>NC_037668.1:34116482-34383278 GCF_003255815.1 Theropithecus gelada | reverse complement strand
AGACCAGCCTGACCAACATGGAGAAACCCCATCTCTACTAAAAATACAAAATTAGTTGGGCGTGGTGGTGCATGCCTGTAATCCTAGATACTCGGGAGGCTGAGGCAGGAGAATCGCTTGAACCTGGGAGGCAGAGGTTGCAGTGAGCCAAGATCATGCCATTGCACTTCCAGCCTGAGCGACAGGGCGAGACTCCGTCAAAAAAAAAAAAAAAAAAAAAAAAAAAGAAAACATGAGCTGTGGTGGGCTGGTTTCTAAGATGAGCCCTGAGGCACAGGGCTGGTATAATCCCTTCCCATTGAGGGTGGGCAGGCCTGGGACTATGATGGGGTGACATTCCCATGAATAAGTCACATTGTGAGAAAATGTGAAGACTTTTTGTAGATGTGTTTAACGTCTCTAATCCGATGATTTTAAGCTCATTATCAGGGAGATTGTCCTTGGTGAGCCTGACCCTTTTAAAAATAGCCTAGAAATTAGAGAAGAAGGAAGCCAGAGAGATTTGAGGCAGCAAATGCTCTCCCGTTGGCCTTGAAGAAGCAAGCTGACATGCTGTGGAGAGGGCCACGTGGAAGGCAATCTTGGGTGCTCTAGGGAGGAAGGGCCTCAGTCCTACAACTGCAAGGAACTGAATTCTTCCAACAACCACTGAGCTTGGAAGAGGACCCTGAGTCTTTCAGATGAGATTGTAGCTTTGGCTGACACTTTGATTTCACCTTGGTTAGCACATACGCCGCTAACCCACACCTAGTCCCACGGAGGCTGTGAAATTACACGTTTGTGCTGTTGTAAACTGCTAAGTGGGTGAAAATTTGTTACACAGCACAGAAAGCTAGTACACATAACCAGTCTGTGCAACCCGAAAGATGTGTGTAAATGGAGGGCTTAGCACTTCTGCAGAGCAGGTGTTGAATCAGCTGTGGCTCCATCCTCACCTCACCCTAGACGCTACCTGTCTCCAGCAAGACCTCCAAGCAGGCACTTGGACGCAGAGGCAGAAGCTCCAGGAGTACCTCACTTCCCTCTTTACATGTCAGGTGACCCAGTCGCTTGTTACTTAAAAAAAGCCCAGCTGAGACTGGATCCCTTCCCCAGCTACTGAAGACTTTTAAGAAGCCACAATTGTCACATGGTTGCATAATTTTTTTTCCCTCCAGGCTTAGAGGCTTAGAAATGAAAATATTTTGTCTCCTTTGCATGGCAGGGGAGTGTGGGGGTGTTGGAGTCTTGCAGATCCTTCAGCTGTAATACACAGCACCGTAGGCAGCCCTATTACCAGCCCCTAAAATATGCAACTGGGGGAAAAATGGATAATGAGATGAGGTTTGAAGAGTGAGCTCTGTGTGGCTCAGGATCCAGCCAGAAGACAGAAAGAGAATCATAAACATCAAAAATGGAAAAGAAAATGTGGCAATCACATCCTTTGAACAAACACCCTAATCATCTTTCCAAGGCCTCACGCCAGGCTGCCACAGGGCAATGTGTGTTAAGAATGACACCCTCTGCTGCTTCTCTTCCAGCAAGTCACAGCTTAAAAGCTCCTCTGTGTGCTCAGCAAGATACAACCTCGAAAAGCAGAGGAAAGGACTTTTAAGGACTCCAAGATGGTGCACGCTAATCTGGAGGCAGTGCTGCTACTGCAGATGACCAAGGTCCCTGGGACCTGATGAGGGGTTCACAGTGTTGGAGCCTGGCCCACCTCCCCAGATCTTTGAGTGAGACTCTGGGGGCACTGTCATTTCTTTCTCTTTATTTGCTTGATCTCTTCCTGCTCATCTGTGGGAACCATTTCCTCCAGGAAAGGTCAATAAGTGAAGAAAATACTGGGGGAGTGGGAAGTGGTCAGTGCAAAACCTTCTAAGAAGGGGTTGCCTTGAAGATTTCTGGGAGCCTCTCACCTTTCTTTCCACTCTTACTTTGAAACAAATTATTCCAGAGTTGAGTCCAACCTCTCTTGTTCTACAAAGAAAATAACTGAAACTCAGAAAGCATAAGAGGCTTCTTCAAGTTTACATAGCAGGACGATGGGATAGATCTGGGACAAGAACTATGCAGATGGTTGTTCTGTCACATCACTTTGTCTCAGCAAAGGGCCAAAGATCAGAAGGTGGAACAGGCCTTAGGAACACCCTGGGCCCTGAAGTCATTTGCAGCATGGCATCTGACAAGGCTGTCTGTCTCTGGTTGGAGGGTCTGTTTCCTTCTTAGGAGAAGTGCATGGATAAAACCCAAAAGGGACAGTCTAGGGGAAGCAAGAGTGAGGTGCCTAGGGTATGAGATTCATGGAGGCATCTACTTGTAGACTTGCAGGGCACTTGCTTGACTCAGATTCAACACCTCCTTATGGTTTGTGCCTAAGATACCTCTCTCACCTCACCTTTGTCCCAGCCATGACATTCAAGCCGATGTGTTAGAAAAGTGATACTGAAGAATTACAGACTTGAGGATAAGGCCAAAATCTTCCAGCTCAGGAAGATCTATCCATTCATTCATATACCCACCTATCCGTCCATCCATGCATCCATCCATCCATACATGCATGAATGCATCCATCCATCCATCCATCCATCCATCCATCCATCCATCCATCCATCCTCTTATTCATCTGTCATTCCATCCATCCATCCACCTATCCACTTGTTCATTCATTATTCCATCCATCCATCCATTCATCCATCCATCCATCCATCCATCCATCTATCCATCCATCCAGCCAGCTATCCACTCATCCATCCATCTATTCATACTCATCCATCCATTCCTTATCCATCCATCCATTAATCTCTCATCCACCCACTCACCTATCTATCCACCTATCTGTCCATTCACCCATCTATCCATTCATATATCCATCCATCCATCCACCCGTCCACCCATCCATCCACCCATCCACCCATTCATCCACCCATCCATCTCTCATCCATCTGTCCACTCATCCATTCATCATTTCCATTCATCCAGTCATTAATCCCACATCCATCCATCCATCCATCCATCCATCCATCCATCCATCCATCCATCCATCCATCCATCCATCCATGAATCCATCCATCCTTTCATCCATCCACTCATCCATCCATCCATCCATTCATCCACCCATCCATCCATGCCTTCACCTACCAACTTCAGGAAGCTTATATTTTTATTTTATTATCTCCCTACCTACTTACCTACCTTCCCAACATCGATCTATTCACACTCATGTATTTACACCGTGTATCTTTATACACAGATCAGTCCCCTTTCCTGTAGATAATGAAATTCATCTCTTCTTACCTGACATAAATTCTCACCTCACTTGACATAAATTCTCACCTCAGGGCCTTGGAACATGCTATCCCTACTCCCTAGACTGTGTTTCCCTCCACACTAGAATGTTTGCTTCTCTTTATTCTTAAGTCTCAATTCTAGTCTGTGTCCCTTCTTGTGATTAACTTTTCTGGCTATGCAGCACCTATTCTCCATTCCTAACAGTACCCTCGTTTTTTGACTGTTGTTTTAGAATCTCCTCTCCCCTATTATGAACAACCTCGGTGGGGTAGCAAAAATTAAGGTGCTCTATTTCCAGCCAAGAAATTGGCATGTGGTTTAAGCCAGGCCAAATGAACTTTCGCCTTCCTCACTCCACTTCTCAGGATTTCAGTCTTGAGTATAGAGAGAGAAGGAAGTGAGAACAAATAGTTAGAAGGTGTTTATTTTAGCAGCTTCACCAGGAGTGGTTTCTGCTGCCAGATGCATAGACTTCCTCTGAGCTCCAGCTCCTCACCCATTTCCAGATTACTCACTGCTCCTCTAGCAATTCCTTTTACAATAAGGGTCCTAGAGACGGTTTCCCTGGCAAAGGATTCCAAGATAGACATCATCAGAGAGTACTTTGATGATTCCCGCTTTCAAGGTGGTCCCTCACCACCTCAGTTTCCCCTGGGTTTTCTTAGTAGCAATCAGCACTTGGAGCTGCAGGCAGTAAGAGAAGGAGAGGAGCAGGATGCCTGGGCCATCCAGATGGTTCACAATATGTGTTCATTTGCTGAGGAGCCTTGTACCACGAGTGCCCTGTGGGCTTTTAGGACAACATATATGCCATCCCGTGTGTTTATTTTGTTTATGTCTATGTACTTCTTTGGTTTTTATTCATTACGTATTTCTGTGTCTCTCTGTCTCCTAGTAGAATATAAAATATAAACTTCTTGAAGGTAGGGTCTGTGTCTATCTTGATCAGTGTTTTCACTGTGTAGCACAGTGCCTGGCACATAGTAGATGCTTAACACATATTTGCTTAATTGTTACGAAAATCTGAAGTTACCATCAAGGAAGAAAATTCTCCCAAAATCTTTCCCTGGGTTGTAGAGTCAGGGCCTGAGCACCTGACCTGCTGGACTGTGGCCCTTTCACCTCCTGGTCTACCTTCCCACCTATTTCTTTAAGTTTTTATGCAATTATAAATTTGAAGATGGTTGAGAAGAATAAAGACCTAAAAGGTTAGGGTTAGAAGTGCTGGCTCTGGAGTCAAACTGACGTGGATTCCAGTATTGTCTCTGCTCCCTTCCTAATTATAGGACCTTGAGCCTCAATGTTCTCATTCTTAAAATGGAAATCTAATAGTGCTCTCATTAAAGGGTTGCTGTGAGGGTTAGATAAGGTAAGTGGTAAGAAGCTTAGCACAGTGCCTGGCATGTGGAAAGCATTCAATAAATATTTGTTGAATATGAATGAACCCATGAATGAAGTTGAAAAAGTATCTTTACTTGGAAGAAAATCTTCTCCCTTAGAATTCTGATGAGCTGTAATGCATTGAAAATGCACGTTGTTGTCACCATCCCATTATTGCTCCTCAGTTTCTCCCTCCTCCCTCCCCAGCGTCCGCCTGTCTGTGCCCACCTGGCTGATCATGGGGAGCTATTTTTACATCTGACATAGTGGAAAGGTAGCAGATTAACAACCCTAGAGACATACATTGCTTCTATTAATATTAAACAGGATATTAATTTTACCAGTAACTGAAACATTAAACATGTATATCCATTAGCGGTCATTATTTTAATCTCCAGAAGCTGTCTAGCGTATTCCAGGAATAGGTCTGATCCAGTCTTCTCCACCTCCTCTTCCTAAACTCGTCAGTGAATCAAGAATCACAGTTTTTATTTCCCTGAGGGGAAGTGGATAATTATAAACTCATAGCTGTTAAGGGAGAAGGTCTGAAGAATTACCACATTCAATTCCCTTATTCAATACCACAAGCCCCTCAAGACCAGACTTGTAATGTGTGAAGCACTTGCTCAAGGTGGTCTTCCTAAGACCTCCTCTTTAATGGGGGATGTCTTGCTGATGTCCTGGCTCAGAGCATCGCACCTTGACTGTAATTGCTAGACATAGAGATCTTGGTTGCTAATAATGCTTTGAATGGATCTAGCTCAGCACCTTTGGAGGACTCAAAGTACTGGGATTAGTTAATAATGATGGGACTCATGCTATGGAGTGAATGATAGACAACTTATTAAGCAGTAACATAAGGACCCTGCAACTGATAATGATACGTAGGACAGGGTAGTGCTGATAACAGTCACCAATTACTCCTCACTAGGAAGTCGATGAAACCCTCAAGGCAGGATGAGGGACAAGCATAGCCCAATGGTGAATAGCATGGGTCACATGTTTCTAGGCCACAGCTCAGGGAGGGAGAACCCAGGCTGAGCCTGGTGATGGTCCTGAGTTGAGGAGATGAAGCTGGGAATCCAGGTAGACCAAAGAAGCTCAGATAAACTCTGCAGGGCAGAGTATTCAGGGCATGAAAAGGGCAAAGTCACAAAACAAAAAAAACTCCAGAGTCTTCTACTAAATACTGATCAGCACATGTATGTGTGTAAACTACCCAAGTCTGGGGGAAAAACACCTGAAAGAAACAGAAAGAACAATGCTTAAACCTCCCACAGAGCCAGGCATATTTGGTGTTCCCACCAGCAACAGTGGACAAATCTTATACTTCCCAGACCACTGGATAGAACACTCAGAAAAGAATTGCCTTTGTAGTGTGGAAGATTAGACCTAGGCTAAGGCTGCTAAGGTCCTACTTAACACGACCTCAAAGAAAACCCTCAAAGAACCCAAATCTTTCCAGATAGTTTAACTGCACCCTAGAATGTACCTCAATAATATTTATAGGAACCCAACAATATCCAATGCACAATAAGATAAATTTCACATTGTCTGCCATCCAGCTGAAAATCACCAGGCATGTGAAGAAAAAAAGAAATTTCTCAATAATGAGAAGAAAACTTGATCAATAGATACAGAAATGGCACATGTGATGGAATTACTAGGCAATGATATTAAAACAGTTATTATAATGATAACATTCTACAACAAGAAGGTAAAGGGAAGCTTGAACATGGAAGTAGAGACATGGAAGACCCAGCTTGAACTTCTAGAGATGAAAAATACAATATCTGAGATGAAAAATATACAAAATGGCGTTTAAAATAGAATAGATATTATACAAAAAAGGATTAGTCAACTGGAAGATGTAGCAGTAGAAACTATCAAAAATGGAACATAGAGAAAAAAATGGAAAAAAGTAGAACAGAAAATCAGCACCAACAGGACTAATGTATGTGTAATTGGAGTTCCTGAATAAGGTGGGGAGGAGTAGAAGAAAAAATATTTGAAAAAACTGTGGCTGAAAAATTTTAAATTTGATAAAAACTGTAAATCCAGAGATATAAGAATTCCAATGAACCCCTAGCACAAGAGACGTGAGGGTGACACACCAAAGCACTTCATAATCAAATTACCCCAAACCAGTGACAAAGAGAAAATCTGAAAGGTTACCAAAGGGAAAAGGACATTATACAGAGAGGAATAAAGATAAAAATGGGCTGAGCGTGGTGGCTCATGCCTATAATCCCAGTACTTTGGAAGGCTGAGGCAGGATGATCACTTGAGCCCAGGAGTTCAAGACCAGTCTGGGCAACATGGCAGAACCCCGTCTCTAATAAAAATACAAAAATTAGCAGGGGGTGGTGGCACACATCTGTAACCCCAGCTACTCAGGAGGCTGAGGCAGGGAGAATCGCTTGAAGCTGGGAGGCGGAGGTTGCAGTGAGCCGAGATGGCGCCATTGCATTCCAGCCTGAGAGTGCAGTGAGACTGTATGTTCTAGGATGCAGCCTGAGAGAGCAAGACTCTGTCTCAAAAAAAAAAAAAAAAAAAAAAAAAAAAAAAAAATTGATGGCAGACATCTGGTTAGAAACAATGCAAGGGCGGGCCTGGTGGTGCACGCCTGTTATCCCAGCACTTTGGGAGGCCAAGGCAGGATGACTACTTGAGCCCAAGAGTTCAAGACCAGCCTGGGCAACATGGCAAAACCCAGCCTCTACATAAAATTCAAAAATTAGCTGGGTGTGGTGGCACATGCCTGTAGTCCCAGCTACTTGGGAGGCTGAGGCAGGAGGATTGCTTAAGCCCAGGAGGTGAAGGTTTCAGTGAGCTGAAATCATGCCACTGCACTCCAGCCTGGGTGACAGAGCAAGACCCTGTCTCAAAACAAAAACAAACAAAAACCAAAGCCAAAAACAACAACAACAAAAAAAACCAATGCAAATCAGAGGACAGAGTAACTTCTGTAAAATATTTGAGTATAAAACTATTGTCAGTCTAGAATTCTATACCCAGCAAAAATATCTTTCAAAGATGATAGTGAAATAAAGACTTTCAGACATTGAAAAGCTTGAAGAATTCATTACCAGCAACTCCTCACTACAGGGAATATTAAGGAAATCCTTCAGGCAGAAGGAAAGTGAGATCAGATGGAAGTCCAGATCTACACAAAAGAATGTAGAGCACCAGAGATGGCAAATATGTGAGCAAAAATGCAACATTATAAAACATTTTAAAAAGATAATTGACTGTTTAAGACAAAAATGATAAATTAATCTGGATTTACAGCATGTATAGAAGCAAAATGCATGAAAACAATAGCACAAAACCTAAAAGGAGGGAAATGAATGGGTACTGTTTTAAGGTTCTTATCTTCTGTGCGTAGTGGTGTAATGTTGACGGCAGCCAATGCTGAGTTAAATACATATACCATATTAGTCTGTTCTTGCACTGCTATAAAGAAATATTTGAGACTGGAGCTGGGCGCAGTGGCTCACATCTGTAATGCCAGCACTTTGGGAGGCCGAGGCAGGCAGATCACGAGGTCAAGAAATTGAGACCGTCCTGGCCAACAAGGTGAAACCCTGTCTCTACTGAAAATACAAAAAAATTAGCTGGGTGTGGTGGTATGCGCCTGTAGTCCCAGCTACTCAGGAGGCTGAGGCAGCAGAATCTCTTGAACCAGGGAGGTGGAGGTTTCAGTGAGCTGAGACCACACCACTGCACTCCAGCCTGAGCGACAGAGTGAGACTCCGTCTCAAAAAAAAAAAATAATAATAATAAATTAAAAAAATAAAATAAAATCTGAGACTGGGTAATTTATGAAGAAAAGAGGTTTAATTGGCTCACACTTCTGCAGGCTGTACAGGAAGCATGATTCTGTCATCTGCTCAGCTTCTGGGGAGACCTCAGGGAGCTTTCAATCATGACGGAAGGCAAAGGGGAAGCAGGCACATCTTATGTGACTGGAGCAGGAGGAAGAGAGAGAGAGGGGGAGGTGCCACACACTATTAAACAACCAGATTTTGTGAGAACTCACTTGCTATATAGAACCAAGAGGGGATGGTATTAAACCATGAGAAACTGGCCCCATGATCCAATCACCTCCCTCTAGGCCCCACGTTTGGTATTGGGGATTACATGTCAACATGAGATTTGGGTGGGGACACAGATCCAAACCATATGATAGACCATAAACCATAGAGCAATGACTAAAACTCAAAACCAAACCAAGCAAAAATAGTTATATATAAAAGGCCAACAGAGAAGATTAAATGAAACAAAAATACTCAACAAATTCAAAAGAAGTCAAAGAAAGAGGAAAAGGACAACAAACTACAGGTGGGACAAATAGAAAGCAAGCAGCAAGACAACCAATTAAAACCGAACTCTCTGGCATTCCACCAGTTGCGTGTGATTATTTAGCAACTCTCTGCCTCAGACAACAATACCTATCACACAGGGTTGTCATCAGAACTTGCCAGATGTGATATGGAAAGCCTGCTGTTTGCAGACCTGCAATCATTATATATTAGCTCTTATTGTTGGTAGCAACCCAGGTCTCTGTGTTGGTCATGCTGAGAGCTGCCTTCTCATTGCTCTGTTTCCCTCCTCCTTTGATCCCTTTCTGTGTTACCACACCCAACACCATCTGGTTGGAGAAGATTCTCAGCCTCTTGGTCTGCAAATGTTCAAAGTCCATGGACCAAATAGCCAACAAATGTATTTCTGTACATTTGTCTGCTACCCAGAGATCCAGGAGAATTGCTTTCCTTCCTGCAAGAAGTCCGTGGCTGCTGATGCCAAGAATGTGCTCTCTCTGTCCTCTCCTTTTTTTTTTGATCTGCATATTCTCAGCCACCCTGCACTTCTGGGAAGACTTTACATAGGGATAACTATAAGTATTTGTAGGAAGATGAGAAGTCACCATTTTAGGAACCATACATTAGACGTTCCAATATGGCTGCAGACATGGACTCTGTCTTGTTATCTTCTTCTCTATCTGACACCTACCGTTTCCCCCATTGGCCACAGCCACTTGGGGTTGCTGTTCAGCTATGGCAGTGCTGACCTTTGGGGAACCGTGACTTGTTTTATACCCTATCCAATAACACAGTGTGTCCTTATACAAAGTAGGTGTTCAATATACATCTGTTGAAGGGATTTCACCACAGTTGAATCTGTGGAGAGTTCAGCAGATAAGTGAGTTGCTCAAGATGGTCAGAGGCTGTCTTAGTCCATCTGGGCTGCCGTAACAAAATACCTTAGCCTAGGGGGCTTATAAGCAGCAGAAATTTAGGTCTCATAGGTCTGGATGCTGGCAAGTGGAAAGTTAAGGTGGTGGCAGATTGGGTGTCGGTTGAGGGCCTGTTCCTCCTAGAGGGCACCTCCTAGCTGTGTCCTCACATGGTGGAAGGACAGAACAAGCTCCCTTGGCTCCCTTTTAGAAGGCCACTAATCCCATTCATGGGGTCTCTGCTTTCAGGATGAGATCACTTCCTAAAGTCTTTGCCTCCTAATTCAAGCCTAACCTATCAGGGGTTAGGTTTCAACACATGGATTTTAGGGGCACACAAACATTGACGATAGCAGAGACGTAGCTGGACCTGGGCCTGGGGCTGGGACCTTCTGGGTCCAGCTCCCGTATGACACTCCTCACACTGAACATGGCCTCCTACATGACGTGATTCTGCTCTGTGACATTGTGGCCATGAGGCAGGGATGCAGTAGGCTTCCGCAGACATGGCTTGTTCTTGGGACCACTGCCTGGCTTTGTGCTGCACGCCTGGAAGAATCCACCAGCTTCCCACTCTCGTGCCTGACTCAGGTTTGTGGGTCCCTCCAGGCACATGTCAGACAGCCCACCCCATTTTTTACCTGCCCCACCTCCCTGGGTTCCCTTCTGAACTCAGGGGCCATGGAGGGAGCTGGGGGTCTCTGTTTTTAGTTCATGCTCTTATCTCCTATTTGGGAACAACGCCCAGGCAGGGGAATCTCTTCCCTGCTGGTTTCTAAGAACATCAGGGGCTTCCTCCAAACTCTTCACCCACTCCCTCCACTAATCCCTTCTCCCTCAGGGACACAGGGCAGCTGGGACGCAGGGCACAAGCCCCCCTTCTGTGTGGAGATCCTGCCACAGCGTGGCTCTTTGGTTTTCGGCGGGTATCCAGATAAGAGGCTAAAGGTGAATGCCCTCCGGAATCCAGGAGCACTGGCAATTTTCTCTCCTTAGCTCAGACAGCATCCCCACAGACCCCCCACGTCCCACCCCGGACCCCCTGAATCCATACCATAAAATGTGTAATGTCAGTTTGTTCAACTAAGGACCCCGCTGAGTATTTAATTCTTATTTAAAGCTGATGTTTATTTTATTTTTGAGTTTAAATTAATCAGCCTCAGGATACAGAATTAGATAAGGCCGGGATTTAGCTCCCCTGGAATGATTCATTTCACACCGAGCCTTCTTAACTCTTTGGCTGCAGAGGGGAAGTGCCCGTATCTTTCTCTGCAGAGCTGCCTAGGGCGGGCCAGGTGAACAGACGTGCTCCCTCCTCCCCGTCCCGCCAGCCAGGGCACGGCGTGCTTATGACGCAGGGAGTTAGAATACAAGCCTTTTCATCACAACAGTCATAAATCCTCACACAGGGAAATAGAGATAATATACAAGTAGGAAAAAAAGAAAAAAGAAGCAGTCTCGAATTCTGCTACCTAAAGATAACCATTGTTACCATGTAGGCAGGCTTCCTTTCATGCCGTATCAAGTGTTTAAAAAATATGGCTCAATATTACAAACACACAGGACTGTGAAGAGGATAATGATATCAAACTTTCATGTACCACCCAGTTAAAATTCACACGTGGTAGCTTTTGGATGCATTTGCTCCAGAGTTTCAGGGAAGAAAACATTATAGTTTCAGCCATAATGTTCAAGCTGACGCTGGAGTTATATGCCTCTTTTCTAGTTCTGTTACCGCCTCCCTCCCCACCATTCTGAAGTCAATGTGTGTCTTCCCATCCATGTTTAATACCTAGTGTGCATGCCTATGGAGAATGGAGAGTGTTTTTTGGTCTGTTTTTGCAATTTTATACAAATAGGAGTCCATAATACTCTCCTGAAAGCTGCTTTTCCCTTCAACAGTATCTCCCAGATGGATCTAGAATTCTGCATTTCCAGTGAGCAGAAGATGCACTCCCCCCACTCCCCACCCAAACGCCTGCCCCAAGGTGATGCTGATGTTCTGGTCCAGGGCCTGCTGGTAGCCTGGTGAGGCTTGGGGTCTTGGGACAGATTTGTTGTCAGCCCTTCCTAGGAAGCACAACCATATGATCTTGGGGCTGGAGTCCTCACAGTGCCCCTCGTCAGCAGTGTGCACATCTGTCTTCACTTATCTTCGTCAATATTTGTGACCCCACTTTCTAATATTGTCCCTGAATTTTGCAGTGCAGCTGAACGCGTGCCTTGTGTTTCCCAGCCCATGGGGTCTCCTCCTCTGTGATTTGCTCCTGGCCCATTTGTCTGTTGGGTCTTTGGTTTCTCCTTGCTGACTTGTAAGTGCTATTTTTGTAGACGGAGTTGTGTGCTTGTTGCCCAGGCTGGGGTGCAATGGTGCGATCTCGGCTCACCGCAACTTCCGCCTCCTGGGTTCAAGCGATTCTCCTGCCTTAGCCTCCTGAGTAGCTGGGATTACAGGTGCGTGCCACCACACCCAGCTATTGTTGTATTTTTAGTAGAGATGGGGTTTCTCCATGTTGGTCACACTGGTCTCAAACTCCCGACCTCAGGTGATCTACCCACCTCAGCCTCCCAAAGTGCTGGGATTATAAGCATGAGCCACTGTGCCTGCCCTGTTTTTTGTTTTTGTTTTTGTTTTTGTTTTTTTTTTTTAAGATCTGGATGTCAATGCTTTTTTGGCCAAATACCTTACAAATATGTTTTCCCTATTTGTGCACTGTATTAGTCCATTTTCACGCTGCTGATAAAGCCATACCCTAGACTGGGAAGAAAAAGAGGTTTAATTGGATTTACAGTTCCACATGGCTGGAGAGGCCTCAGAATCATGGTGGGAGGCAAAAGGTACTTCTTACATGGCAGTGGCAAGAGAAAAATAAGGAAGATGCAAAAGCAAAAACCCCTGATAAAACTGTCAGATCTCGTGAGACTTATTCACTACCAGGACAACAGTATGGGGGAAACTGCCCCCATGACTCAAATTATCTCGCACCAGGTCCCTCCCACAACACATGAGAATTATGGGAGGACAATTCAAGATGAGATTTGGGTGGGGACACACAGCCAAACCATATCATGCACTGTCTCTGTCTTTTAACTTTATTCATAGCCTCTTTTGTCAGATCAAAGCTTCTACATTTAATATGGTTGAATTTATCAGTAATTTCTTATATGGTGCCTGTTTTTTGTGTCATATTAAAAAATGTTTTTCTCTGCTTAGTGTCATAAAATATATCCTCTGTTTTCTTCTAAAAATTGGAAATCTACTTTTCACATTTTATGTTTTATTTCCTTCGCAGGGATGTGAGGTCAAAATCTGTAACTCTTGCTTTGTGACAAATAACCCTACATCTCAGAGGCTGAGGACCATAGGCCCCCGTTTCTCACTCAGGAGCCTGGGTTGCCTGGGGGGTTTTGGCTTGGACTGTGGTGGCTGAGCTGGATTTGCTCCAAGTGTCTCTGATCCTTCTGGGGTCAGGGGTCTGCCAGGGTGCCTTCTTCTCATGGCAATGGTAGGAGTGCAAAGAACAAAGGGAAATGTGAAGGTGTCTCATCTTACCACCCAGGCTCAGAGTGGACAGATTACCACTTTACCACATCCACTGGCCAAACTGAGTCACGTGGCCAAACCAGAAGTCAAGGGCGGGAAGTTTAAGTATGAATCCCTTCTCCACGTGCTATGATTTCCTGGGCTTTCAACTTCTTGAGGCTGAATTGTTTTATTCTCACCTCCCCAGACTGCAGAAAACACATTTTCTCCAGGACTCCTTGAGCCACAGGGCACAATGATTATAGTTGACAAGGACTAGATGGAACTCAAGGCTCTAGCCTCTGTGCAGTGGATGGGTGCCATCTGGCCACTGAGGCCACTTCCTTCTCCTTGTCCCCATCTAGGACCTCTGTTCTGCTCCAATCTCCCTGTCATTCTGCTCAGGCCTTCCAGGCATCAGCCTGTTAATGGTTCCTGGCTTTGTTCCCTCTCTTCACTTCTATTTTGTGAGGGTTTCCGTCCTTATTTGGTGTAGGAGGACTGGACTGAGTCAACTCAGCCTGTCACGTCCACACTTTCAGCACCTGGGTATCCCTGAGTGCTCAGCATGAGTGGGGTCCCCTGGTGTCTCCCTCCAGGGCACATTTTGAAGGCATAGGAGCTGGACTGACATTCGGGAGACCTGAACCTTTGTTCCACTTCTGCCACGATAGTTTCTTGTGTCCAGGCAAATCACGGCACCTCTCTATGCCTCATTTTTAAATTCCTCACACAACGGAATGACATTAACCTCAGTGCTTACCTAAGGGAGGAGAAATGATTCCCCTACCTTCTCCCCATTTCTGCATTTGCCAGAGCATC
The DNA here is from genome assembly GCF_003255815.1 of Theropithecus gelada. Lineage (NCBI taxonomy): Eukaryota > Metazoa > Chordata > Mammalia > Primates > Cercopithecidae > Theropithecus > Theropithecus gelada. The sequence continues at coordinate 34,369,044 of NC_037668.1, read as the reverse complement.
AGATTTTTGTGTCTGGCCAAGAATATAGGGAAGGAGGAGCAGGTAAGCTTTGGGCACAAAGAGGGCGTTTAGGGGTCTCACTTAAGGAAAGAAAGTCAGGGGGCAGAAAGGGATGGTGGAGCATGATCTTGGGCCAATGGTGAGGAACTAATGAAGTGCAACGTGCATGGGTTAGGGTGTGTAGCAGCAGCCTGAGTCCCATTAAGAGATAGAAACCACACAGTGAGTCTAATGGGGAAGTGTAGTATAAAGGATTGCAAGTATAAAGGAGTCACTGTAAGACATAAAGCAACTCTGCCTGGTGCCCTAGTGCAGAGGGAGGTACCCAGGGAAGCACAGATTTGAAAGGGGTTCAGATGTCATAAAATGTGGTTCAGCCACCACATGAAAGACGTTTGTGGATTTGGCCAGGCTGGAGCTAGTCAGCAGCTTTTGCACAAGCACTAGGCCACCCACTGGAGTGCAGGTGAGGGAGCCGGCCATGAGCCACTGGTGCAGGGATGCATGGTGGGAGTCTAGCTGCCTTTGTAGGGCAGGAAGCCTCCAGAATGCGTGAGTCCCACAAGGTCTGGCAGGAGGAATGGCAGCTCTGTGCGGACCCTCTGGAATATAGGTCACTGTGTGCAGGTTGCACAAGTGGTACAAGAAGGGGTCTGGGCAACTTTTCAGGAACCTTCAGATCGCATGGGCCCTGCTGCATTCTGGTTTCCATGCTGAGATGCTGCAGGCCAAGGCTGCAAGGTGGCTGAGGGACCACACCTAGGTCTGTGGTGGGGGCTTGAACATGATCAAGGCCCAGCCAGAGAGCTCCTGCCCCCTGCAATGTCTCTCCATCCTCTACCTAGATGCCTGCAGAATGTTCACTTCCAGGAGGTCTATTGAAAAGTGTTTCCCAGTTTATCACAGTGCACATATTGAAAGGTACACTAGGAGCTGGGAGGCAATAGACTGAAACCTGACACAGGAGACGCTGGCTCTTAGCAACGAAGAGAAGCTAAAAAGAGGTGGGAAGGAGCTAACTGTAATTTTATATCAATGCTCTGCATCTTTGTTTCGGTGGTTTGTGGCCACCAAAATGACTATTCTTTCTACCCTCCTACTTCAGACATAGCCTGAGACTTTTTCTTTTCTTTTCTTTTCTTTTTTTTGAAATGAAGTATCACTCTGTCACCCAGGCTGGAGTGCAGTAGCGTGGTCTCGGCTCATTGCAATCTCTGCCTCCTGGGTTCAAGTGATTCTCCTGCCTCAGCCTCCCGAGTAGCTGGGGCTACAGACATGCACCACCACACCTGGTTACTTTTTCAAATTATTAGTAGAGATGGGGTTTCACCATGTTGGTCAGACTGGCCTTGAACTCCTGACCTTAGATAATCTGCCCGCCTCTGCCTCCCAAAGTGCTGGGATTACAGATGTGAGCCACTGTACCCGGCCGCCTGAGACATTTTGGGCAACAGCTGTGACAAGAGATGTGTATCCCTTCTGGGCAGGGGATTTAAGAAGTGGCTCATGGCTTATTTTGTTTTCTTTGCTCCGTTTCTGGAACTGTGGGAGCATCTTTTGGGATAAGGGTCCATCTGTTTGAGCCTCTGAATGACTATGATCACCAGAGCCCCCCGTTGACCCGTGATGGACATGAAATCAATTGAGAAGTCAAGGCCAAATGTGGTGGCTCACGCCTGTAATCCCAGCACTTTGGGAGGCTGAGGTGGGCAGATCATGAGGTCAGGAGATGGAGACCATCCTAACACGATGAAACCCCATCTCTACTAGAAATACACAAAATAGCTGAGTGTGGTGGCACGCACCTGTAGTCCCAGCTACTCAGGAGGCTGAGGCAGGAGAATCTCTTGAACCCAGGAGGTGGAGGTTGCAGTGAGCTGAGATAGCGCCACTGTACTCCAGCCTGTGTGACAGAGTGAGACTCCATGCCCCTGACCCCACCCCCCAAATAAAAAGAAACAAGGAAAAGAAGTAAACTTTGCTGTTGAAGCCACTGAGGTTTGGGGGCTTGTTTGTTATACAGCATCACCTGTCCTAACCAATGCATAACTCATTTCATCCTTGGCACAGCCCCTGAGAGAAGGGGCTTTATCCTCATTTCACAAATGAAGAGTCAAGTCTCAGAGAGGTTAGCAGCATGAGCAACCTCACACAGCGAGGGGTGGAGCTTGGATTTGAATCCAGGTCTGTCTAACCTCAAAGACTGAAGTGGGGATGAAAATAAGTTGTCGTCGTCGTTCACCTGTCGGGAACTGATGTGTGGCTCATCGAATGGCTGTGGAAGTGTTTCTGGCTCAGGGGTAGGAAAGGGAGGGTGACTCCACATGCGAAGTCATTCCTTTGGTTAAAATAGCCAGGAGTTCCCAGGGTGAAGTTGCAAGAGCAGGTACTTGAAAAGGAAAAAAGGCCACACAGGTTAACCCGAGATTGTCCTCAGTGATTGGGTGATTGGCCTGCCCTCTGGCTCCATACAGTGTGAACACATGCCCATGAACACACCTGCACACTTGAGCATGTGCTTCCATGGCACGCATGCATGCACCGATGCACAGCCCTGCTCATGGCTGGTGGAGGGAGGGCTGGCTCTTGAGAGTCCTTTTTCCTCTGGGCCACTTCCTGTCTCTGTCCACACCACCACCAGGTGGACAAGAGCACTATGCATGGTTCCAGGCTTTATTGAACCTTTTGTTTCTGTTTCACAGCAGGTGTTCCTTCTCCTGGGCTGTTTTAAGTTAGCTGTCACACACAGGCTCTGAGGCCTGAGGAGAGCACTGCTGCATCTGGCTGACCCCTTTACGATGTTTCTGCATTTGAGCTGAGTCCTGCATTCGAACTGAGACCCTGAGGGGTGGAAGGTGTTCTGCTAAGCCACCGGCTGCTTGCCACGGAAGGGTACCATGACACTCCTTTTCTGTGAGTGACAGGACCCTGCCCAGGAGCGAGGCCCCTCAACTTTGTCCCAGGCACACTGAGTCTGCTCAGGGCAGCAGGGCCCCGAGAAGGAGAATGTACAGGAAGAAGCAGGAGTGAGCTCTGGATTGTTTTCTGGGAGGGGAGGGAAAGCCTTTTGGAAACCACATAACCAGCCCCTGAGGATGCCTCCAGCACCCTGGACTGGCCACTGGGTCTCTTGACGAGGCGCTGACGCTGGGATCTGCTGCTGTGTTCCGTTGTGCCCTGGCTGGGAGACCCCGGGTGTGTGATACTTAACCTTCTTGGGCAGTTTGCTCATCTGTAAAATTGGGACAACAGCATTGTCCTGGATACAGGAAGGCAGGATTGCATGACCGGATACACGGAGTGTTTGGATCAGCACCTGGCTCACGGAGAGGGCCAATGGGGCATTCAGTTGCTGTGTGGGAGCAGCCCTGATATGCTGGGCCCTGGGTGAAGGGTCCTGCTCAACCCTCCCAGGCAGGACTTTCCCAGGCAGGCCTCAGGGGTGCCTGTCCCCAAGGATCTCCCTCCCCCACCACCCATTGCATTGGCTTCCAAAGGTGTCTGCGGCTCAAACCCCTTGACATTGGCAGAGGTTCTGGTTTCCCAAGAAGCAGTCACAGTGCAAGGCCACTTTGGAGCCTGCAAGGATTGTTTTCCTCATGGAGTGATATCACAAGGTTTTATGGACAGTGTTTATTTCTTTAAACCCTCTTCAGTCTCCTTCTCCATGTCTGAAGTTTCATTGTGGTACAAATCCGCTCCCTGGGTGGGCTCAATCCTGTCCATGCGTCTTCTGCCAGTTGGCACCCAAGAGAACAGTTGACACCCAAACATGGTTTCCCCACAGCACGGGGGACTCTCAGCATCAACTTTGGAAACAGGCAGTGCACGTGGAGTTCTCCATACCCCACAGAGGCAGCTGCAGGTACATAGATCTCCCAGGGGAGCCCAGTCCTTCTCCCTCCATCTAATGTTGTTAGCATTGATTTCCCATCAGCCTTCAGTGTGGACTCCCAGCTTCTTTTCTAGTCGCTGCTTCCTGATGGACAGGAGGTTCTGGAGGTGCACACACCTGTTTCTCCTTGCACAGGCCCAGCTTTTGAGCATGACTTTGTTTGCTTAGTGGTAACATGCTCCCATCACCCTGCACTGCTCAGAAGCTATCTGCTTACCTGGCCAGGGCAGGGCAGCGGAGGGGCTGCCAATGGCAACCTTTGGGGTGTAATGATTGCCTTGGAGGAGGGTTTTCTTGATGGGGTTGGTCTCCTAAGAAAGGGCTGCAAACCACACCACATGTGCACTCTCTGCTGCCACGGCGAGACCTGCATGTGGAGCCTGCAGACCTCATGGTCTAGTTGCTGTGAGGACGGAAACCTGAATGTACTGGGTCCTGAAACTCTTAAACAAGGGGCTTCCTACCAAGCTCTGCCTTGGAAGGCTGGTTATGTTTGACCCCTTGCCAGGGTGTGAGCTCCCCAAATATCATGACACTTGAGGCTGTCTCTGGTTTGTAAGCACCACTCCCTCTGGAGAAGCCTGAAGGATGAGCAGCTAGAGGGGAGAACACTCACGGGGGTGACATGGTGGGTGGGACTGGCCTGGTTATGGGTGGATGGAGGACACTCATGGGAGTGACATGGTGGGTGGGACTGACCTGGGTATGGGTGGACAGAGGACACTCATGGGGGTGACATGGTGGGTGTGACTAGCCTGGGTGTGGGTGGACGGAGGACATTCATGAGGGTAACATGGTGGGTGGGACTGGCCTGGGTGTGTGTGGATGGAGGACACTCATGAGGGTGATGTGGTAAATGGGACTGGCCTGGGTGTGAGTGGACGGAGGACACTCTTGGGGGTGACATGGTGGGTGGGACATGCCTAGATGTGGGTGGGTGCCACATATGTGGACTCTGGGGCCTCCCTCAGGAGAGCACCAGGCTGGAGCCCCCTGACTCTCGGAATTTGCTGTTGAAGGAGTGGAGAGGCCGATCTCAGCAGGGGCTGGCTTTGCAGTCAGTGTGAGCCTCTGCCTCACAGCTGTGAGGTGGAGCTGATAAGAAAGGTCTTCCCCACCTTGTGGGTCCCCTCCCCGGCCTCCTGCCCCTGCTGGGAAGGCTGCCCTGTGCAGTGGTGCCGAGTCTGGGTGGTGTGAGAGGATGGAAGCCCCCACCCTCTGCTGCTGCTGGAGGCCCAGGGTGGGGTCTTCATCTGTCTGAAATTCAGTCCCATGCTAGACAAACACCTTAGAGGGTCCTTTGGTTCAGAGCTGCCTCCCTGTTTATTCTCCAGCAGTGACTGAAGAGCTTGGGGTCTTGACAGGGCGTTTGCCTGGTGGTCCTGGCTAAGCTGCGTTCCTTTCCCCTGGAAAGAGTGGCAGGGAGTGTGTTGGGGTGGGAGAGGGAGCATTGTGACCCCCATGCAGCCAGCCTTGCCCACTTCCTGTGCAGTCTTCAGCTCATCTGATCACAGGGCTTCAAGGGACGAGCGCCACAGCTCTGCAAATTGTCAGAGTGACAGGTGCTAAGGAGAAGGTTACATTCCTTCGGCACTGCTTGCTCGAATGGGAGCTGGGAACTTAATATTCTGAAAATAAACAAGTTAAAGAAACCAACCAAGATGCCCTGCTGGGCCCAGGAAGGGTCCCATGCCCACTGAGCTCCTGGTGGGGTGAGGGGAGGGTGGAGGTCTGTCTGCCCGGGGCCCTCAGCCTCCACCTCCCACCAGCCCCACTCCTGGTCAGCCAAAGCCCTGTGCAACCATGGGCTCTTCTCCCACCAAGGTCAAGGCCCCACTGTTAAGTTGGCCCGGGTAGAGCCTGAGAGGGGCAGCCACCAGCTCTGGCGGGACACTCGGTCACTGTCCACCCAGGCATATGGAGAACTGCGAGTGAGTGGTTAAAATCCCACACCCGGGCTTCTCCATCCCAGAGCATGAATGGCTGTGCTCCAGCTGAGACGAGCACTTGGGTGGCAAGAATTGTGCCTTGTCAAAGGCCACTGAAAAGGAGCTTTAAAGTCCCCTCAGGGTTCTAGGGCTGGACAGGGATGGAGGAGCCCTAATATGTGGTTATGAGCATCCAGAAGATGTTCATAACTGAATGATTCAGGGCCTCTGGAGGCTGAGGTCGGTGAGTACAAAGTGAAAGGGATTGGCAAAGCAGCCTTGGCCCAGGGCCAGGGAGGACTCCGCGAAGGGCTGGCCAGGCATGGAGGTCATCGGCCAGGGTGGTGGCATCTTATGGTCTCAGGAGCCTGGGTCTCAGGAGCACAAGGGTGGAAAGGCCCAGATGGTGGAGAGAGGCAGCCCCCATCCCAGTCTTGGATCCCCCAGTGATCTGCTCTGGGTGGTCAGTCACTTGCCCGGCCTCACTCTTGCTTTGGAAGCTGGGGGGTGAATGCCTGCCTCACGGGACTGTCCTGACAGTGCCTGGCATGAGGCAGGTGCTGGTATATGGAAGCATCTCCACTAAGCAGCTGGCCTCAGAGCCCAGGAACCTGCTCAAGTAGGTCCCTCAGGAATGGTTTCAGTCTACAGGTGGGGATGCAATAAACAAAGCTGAAGGCCTTCAGCAAACACAAAGCAAAAAACAAAAAACAAAAACAAAAACAAAAACAGAAACCAATGTATGGTCCATTAGCTTCTAATACGTTGTTAGAGGCAGGGCTAGGTTGTGTCACTGTATTCATGGGCTCAGGTGAAGGGGCCTGGGACCAGACTGGGGCCACACCAGTGGATTTGAAGCACATCCCTGGACAATAGTCTCTGATGATCCTTTCCTTGGCACCAGGGTCCGACCTCTGCCTCCTCTGCCCCTGGCCCTGGGGTAAGATGAGAGTGTTATGTCTTCAGTGAATACAGAAGTTTGGGTCCTGCCCCCAGCAGCTATTTGACCTCCCAGGGCCAGTGGCCTCTTCTGTAAGATGGGAGTGATGATGGTCCTTCCTCCCTCCCAGGCTGGTGTTAAGTACTCATCACATGGAAGCCAGGATGAGTTTTGTTCCAAGTCAGGGCAAAATGCCCAATGCCCCAAATGTCTAGGGGCTAGAGGAGGGGTGCAGGATGAAGGGGGCTGGAGTTGAGGGCCTGGCTCTTGCCTCTTGTGGGGAGAAGGGCCTGGCAGAGCCGAGGCCAGGCTGCACGTGGGTTCCAGCATGGGGCTCTGGGCAGCTCATGATCACTAATTTCCCTAATAATGATGGTAATAACAATAATCATGGAAGTTCATTTGCTTTTAATGTGTGTGTATATACGACCCGTCCTTTTGTGGGAGTCACGCTCTTGATTGAGGGTGATTAAATAGTGCTCAGTCATCCTGGGTAGGGGCCTGGCTTCTGGCAGGGACAAGGCTGCCCTGTGGCTTGGAGAGGAGGAAGTGTTGACTGATTGGAAACGGGCTATGACGGAGCATGTGTGCACGTGTGTGTATGTGCATGTGTATGCACTGCTGCTCAATACAATACATATGAGATTCTCAGGCAAAGTCTCCTCCTTTCTTTCCAGCACCACAGGGGCCCTGAAGGCTGGTCCAGATGTGGTCAGAAGTGGGAGAGAGAGAGCCTGCTCTGGGCTTTGCCATGCACACAGCAGGAGCCCTGGAATATTCCCATGTGTTTAGGGAAGGGTCAGAGACTCTTAAGCCTAGATGGACCAAGGCTGTCAGTCCTGGGAGGTTAGCAAACCGTCAGGAAGAGGAGGAGGTGAGTGTTAGGCCTTGAGGCTTCTTACCACCCTGCTGAAGCCTCAGCTGCCCTGTGCCGGCAGGACTTCCTTCAGGGAAGTAGAATTCTTGCCCAGTGTCACACAGTTTCTAAGTGGAGGAGCTGAGATTTGAACCCATGTCTGTAAACTTCTCACACTATGTCACTCACTTCCTGCAGGGACAGATCTGGCTATAGCAGGTACTAGGAGGCAGCTGGTGACTGGAGAATCCGATGGCAGATGGCAGGGACTGGGATTCTGAGCTGAAGGCCAGCTGCTGGGAGACTCCTGTGGAAAAGGGAGGCAGGGTGGGTGGAGCAGGGCCGAGGGGTCACAGCCATAGGAAGAGCAAGCCCTGGGCCACCAGGGTGGCCCCTCAGGTGAGTCTGAAGCCAAATCCCAAGTTATGGACTTTTATGGGTTAAACCGCGTCTCCCTGAAATTCATAGGTAGACGTCTTAACCTGCAGGACCTCAGAATGTGGCATTATTTGGAATAAGGTGCTTGCAGGTGTAATTAATTAAGATGGAGTAGTATTGGTGTAGGAGGGTCCCCTAGCGCAATTTGACCGGTATACTTACAAAAAGGGGAAGGAGGGCCCAGACCCACACACAGGGAGGACACCACGGGAAGGTGAAGGCAGAGAGGGGCTGATGCTTCTTCAAGCCGGCGGAGGGCAAGGGTTGCCAACAAAACCCTGGAGGCTGGGAGAGACATGGAAGAGATTCTCTCTCACAGCCTCCGAAGGAACCAGCCCTGCTCCCACCTTGATCTTGGATGTCTGGCCTCTGGAGCAGTGAGAGAATGAAGTATGGCTGCTTGAAGTCACTTGGTTTGTGGAGGCTTTGTTACTGCAGCCCCAGGACACAAATACACTGACCTAGAGCAGCTGTGAGAAGGTTTACCTGGAGATGGGCCCACGTGAAGGGTTGTAGGGGAGCCAGGATATACGCTCCATGTCTGAGTGGGTGCTCTGAGGACTGTGTCAGAGCTCCATGCTGTTCTGTTCTCCTTCTCCTGTGAGGCAGCGTGTTCTAGGTGGGAGCATATCCAAGCAGGGGGCGTGATCCAGGAGGAGGCATGTCCCAGGAGAGGGGGTGTCCTGGGGGCTATCCCAGGTAGGCGTATATTTCAGAGGGTGAGTCCCAGGAGGGACATATTGCAGGACAGGGCGTGTCCTAGAGGCTGTCCCACGTGGGGGCATGTCCCAGAGAGTGTGTCCCAGGAGGGGCGTGTCCCAGGTGAGGGCGTGTCCAAGGGGGGGCATGTTCCAGGCGGTGCGTCCTAGGTTGGGGGAGTGTTCCAGGTGGGGGCACACCTGCAACCTGGATGGCAGAGAAAAGTACAGTGGGCCAGGGCCCCGGCTGCACTTTGGCAAGGATGCAGCAAGAGCAAGATGTCATCTTGATGTCATCAGCCACCAGGTTTGGTGGTTGTCACTGCAACGTGACCCAGCCAGAGCTGACCAATGAAATGCCTGAGGCTCCTCTTGCAGGGTTTGGCGTCAGGATGCCAGGTTATCCCCTGGGAGTCAGCTGCCCCTTGGTCTTCTGGTTCTCATTACAGGCCCAGCTCAGGGCTCCTGCCTCCCAGGCTCAGGCCCAGCACTTTGCCAAAGAGCACCTTCAGTGAAGATTTACTGGGAGAAGGAGGTGGGGAAGGCAGCCCATAGAAGAGGCTGAGGCCATTCCTATCCAAGGCAATTATCCCCAGCCTCTGCGACTGACTTTAATAGCCATGTTATTTATTAATGTGTTAATCAATGCTATCTCCTTGGGTAATTGCATGCACCTCTTACCAAGTAGGCCTCTTTAGGAGCCTCTGGGTCTCCTGAGTTGGCAGTTGCTCTGTGCACCGGCCTATTGAAGACTCCCATATACCCTTGAGGATCCTGATCAGGAAGGGGCTGGAGATAGAAGAAAAAGAATTTCCCCAGAAGGGCAGAGGGAAGACTCTGTTGCATTAAAAAAGGTAATAATTGCCACCCATTTTGGGGGTCTCTGTGTGTGCCAGGCCTGGTCCTAAATGCTTATTTTGTTTAACCCTTGTGCCATGGGGAAGCAGCTTGGTGGAAGAACAGAGACCCTGGCACCAGATTGTGTGAGCCACCATGCTGCCTCTTCTGGGCTCTGTGACCTTGTAAAACTCACTTCCTCTCTTTCTTCAGTTTCCTCATGTGGAAGCTGGTGCCAGTGATGGCTCCCATCTCACAGGGGTGCTGTGAGGATTCCACAAGTTTATGCCTGTGGAGCGCTGGCTTGGTGTGCTATTGTCCCATTTCCAGATGGGCAGAGTGAGACATGGAGAAGTTCTGTGATTTGCTCAAGGTTCTCTGGCTAGGCAGGGTCCAAGACAGCATTGAACCCAGACTACTTGGTCCTACAGTCATTTACTCAACCATTACATTTTGAGACTTCAAAAAAGTCAGCACTACCTTTACTGGGGATGAAAAAGTAGCTCTGCCGCGTGGCCTTTGATTCACCTTCATGGCCACTCTTGTCTGTACTGCCTGTCTCTGCCTTCTCTTTCCTGGGTCTCCATGTGGCTCTGTCCCACACATAGGTTCTCCACAAGTCCCCTTAGGAACGTTCTGTTGTGACTTCTGCTGAACCCACTGCCTGGTCCTCATCTACCTTAACACTCTTTGGGAGGCATTGAAAAGGAGGACAGTTTTTGTAAACTAAAAATACATTTGTGTGTGTGCAAATCAGCCTTGGCACTTCTCTTACAGGCTGAACAAAATTGAAGACCAGAGGTGCCTCCTTCATAGCCCAAGATTGAAGATAAATCCTGAAATGAAAGATTACCAAAGATTCATCCAATTTCCTATTCCAAGTCAATCTTCTATCCTTGGATTGTAACCTTGCAGGATCTTGAACTCATATCCTTTCGGGGATCATAGAAGTGAGCCCATCAAACCTGCCATGATAAAGTTGTGGAAAAGTGGGCAATATTGCCAAATGCAAAATATCTGGGCTATATTTTGGTCTGAGATCACCATTTGAGATTCCTGGAAGATAGGGAATGTGGAGGTCAACTCCCTCAGGGATGTTGTATAAGACTCCAAGCCCTAAGTCAATGATCTCAACCCTGTGGATCAGCACTCTCCATGTAATGGGGCGTCTTAACCCATTTTGTGCTGCTATAACAGAATACCACAGACTGGGGAATCTACAAAGAAAATACATTTATTTCTTGGAGTTCTGGAGGCTAGGAAGTCCAAGGATGAGGGGTCTGCATCTGGTGGGGAACTTCTTGCTGTGTCATGTCACGGCTGAAGGCAGAAGAGCAAGAGTTTGAGAAAGAAAGAGAGCAAAAGGGGCTAAACTTGCTTTTAATGCAAGCCCACTCCCAAGATAACTAATCCAGCCCCAAGATAACTAACCCACTCCTGAGATAATGATATTAATCCGGGCATGGGGGCAGAATCATATAACCTAATCACTCTTATTAGGCCCCGCCTCTCAACACTGTCACATAGAGGATTAAGTTTCCAACACGTGAGCTCTGGGGGACACATGCACACCATAGCACGGGGGATTGATGAGTATATGGGAGGGACCAGTCATTAATATTTTGGCTGAGAGTTGTGTTTGAGAGCTGAAGCCATGGTCCATCATGGCAGGGCACACATAGACCTTTGAATGCTCTGAGAAATGAATATTGAACAGTGTAACTCATGGCAGAGGGTGGAATATTTAAAAGGCAGAACTGCCTGGGTCAAGTAAAAGAGTGAACAAATAGCCTGTAACCTGTGGCTGGCTCCTCTTCCCTTCCTGTCCCCACGTTTCACCTTTCTCTCTTTCTCTTTTTCTTTCCTTCCCTCCTTCCCTCTCTCTCTCCCTTCCTTCCCTCCCTCTCTCTCCCTCTCTCTCCCCCTTCCCTCCCACTTTCCTTCCTTCCTTCCTTTCACTCTCTTCCTCTTTCTCTCCCTCCTTCCTTCCTTCTTTCTCTCTTTCCTTCTTTGTCTTTCCCTTTCTCTCCCTTCTTCCTTCCTTCTCTCCTTCTTTCTGTCTCTCCTTATTTCTTTCTCTCTTTCTCTCCCTCTGTCCTTCCTTCTCTCATTCTTTCCTTCCTTCTCTCTCTTTCCTTCATTTTATCCTTCCTTCCTCCCTCCCTCCCCCAACTCACTCACCTCCTTCCCTCCTTCCTTCCTTCCTTCATTCCCTCCCTCCTTCCTTCCTTCCTTCCTTCCTTCCTTCCTTCCTTCCTTCCTTCCTTTCTTCCTTCCTTCCTTCCTTCTTTCCTTCCCTCCCTTCTTCCTCCCTGCCTTCCTGCTTTCCTTTCTTCTCTCTTTCTTTGACTGATGTGTTCTGAGCCCAAACACCCTGTGGGGAACTAAGTGGTACCAAAATTGACTTAAGAAGAAATAGAAAACCTAAGAAGTACTATAACATGAAGAAAATAAAATCTCTAGTAAAATAAAATCTTTCACAAAGGAACGACTAGGCCCAGATGGTTGTATGAGCAAATTTTACAAACTTCCAAAGAATGGATCATTCTAATTATGTCTCAACTGTAGCTGGGAGTATTAATGCTTGATTTGTCATGAGCCTCATTTCCTGAAACCTATAGGTTCAAAGGTAGATTGGCATGTGTTGGAAAGCCTCAAATGTTGTGCAGTTTCTTGGAGCTTTAGCATTAAAAAAGAGAAGTTTTGACTGCATTAACTTTGAATTTTGTAACAGTTACCAGTTAATAGAGATACTCTATGCATTTATACACACCCTGATTTTATAGGAATGGAGGCATATCTGACACGTGGCTCTGCACACAGGATTTTTACTTTATGACATATCTTGGACATCATTTTTGAGCATCCTTTTAAAAATTTTTTTTTTAAAAAAATAGCTGCATACTATTGTATTATATGAATAAGCATAATTTCAATAAACAGTAAGGTGATAATCATTAATGTGATTGATAAACATGAAGGTGATTTCCAGACTTTTGTTAATTAAAAAGGGGCTATAACACTTTCTCCCATTCCTCCATAATTCCAGGCATCATGAGTATGTCTGTAGGGTAAATTTCTGGAAATGAAATTGCTGAATCAGACAGTACTTCCATTTATAATTTTGGTATATATTGTTCAATCGCAATTGATGAAGTTTGTACTAGTTTATAATCCCAGTAACAAGATGTGAGGACTGCTTCAAACTCCACAACTTCACTGGCAGTGCTCTACCAAACTCGGTCTTTGAACATCTGCTGGGTGGAAATGTTATGTTGTTGTAGTTTTATTTTGTTTATTTTTATTTCTTCTCTTCTTATGATGAGGTTGGTCATGTTTTCATCCATTGAGCCATTCAGTTCCTTTTCTGTGAACTATCTTGTTCTTTAAGGCTATTGTACTTTTTTCTTATTGATTTTTGTAGCAGCTCTTTATTTAACAGAGAAATTAAGTCCATGCATACGTTAGAATTGCAGATGTTTTTGTGGTTTATCCTTAGGGAAACAAAACAAAATAAAATAAAACAAAACAAAACAGAAAGTTCTGTTTATGGTTGCTTTTACCCAGAAGAACATTGCATCTTCTTAATATTTGTCTTTAACATTTTAAACGTTAAACATAAATGTGGTTTAACATTTATCTTTTTGTGGCTCCTAGATTTTGTATCTTTGTTAGAAGGGCCTTTCCTCACCCTGAGATGATTCCCTCTTTTCTTTTCTTTTTTTTTTTTTAAGTCAGGATTTCATCAAATATTTTAATGGTTTTGCTTTCTTTGCCTTCCTCTCTCCCTTGATTTTTCTTTCTTTCTCCCTTTTTCTCTTTCTTTCATTCCATTTAAATCTTTGACCCATCGGGTATTTCTTTTGGTAGAAGGTGGAGGTAAGGCTCCATCCTTCTTTATTTCAGGAGCATTTATATTTAGAGCTACTTCCTACTACACATCTTGACACATTGCCTCTCCCCCGACCTAGTCCCCCACTCACTAGGGCATAAAGCTGACCCCACTACTGCTGCGTTCCCTCCGTCTCCACCCTCACATTCTCGGCTGCTCACGAAGTGACACATTCACCCTCAGCAGGGTCTCCCCTGTCCTTCTGTCTGGGCGGGTGGGCTCTGGGATGCAGGGTTGGGGTCAGCAGAGAGCGTGGCTGATGCGGAGATCACCAGGAAAGCCAGGCTCTTGGAATTTTCCTTTCCCATATCGGACATAGAAGGCAGCTACTGCAGACAAGGCATCCCGGAGGGGCTTGGCCCAGTGACTTCCTTTCCCTCTTGCGCCTGCCCCTCCCGGCTTCCAGGGAGTGCAAGCTCTCTCTCTCGCTCTCTGTCTCGCTCTCTCTCTCTTTCTCCTTTGGCTTTTGCAAGTTCTTCATTCATGGTCAGGACAGCACCAATAAACTTTGCCCAGAGGATCAGGGAAGGCTTCCAGCTCCTTGATATTTACCAAGCAGAATGTCCCTAATGCCAAATGAAAACACTCAGCAATTAGATTTCAAATTACCCCTTGAGCCCTCTGTCAACGTTAGGTAGGATCCAGCGCATCCAGAGACTGGCATCCGTCTTCTTTATCCTCTGGCCCCTTGGACGCCGCCTCACTGCCTGCTGATGCACTGGAGGTCCTGTGGTCCCAATGCCCTCGCCCCCTCCTGTCTCCTAGCAATGCTTTCCAGCAGCCTCCCTCCGCAGGGCACTCCCACCTCTCCGGAGCAAGTCCCTGCTATGGTGATTGTCTTGGCAGAAGTGGGGCCGGCACTGTCCAGACCCCAGACAGGCTGTGAGGAGCTGTGGGGACCCTAGGAGTGGGGTGCATCCCTGGTGTCCTGTGGCCTGGATTTGCCCCTGCAGCCAGCAGGGTACAGGGTGTTCAGACAGTGCATTATTCACCTTATCTCCCTGGCCTTGGACGCATTAATCATTTTCCCACCGATGTGTCAGCTCCTGCCGGTTCCTGCCTCTGTGAGTGCAGGACCCAGAGGCTCGGGCGCTCCAGGTGGAGGGAGCTCCGTTTTCCTGCCTTCCTGTGGACTCACCCCCTGGGGACATGGGCAGGCACTAGCTGGGTGCCCTCACACGTAGACTCAGTTTCCTCATCTGCAAACTGTGGATGCTTAGAGTCTTAGGGCTGTTATGAAAAGGAAATTATACAATACTGGGAGGTGACAACACTGATCTTTGGCTCTCAGTCAGCCGTTTTCACAGGAGCCAGAAGTGACTGCTCTCATGGGTCCCAGGAATGGGGTGAGACCTCTGCCTAGTGGTTGTCAGTACCCTAGAGAAGAGCAGAGGGCCAGGATGCCCTGGGAAGAGAAGGACCTGACTGATTGCAAACCCTCTGTGAGATTTGGGGTCAGATGGCATGGGTTCAAACTCTACCCAGCCACTTAGCAGTTGAGTGACCTGGAACAAGTGACTAAACTTCTCTGAACTTGTTTCATTACATGCAAAACAAGGATAATTGTGCCTGCCTGCAAGGTTGCTGTCACGGCCAGAAAACACTCATCCTGGGGCCTGACACACAGTCAACACCCAAGAAAAGGCGGCTGCCTTCATGAAGGTGCCCCGTCACTGTGCCCACGTGGAAGGCCCCCTTCTGCAGAAATCACCCACACCACCTCTGTGGGTGTTCTGGGGTCACACTGAACTTTGACATCTGAATCCCAGTCCTGATTCCCATAGACATATCCCCAGCACCTAGAGCCAGCCTCCTTGCATGAACCTGATGCCTGAGTACTTTTCTCTGGAGATTGTTGGGGAAACTGATTCTTACACCCGTAAGGACCTTTCTGACTCTGGAGTCATTCCGGCTTTTATGGCTCTTTGTGACTGGCAGCTCCTTCCTCCAGCTCTGGTTCCTCAACGGCCAGCCCATCAAGTGGAACCCTGGGGCTATCCTGGCTGGTTTCTCCGCCAAGTAGGTGTATGTCAGCCTGTGCACACCTCTGCACCCTTGCAGGCACAGGTGTCTAGCTGAGAATGCCCTCTCTGAGCCCCTCTGTCAACTCGAATTCCACATTTTCCTATAAGACCCAGCGTATGCCCCACTCTGTCTAGAAAGCTCTCTTGCTGAGTCATGTGGGCAACTACCCTCCCACTTCTCCTTCCCCCTTCCCTGTGTGCCCAGAACAGGGCAACGTGCAGAGGGGCTGCATCGGGGGAAGGGTAGGGGCCGCTGAAGCACCAGACCATTGCACCGTGCTACTCCGTTCCCGTAACTCTGCCCTGTGACAGGGTCACTGTTACTCTCTCCTTGTCTGACTTTATCAAAGAGGAACCTGGAGATGGGAGTCCAGTGTTCTGTCCAGGTAACGAGCTCAGGGTCTGGATTGGAACTCAGGTCTGTTTGACTCCAAGGTCATGGCCACTCATAAGGATACCTGGGGGCTTTCCTGGCCCACCCTGCAGCCTGATCTCACTCACTGTGTGGTGCCTCCCTTCTGCCTGGTGGGGGCCGAGAGGAAGTCCCTACCCTTGGTGTTCTCCACCCTCCCATTCTGTCCTCAGGCCTGGAGTGGGCTAGGGGTGAGGAAGGCCAGGTGTCCAGCTGAAAAGACCCCTGCCCTTTCTCCTTCTTAGACCCAGTGGGGATCCCGTTTTGCACCCCTAGCGCCCACCTTGCTCTCATACATGTTGTGTTCTCTTTGACCTTCAGCCGGAGGTGGCCCGGTGTGTGTGGCAGCCGCGCAGGCTAGCTGAGCCCTCTGTGATGGGAAAGGTGACCCGAGCCGTCCCGAGCCTCCTCATCTTCCCCCAGGCCCCGCTGGCTGCTAGGTTAATGGTGTGTGTGCAGAGCGCTAGGTGGATCACTCATCCAGCACAGCCGGTGCCTGCTGCATCAGGGACAAAGTCTGTCTCCCAGGCTCCGAGCCCCTCAGACCTGCAGAAGATGGGGGGCTCTGATTGTTTGGGCCTCACACAGACCTCTCTCCCCAGCTGGGCTGGCAGAGCTGGGAACATCCATCAGTCCTTCCGCCTCTCCTTCCAAAAGCCAATTACGCCCGGACAAACAAACCCCAGCCTTCATGCTTGGGTTAATTACTGAGTTCTCCAGACATAAAGACTTTTTTGGGTTTTTACTGCCTGGATGCTCTAGAGAGTTTATTGATTATCTGATTCATTCAGACTGGAGATGCTGCTTCACCCTGGAGCAAAGTGAGGAGGTGGCCACAGAGTTTGGGTCCCAGGACCAGCTCCTCATCCCAGCACCACAGCCCACCAGAAATGCGGTGACCTCAGCATCAGGGAAGGGGGTCTTCAGAGGGACCCTCTTGCTCACGAGAGGCAGGAGGGTGCAGTGGTGAAATGCGGGGTCAGGGCTGAGCTTCCTGGTCAAATCCCTGCTCCACCCCCACCAGTGGGGAAAACTTGGAAGTCACCCTCGCCTCTCTGAGGTGCCAAGGCCCTTCCCTGGGGGTTCTCCCAGCTTTGTTTAACCAGTGCTGTCACCTCCTCCTGCCTGATAGCTGCTTCAACCTGCAAATGCGTAATCCTCCTCCTGTTCCCCACGTCCATCTTATAAACCCTGGTGTTCCACTGGACCATCCCATCTCATTGCCTGAAATACTGTACCAGCCCCTCCCTGGGCTGAGGGCCCTAATCCAGCCTCCCTGACCACATTCACCATTCCCTGACCGCTTTCCCAGCTGCCTGGCCAGCCTTCCTGCCAGGCTCTCTGTCTTGGCTGAGCTGCCCTTCCTTTCCCACACATTCTCTCCTGCCAGGTCTGTGGCCCATTTAGACTTTGCAAGTCATCTCAGCTGCACCGCAGGCCAAGGACACCTGCATTGAGTCCTCCAGGGAAGGCGGGCAGCCCTGAGCGAGACTGGAAGTTCCAGGAGGGCAGGACAATCACTCTCTTGCTCACTGCAGTTTCTCAGGGACCGGGATGAGCTCCCAGCACAGAGTAGGGGCCAGCAAGGCTGGATGAGTCATCAAGAGCGTAAACATGAGACATTACCTCAGTGGGGAAGTGGTGACCTAAGCCGTGGAAAACAGGGGCTTTAGTTTGACCATGGGAGGGTTTTGGACTTGAGGAATCCTTCAGATGCAGTTCATTGTACGTCAGGATTTGAGCACTGGGGTGCAGGTGGCTAGAACCGGATCCTGGTCCCAAGGGGTCCCAGTAAGGTGGAGTAAGGTGAATGGCTCTGTGGAGATTAGGCCACATGCTATGGGAACCAAAGGCAAGGCATGGCCAGAGGTGCCCAGGTGAGCTGGGGGTAGAAGCTGGATGTCTTAGCAGGTGCCCAGCTGTGCTGTTTCTGCTGGAAGCCCCTGAAAGTCCCCTCTGGAAGTGGATGTGACTCTCTCCCTACCTAAGAGAAGCCTCTGGTCCCTGGCAGGGGTGGGAGCCCTGGAGTGTGCGCATGTGGCTGAGCCTGCGTGAACGCGTTCCAGGAGGCAGCAGAAGGCAGTGTCAGTGTGGCCAACAGCCAGGGGACTGCATGGGTTCCCATGACTGTGGCAAGTGCTGGCTCTAGCCACCCGGGACATTCCATTTGCAGTCTTGTCTCCCCTTCCCCATCAAAGCCTTTACTCCGTTCCTTCTCCCCAGGCTCTGGCTCCCAGTGGGTGCTCCTGGAGGTTGTGGCTGCCCATGAGTGTCTTCTGGGCAGCTGTCATTCTTGGCTACAGATTTTGCTGTCTGTTCCCAAATAAAACTTGGGGACAGGTAGAGTTTTTGGTGTGTGGGGGTGGGAAGGGGACATTTTCTGTGGCAACTGTGTGTTAGTCTGTTCTCACCTGCCAATAAAGACATACTTGAGACTGGATAATTTATAAAGAAAGGAGCTTTAATTGGCTTACAGTTCTGCAGCGTTGGGGAGGCCTCAGAAAACTTACAATCAAGAAGGAAGGGGAAGTAAACATGTCCTTCTTCACATGGCGGCAGGAAGGAGAATAACAGCAAAGTAGGGTAGAGGGAAGCCCCTTATAAAACCATCAGATCTTGTGAGAACTCACTATCACAAGAACAGCACGAGGGTAACCACCCCCATAATTCAATTACCTCCCACCGAGTCCCTTGCATGACACATGGAGATTATGGGAACTACAATTCGAGATGAGATTTGGGTGGGGACAAAGCCAAACCATTTCAAAATGGAAAGCTGAATTGGGATGACCTTGAATGGTGAAGTGCCCTCCCCACTCCCTGCCCTTTGGGGTGAAGACTCCCTGATCCCACAGGATGCGAGTGAGTGCCACCTGGATGCAAAAGTGTCTCCACTTTGGGCCCTCCCCTCCATCCCTGGGTCGACATCCTCAAAACAAGGTCTTGAGGCCTCTTGCCTGTCCTCCGGCTCAGGTTCCAATGTCTCCTCTGTTTCTGGCCTACTTCTCAGGCTCCCGGAAGGCAGGGTCCTCAGACCTCACAGGGGCAGGACCCAGCACACTGTCTGCTGTTGCCCACCCAGCGGGAATCCCAGTGGGAATCCTCAGAAGGCTGCTGACACCTTTGGTTGAGGCCTTTTCTTACCCACCTTCGCCATCAGATGAGGTCCCTTGCTCAAAGCCACAGACTCTGAATGCCACCGAGCAGGGACACAGCACTGGGCCCCCTGGTGCATCCTGGGCACTTGACAGCCATTGCAGGATGGATGATGGAAAGGGGTAGCCAGAGCCCCAGAGAAGCAGCTGAGCCCTGCTCCAAAGCCCCTTCCTTCTGAATGCCTGTGAGGTCCTGGAGCCAGGCTTGCCGGGTGGGTGATGGGATGGGAGAGACGGAGATGGAGGCTAGCAGAGGAGCTGGCCTTTGTCCCTTCTTGGGTGACTGAGCAGACATGGGAAGGGGGGTTCTGGGCGCCAGGTGTCACAATTCCATAGCCCTCCTGGGCTTTCTTCTTAGTGCTGCTTCTCCGCCAGGTGTCTGGCTTAGGTCTGAGCTCCGGAGCTCCATCAGGACCCCTATGTCTCCTTGCTTCTCCCCTGATCTGAGCTAATTCTGTTCAGTCTGCTCCTGCTTGGCACATGGTCCTGAGAGTTCTCGTTTTTAGAATCCCAGCTTCTGCTCCATCTCCAAATAAATTTCTCCAATGTCCCAAAGGAGGGTCTAAGTGCGCCAGCACAGCCTCCACGAAGTCACAAATGCCAAATAGGAGCTGAAAACCTGTCTTAGGTCTTGGGTCAGCACCTTTTATACTTGATTTTTTTTTTTTTTTTTTTTTGAGACGGAGTCTCGCTCTGTCACCCAGGCTGGAGTGCAGTGGCCGGATCTCAGCTCACTGCAAGCTCCGCCTCCCGGGTTTACGCCATTCTCCTGCCTCAGCCTCCCGTAGACTTGATTTTTTTAAGCACAGTTTTAGGTTTACAGAAAAGTTGCCCTTTGCCGGCTTCCTCTGCTGTCACCATCCTGTATTAGGGCATGCATTTATCACAGCTGAGGAACCAATTTTGATACATTGTAACTAACAAAAGTCTAAAAGGAGGGTGTACGCTAGGGTTCCTGCTTTGTGTTGTAGTTTCCAGGGTCTTTTCATCTTCACCCCAGGAGCAGGACAGGACTGGTGCTGAAAAACAAACTCAGGGCTGTGTGCAGTGGGGAGAGAAGCCATTGTCTGCTCCCAATGCCTTCCTGGTGGGGCATTCGGAAACACTTTTCTGCATCCACCCAGTAGGGTGGGGTGCTGTCTGTGACTGGGCCAGGGTGCAGAAGACTCGCCACCTTTGGGGCTTCCATTCAGCCTGAGTCTGGGCTCTCTGTGGCAGGCCCAGCAGCCCACAGAAGTTCGCATTCTGGCTCCTCGGCTCATGGCTCCTACCTGCAGGGCAGATGGCTCAGTGCTCTGCTAGCGATGCACAGCTGTGGGCCCAGGGACACGCAGCTCATGAGCCAACTGTGAGCTCACGGGGCAAGCTGGGGGAGCAACCATCAGAGCGTGGCCGGTGGGGGCTGCTCCCCAGTCAGTGCCCTGTGCCTCTGCCCTTCCTCTTCCAGCTCTGTGAGGTTTCCAGACCTTTTGGCTCAAGCCCTGGTCTTGAAAGATGCCAATGGGGTATCAGCTTTCTTGACGAGGGCACAGAATCATCACAGCAGAATCTCTTCCAATTTACTTTTAAAATGCACCCCTTGCTTTCTGGATACAGGAGGGCAGGCAGTGGCGACCGGGCTGGCCCACAAACCTGTATCGAGAACTGTGGTGGCGGCCAGAGGAGGGAGGTCAGACTGGGTTTCTCAGCTTCCTTACATCTTGTCCAAGGTCACAAACCCACAAGTCAAGGAAAAGGAAATAGCAGGTCCCTTAAAGCTATGCAAGGGAGGTCTCATCCTTCATATGAAATCCTACCTGCAATGAGCACTTTTTCTTTTTTTAAAATTTTATTTCTCTTTTACTTTAAGTTCTGGGATACACGTGCAGAACGTGTGGATTTGTTGCATAGGTACACGTGTGCTATGCTGGTTTGCTGCACCTGTCAGCTTGCATCTAGGTTTTAAACCCCATAGACATTAGCTATTTGTCCTAATGATAAGCACTTTTTCTTTCTTTTTTCTTTTTATTTTAATGATGTTATTATTTTAGGATATTTTTTAAAGGATAAAGGAACAGATGAAATTAATTTTTATGATGTTATTTAACTTGACATATCCCAAACTTAATCGCTTCAGCATGTAATGAGATTTTTACATTATTTTTATCATACTCTGTCTTTGCAACCCAGTGTTTTTCTTTTTTTGCATATTTAAATTCAAATGATTATTCCCTCTTTTGGATTAACTTCCTCTGCACATAGTATGCATCCAGTAAATGTTTGTGGTTTATGTTTAGCCCATAAAAGTGCTTTAAGGGCAGAATCTAATTCATTGTTGTAGCCCAATGTTTTTCAAAGGGTTATCTTGGCATATAGAATATGCTTTTTTTCCCCCTTGTTTTCTTTTTAATACTTTAAGTTATGGGATACATGTGCAGAACATGCAGGTTTGTTACATAGGTATACACGTGCCATGGTGGTTTGCTGCGCCCATCAGCCCCTCATCAGCATTAGGTGTTTCTCCTAATACTATCCCTCCTCTTTCCCCCAACCCCTGACAGGCCCCTGTGTGTGATGTTCCCCTCCCTGCGTCCATGTGTTCTCATTGTTCAGCTCCCACTAATGAGTGAGAACATGCAGTGTTTGGTTTTCTGTTCTTGCGTTAGTTTGCTGAGAATGATGGTTTCTAGTGTCCTCCATGTCCCTGCAAAGGACATTAACTCATCCTTTTTTCATAGCTGCATAGTATTCCATGGTGTATATGTGCCACATTTTCTTTATCCTAGTCTATCATTTATGGGCATTTGGGTTGGTTCCAAGTCTTTGCTATTGTGAACAGTGCTGCAATAAACATAGCTGTGCATGTGTCTTTATAGTAGCATGATTTATAATCCTTTGGGTATAAACCCAGTCATGGGATGGCTGGGTCAAATGGTATTTCTAGTTCTAGATCCTTGAGGAATCACCACACTGTCTTCCACAATGGTTGAATTAGTTTACACTCCCACCAACAGTGTAAAGGCGTTCCTATTTCTCCACATCCTCTCCAGAATCTGTTGTTTCCTGACTTTTTAATGATCACCATTCTAACTGGCGTGAGATAGTATCTCATTGTGGTTTTGATTTGCATTTCTCTGATGACCAGGGATGATGAGCTTTTTTTCATATGTTTGTTGGCTGCATAAATGTCTTCTTTTGAGAAGTGTCTGTTTACATCCTTTAACCAGTTTTTGATGGGGTTGTTTGTTTTCTTCTTGCAAATCTGTTTCTTTGTAGATTCTGGATATTAGCCGTTTGTCAGATGGATAGGCCGCAAAATTTTTCTCCCATTCTGTATGTTGTCTGTTCACTCTAATGATAGTTTCTTTTGCTGTGCAGAAGCTCTTTAGTTTAATCAGATCCCAATTGTCTATTTTGGCTTTTGTTGCCATTGCTTTTGGTGTTTTAGTCATGAAGTCTTTGCTCGTGCCAATGGCCTGAATGGTATTGCCTAGGTTTTCTTCTAGGGTTTTTATGGTTTTAGGTCTTATGTTTAAGTCTTTAATCCATCTTGAGTTAATTTTTGTGTAAGGTGTAAGGAAGGGATCCAGTCTCAGCTTTCTGCATATGGCTAGCCAGTTTTCCCAACACCATTTATTAAATAGGGAATCCTTTCCTCATTGCTTGTTTTTGTCAGGTTTGTCAAAGATCAGATGGTTGCAGATATGTGGCATTATTTCTGAGGCCTCTGTAATGAACACTTTTTCGATCCATCAGATTGACAAAGACAGTAAGAAAATAATTCTTCTTATGGTGGGAATGTAAATTAGAATAACTTTTTTGGGGGGCGGACAATTTGCTGAGATCTATCCAAATGTAAGAATGCACACACCCTTTGTTTAAGCAAGTCTGCATCTAGGAGCTGATCATACAGATGATTTGTGGTGTGCACAGAGATGGGTGCACCTGCTGGAGCACCTGCGGGAGCATCACTCAGGGTAGCAGAACATAGAAAGATCCAAATGTCCACCAATGGCGGTGATATGGTTTGCATCTGAGTCCCCACCCAATCTCATGTGGAATTGTAATCCCCAGTGCTGGATAAGGGGCATAGTGGGAGGTGATCAGATCATGGGGGCGGTTTCTGGTGGTTTAACCTCCCCCTAGTGATGTCTTGTGATGGAGTTCTCATGAGAGATGATTGTTTACAAGTGTGTAGCACCTCCCTGCCCCATCTTCCTCCTGCTTCAGCCATATGAGACCTGTCTGCTTCCCCTTTGCCTTCCACCATGATTGAGTTTCTTGAGGCCTCGCCAGTCATGCTTCTTGAACAGCCTGTGGAACTGTGAGCCAATTAAACCTCTTTTCTTTCTAAATGACCTAGTCTCATGAGGCATTACTTTTATTATCTATTTATTTATTTTGAGACGGAGTCTTGCTGTGTCCCCAAGGCTGGAGTGCAGTGGCATGATCTCAGCTCACTGCAACCTCTGCCTCCCGGGTTCCAGTGATTCGCCTGCCTCAGCCTCCTGAGTAGCTGGGACAACAAGCATATGCCACCACTCCCAGCCAATTTTTGTATTTTCAGTAGAGACAGGGTTTCCCCATGTTGACCAGGCTGGTCTCGAACTCCTGACCTCAGGTGATCTGCCCTCCTTGGCCTCCCAAAGTGCTGGGATTACAGGCATGAGCCACCACACCTGACCACAGAAAGCATTTCTTTATAGCAGTGTGAGAACAGATGAATACAAGAGGGCTGGATCTATCCGTTACCGGGCATTCTTGTGGTGGTTCACTCTGCCGCCTGCAAAGACAGGCAGCTCCAGACATGTGGATCCAGTACAGTCTTCACACGGTGCTGTGTCCTGTGCTAGGCCCCTTTTGTATTGAAGAGGGACACACACATAGGCATATAGGCTTACAGAGGCACAGTCTGTCTCTAGAATAACACACAAAGAGCTGCCTCTTCACGTTTCCCTTCAGTTCCGTTGCCACGTGTCCCCTGTGCATGTATGGCCCATTCAAAGTAGACAATAAGACCAACCCACCCATCCATGCCTTTTTATGAGAAACAGAAAGATAATTCCCTTCCTTATTCCAAATATTTTGAAATGCTTTTGAGGTCGACGTTCACCCCTCATTAGTCTTAGCGGCAGAAATGATGTGCTATGCCTTCTGCTCTGTGGTGGGTAATGTAGACTGATTTCCTTTACATTAATTTAAAATGGCTCCCATATCAAGGACACTGATCCTCCAAGGTAAGCTTCATGAGGACAGGGACTTTTCTTTTTCTTTTTGAACCAGAGTCTCATATGTTCTGTCTCCCAGACTGGAATGCAGTGGCACAATCTCAGCTCACTGCAATCTCTGCCTCCCAGGTTCAAGTGATTCTCGTGCCTCAGCCTCCCGAGTAGCTGGGATTACAGGCGCATGCCACCATGCCTGGCTAATTTTTGTATTTTTAGTAGAGATGAGGTTTTGCCATGTTGACCAGGTTGGTCTCAAACTCCTGGTCTCAAGTGATCTGCCTGCCTTGGCCTCCCGAAGTATTGGAATTACAGGTGTGAGCCACTATGCCTGGCTGGCTTTACTTTGTTCACTGTTCCATCTACAGCCCCCAAAGGCATGCCCAGCACATAGTAGGTGCTCAAACAGTCGGTAGAGTCAATCATGTACTCCCCTGAACAATGCCATCTTGTCCCTACCTCCCCTCCCCATCCTGATTGAAGGTCACACAACTTTCCCATGACCTGAGACCCTTGCCTGGGCTGGGTCTTGGGAGCAGAGTCTACTGCCCTGAACCCAGGAGACACTGGTTCCTGGTTAAGAATAAGAGAAATCTCCTTGGAAAGAGAGCCACTGTAGCCGAAGACAGCATGGTCACGAGCCTGGCCACGTGTTTCACTAAGTTTTGGGAGGTGAAATGTAACAGCCGACTCCTTCTTCTGGTTTGAAATATTTAAATGAGCCTGGAGAAATTGTGTTACATATTGGAAACCTTTGAGCTGTGTGCTTTATGAATCCTGTGACAACAGTGATGAGGAGTTCATCCAGACAGCAGACGGGGCCTTCAGAGCAGGCCTTCCCGGCTCACGAAGGACAGTGCAGCCGAGGCTCCCAGCCTCGTGTTCCAGAAGAGTTGCTGCGGGAGAGGGTGGCCCAAGGTCAGTGCTCCTATAGACCTTGCTCTGGTAGCCTCCTTATTCTGCTTTCTACAGGAGTAGTGGCGACTTCCTGGAATTTCTCTGATCATGTCCCAAAGTCAGATAATATTTGGAGAGCCTTGCATGGCCAGCAAAACAGGTTTTTAATATTGACCTTCACCCTACAAATGAAAAACTATTGCCCCTTTCACATTGACCCACCCACCTGGTAGAAGGTAGAAAAGTTCATCTCTGAAATCGCCCTGAGACCCAGGAGGTGTTGGGGGTGAAGAAGCTGTCTTCTGATTGGAGAGACCAGCTGTCAGTCATTTTGTGCTGGGCACAGGTTCTCAGGGCTCCTGGTTTCTCTAAGGATGGACAAGGACAGCACTCACCCTGTCGCCAGCCTTCTTCTATGCAGCTCCAGCTGCAGCCCTAAGTGAACAGTGTTTCTCAAGGTTGTTTACAGCTTTGGAAAACATAAACGCCTCATGGTCTATCCCATTACCTGCTTGGAGCATCCTCCTGAGAGACCCTCGCCAGGGGCCAAGCCCCTGGAGGGAAATCTCACTATCTTTTGTTTCTGTACAAGCTAAGGGAACTTCGTTGAGCCTTACTTTCCCTACTTTACTATAAGGAATAAAAAAATGGGCTTTCCCATAACACAAAATCTTCCTATTGACCGAGCTGTATAAACTCCACGTGCCCCACTCATCTTCCACCAGCTGAGAGTCAGGTCTGTTTCCTTAACAGAAGCCCCCTCTGAGTCAGGGCCCCTGACACAGTCACAGCTCAGCTGTGCTTCTCACTGGCAGGACTTTTCCCATATCACGTGGATATTTGTGCGGTTTCCTGCCCCCTGCTGTGGGGTCTGTGATGTCTGAGGCCTTGTCTCTTGTGTCCGTCGGGAGACCCTGTGTGCCTGGCACATGGCAACACATGAGCACAAGGGCAGGGACTGTGTGTGTCCTGCTTCCCGGAGCTCCTGCACACAGAAAATGTCAATACCTGTGGGCCAAATGCACCTGTTGTATTCATTTCTTAGGGCTGTCCTAACAAATAACCATAAACTAGGTGGCTTAAAACAGCAGAAATTATTGTCTCATGGTTCTGGAGGCCAGAAGTCCAAAATCAGAGTGTCTGCACAGCTGTGCTGCTTCTGCAGGCTCTAGGGCGGGGTCTGCAGGCTCTAGGGCGGGGTCCCCAGCCCCTGGGCCACAGACAGGTATCATCAGTCCATGGGCTGTTGGGAAGTGGGCTGTGTAGCAGGAGGGGAGCAGTGGGTGAGCAAACGAAGCTTCATCTTATTTACAGCTGCTCCCCATGGCTCACATTACCCACCTGAGCTCTACCTCCTATCAGATCAGCAGCATCATTAGATTCTCATAGGAGCAAGAAGCCTACTGTGAAGTGTGCATATGAGGGATCTAGGCTGCACCTCTCCTTATGAGAATGTAGTGCCTGATGATCTGTCACTGTCTCCCATCAGCTCCAGGTGGGACTGTCTAGTTGCAGGAAAGCAAACTCAAGGCTCCCACTGATTGCACACTATGGTGAGTTGTAGAATTACTTCATTACATATTAGAAAGTAAGAAGAATAGAAATAAAGTGCACAATAAATGTAATGTGTTTGAATCATCCCGAAGCCAACCCCTCCTCACCTCTCTGTGGAAAAACTGTCTTTCATAAAACCAGTCCCTGGTGCCAAAAATTGAGGACCGCCACTGCAGGAGAAGACCCTTTCTTGCCTCTCTCACTTCTGCTGTCTGCTGGCAGCCCCTGGCACGACTTGGCTTGTGGCTGCATCCCTCCAATCTCTGCCGCTTTCTCTGCATGGTCTTCTCCCCTCCATGTCTCTACGCCTATGTCCAAATTTTTCTTTTCTTATAAGGACCACAGTTATAAGGACCACAGTCATTGGATTAAGGTCCACCCCACTGTAATGTGACTTCATCTTTACTTGATTACATTTGTCAGGGCCCTATTTCTGAATAAGATCAGATTCGCAGCTAACAGGAGTCAGGACTTGAACACATCATTTAGGGGACCCAATGTAACCCACAACGCTGATGGATGCAAAATTAGGAATAGGAGAGAGTCCCCAGCTTTGCAGTCAGGGATCTGCAGTTTTGAACCAAAAGGATGAATGTGAAGCAGCACTGCACGTGTAGTTTACACACAGTATTCCTGTTCTCATGCACTGTTTCATGAGATAATGAGACTCACGAGATGGTGCGATAAAAATAACAATAACCGATATTTGCTGAATGCTGGATCCATGTCAGGTCTGAACTCAATGTTTTATGGGGATCATCTCATTTATTCTCCATTGTTGCCCTACAACAAGGTCATTCCCCTCTCCCCTTATTTGCAAACATCCAGCGAGCTCTTCTTTCCTGCATGGGGCAGTGGACAGAGCACAAACACTGACATCTTCATTTCTAAAGCCGAGAGTCCAAGGAAACTATTTTGGTTAAATCTTCCCTTTCTCCACATCCCTCGCTCTCACTCAAATCATCGTCACTTTCCTCCCCAATGTGCTGCCTCCTCGTAAATTTTGTAATCCTCAAATTACATTTCTGTCTTCTGCCCATTCGTTTTATTGCCTGCCGATAAAGAAAAGGTCAAAGTCAGTAATCCCAGATTTCAGAAGCATTTAATCATCACTGATAAATAGAAACCCTTTCTCTGAAAAGGCAAAATGATAACATTAAAATTTTTAAAAATTTGTTGTCAGAATATTTTTAAGAGGACTGTAACCTTTCCATCTGACCTGCTCTTTGGTGAGCAAATCAAACGACACAATTATGTCTTCCCTGAACTTTAGTGGCTTTGAGTCTGAACGTGTTAGATTAGGCTTAGCATGAAGAATAGCTTTATAATGCTTAGTGTCCCCAGGATGGAGTGAGTGTCACAGGAAGGCAGCAAATCCCTCCTGCAGAGATTGGAGATTCCCACATAGCAAAGATCAAGTTCTTGGGAATTCTTGTGAAGGGTCCAGGGGAGGGGAGATGCGGAGGGTAGAGGGACAGCCTCAATGTCCACTTAATATCCACTAGGGTCATTTTAGTCCCAACCTTCAGTGAATTCATTCACTAATTGGTTGACTCCTTAATGCTTTCATCCATTCAACAACTCCTTTTTCTGAATGTTGTGAATATCAGACGAGGGGCTGGGTGGCAAGGGTGCAAACACAAACAGGCATGATCTTAGCACTCATGATCCTTCAGGTGTCAGATGCCATGGTTGGGGTGGGGCAGAGAGCTGTGGGCTGCAGATCAGAGATCACCCCTGACCTCATCTGGGGGTGGAACTTACAGGAACCCTCACTGATGTTTTTGGCACTTTGGGTCTAGCTCTTTCTCAGATCTAGCATCTGCAGCTAGAGTCAAAGAGGCCACCCTAGAAATGACCATCAGGACCAGATCTGTTCAGTCCCACCTGGGGTGAGGAAGTCCCAGTAGCCAGCCCCTGCCCACAGATGGAGCCCCCACTGCACTGCCTCACCCTGGAGACTGGCATTATTTTCTGGCAAGCTTTGGTGTGTGCATTTTAGGGTTCCAGGCTTGATGGTGTATCTAAGGGTAGCCTCTGCTTGCCTGACCCAACTGTGATCTCAGGGGGCATTTGAGGCCCTTAAAAGGCCAGTGGTCTTTGTACTTTTTGGAAACCATTATTGGAAAGAACCACTGAGGTGGGAGAGCTGGAAGCTGCTGTTGCCATGGACATGATGGCCATGGAGATCTGAAAACCATCAACTGGTCTGAGAGCCACAGTCTCTGGGTGCTGGAGAAAGCCTGGGCCATGGTGGGACATAAGTCAGGGTGGTAGGCAGGCTGGAGAAGGAGGAAAAGGAGGGGATCAGAACTGAGAGGGTCAGGCCATGTCTAGGGATTCTGGTCCAGGCCCCTGATAAGAGAGCTATGTCCCCTTACAGATGACCTGGGTAAAGGCCCAGGGCGGGGAAGTTTGTCTGGGGGTTCCAACACTATGGCCCGAGTGGTGCTGCTTTGATGGGACCCCCACCTAGAGCAGCTGTGAAGGAAGACACTCCCCAGGGGCTGCTTGATTGGAGAGTGTGGAGATGGGCGGTTATTGAGAGCAGAGCACAGGCTGTCTGTAGAGCTCTGCACTCCTTCCTCCTCATCACTCTTCGGAAGCCTAGAGGCCCCCAGAGGGATGGGTTACTTGGAAGTCATCGTAATGTTCTGTACCTGAGAGTCGGCCCTGGGAAAGTGTCCCCCAATCATGAAATGCCCCTCTTGTCGTATCCTGCATGGGGGTGGGATGAGGTGCAGTGGGTGGGCCTTGGGGGGCTGCTCTGAGGTCAGGGAGTCCAGTATCCAGCCTCATCTTGCCTCACACTAAGCACCAGCCTTGGGAGGAACTTGGCTTGTCATTCCCAGTATTATCTTCAGATTGTCCATGTCTAAGTAGAGGATCATTCATTCAATAAACATGGTGAGCCCTGCCCTGCAGAGGCGCCACATGAGTGCCGGCCATGTGGTATGAGTAGGCAGGTGAGTGGGTCCTCAAGGGCATCTGAGTGAACAAACTCACAAAGTACAACCAGGTGTCTCAGGAGGGGTCTCAGAGTGATGAAACCATCTGTAGCTGCACTGGGGCAGTCCTAGCAGTCTACACATCTGATGAAATTGCATAGAAATACATACATGAACACACAGACACATGTGAACATGCACGGAGACACATGCATGTACATGCATGTGCACACAGAGACATACATGTAGACACACAGAGATGCATATGTAAAGACAGACACATGCACATTCAGACATACACACACAGATTAAAAACATTCACACACAAATATACACATACACACAGAGATACACATAGAGACACACATGTACAGAGATATACATGTGTGTGCATACACACAAAGACACACAGACACATAAGCACATACACATACACAGACATGCTCGCACAGATATACACATGTGTACACACAGAGACACAGATACAGAGATGCACACACACAGAGACACACATGTCCGTGCACATGGATATGCACATGGACATGTGCACAAAAGCACATACAGGCACATACACGCACAGGCATACAGAGACACATATGTACACACATGAATATAGATATACACATAGACATCTGCACACAAGCACACACAGGACACACAGGCATACATATGCAAACACAGAGACACAGATAGACACACATGTACACACATGAATATAGATATATACATAGACATGTGCACACAAGCACATACAGACACACATATGCACACAGACACAGACACACATACACACAGATGTATGCATGTATGCACATGTGCACATAGACACACATGCACACACAGATATACACATGTATGCACATGTACACATAGACACACATGCACACACACGAGTGTATGGAGAAAATGGTGAGATCTTCATAAGGGTCTGCAGATGGCACCTGTGTTAGTTTTCTGTGCTGAGCTTTGGGCTGTAATGATCAAAGGTGAAACCACTGGAAAAGCTGGGGGAAGGGGACTTGGAACCTCTCTGCTATTTTGGCAACTTCCCATGAGCCGACCCTTTTTTCAAATGTAAAAATAATTTAATAGCTTACCATTTAATATATCTGGGGACACAAGACATTAGTATTAATCGAATTTAATTGCTATTAAAATAAATTAAATTTAATATAATAATAAATTAATATAAACATAAAAATAATGACAAATCCTTGCCAGTGGTCTAAATATTGAAATTACTTACTGGTAAAGTTTTTCAATGATTTCCATCCCTATTTATAAATATAAAAAATAACTAAGCAAGCACAAAATCAGCAAAACGATGGTGCCTTTGTGTAGGTGCTAAGCAGCACATCACGGAGCATCAGGAAGGAGGAGGAAGCCAAGGTGACACAGGATGGAGTGTGTGCTGCCTCCACCACCGTCTCTTTATCCACCTTGCGGCATTTATAGATGTGCATCTTCACACATGTACAGCCTTTCAGGTCTAAATTCACCTTTGAGGGAGCTTCATTTGTCTTTCCTTTGGGGGTTTGTGGAATGGGAACGGATTGAACCCCAGGACAGTACATTAGAAGCTGCAGGCAGCATGCAGGGTGAGCAGAACTGCGTGCCCTGAGGGCGGGGCCCACCCTGCAGCCCCCAGCTGCTGCCTGGCCACAGGGCAGGAGGGAGTGGGAACCTCCTTATTTCCTGAGCTCCCTGGGCTCTTCCTGGAGCTTTCATTACCAGTCATAAGGGGACTGTAAAGAGCACTTTGGGTAGCCGTTTAAAAAGTGATGAAACCACCTATAAACCAGCAAATTATACAGGGGAGGCATTTTATGTCTTGTTTTCTTTACAGCCATTCTGAAAGGCGACATAAAAGTCACTGGAAAGTCCTGGTTCCTGTCACCTCTGGGCCCCATTGCAGTCTGCACGGCATGACTCATTTGTTTTCAGAGGCTCTTGCCCTAGTATTGGCACAAGGAGGGACCAACTAGGGACTGTCTTTCAGAATTGTATTATCCAGAGCCAATATTCTCCCTGTGTCCCGAGGAGTGACAGTTCCTCACCTCTGGGGCAGAGCCAGGAGGCCTGGCAGAGTTGAGAGCAGAAGCCCCCTTTTCACCCCTAGGCTTAGTCTTCACCTGCAGTCTCCAAATGTTCCCTTACTGGGGTCACATCATTCACCCTCCCCGCCAAGGATAGTGATCATGATTGACAGCCGCCTTCTGTGCCTGCAGCTGCCCCCATTCTGGGCAGGGTGTTCCAGAATGGTGAAGGATCATTCTTCCTAGTGATGAGGCTCAGTGCTGGGAGCTTGAAGGTTTGAGTTATGACAGAGTCCACTACCGACTGGCCTTGGGCCTTTGGGAATTGCCGTGATGCTGTGACCTGCTTTTATCATCAGTGAAATGGGTGAGTAGAAAGTTTGTCCTGATAAATTTCATTTGAAAGAAAAAGGAAACTGTGCATGATGCTTGACTTAAGCAGGAGAAGGAACACCTGAGTTCTTTGCTTGGGCCAGTTTATGCCTTCGAGGTCTCAGCCAGTCACATTAGAGCACAGAGGCCGCACTTTAATTATAGACAGCACTCGAGATGTGAGGAATCACGGAGAACGGGAGAGGTTCCAGAAAAATAGAGATAAGAAAATGTTTTGCAGTGGTTGAACTAATTTACACTCCCACCAACAGTGTAGAAGCATTCCTGTTTCTCCACAACCTTGCCAGCATCTGTTGTTTCTTGGCTTTTTAATAATCGCCATTCTGACTGGCATGAGATGGTATCTCATTGTGGTTTTGATTTGCATTTGCATTTCTCTAATGATCGGTGATGTTGAGCTTTTTTTATATGTTTGTTGGCTGCATGAATGTCTTCTTTTGAGAAGCATCTGTTTATGTCCTCTGCCCACTTTTTAATGGCGTTGTTTTTTTTTTTCCTTGTAAATTTGTTTAAGTTCTTTGTAGACGCCGGATATTAGACCTTTTACAGATGGATAGATTGCAAAAATTTTCTCCCACTCTGTAGGTTGCCTATTCACTCTGACGATTGTTTCTTTTGCTGTGCAGAAGTTCTTTAGTTTAACTAGATCCTGTTTGTCAATATTTGCTTTTGTTGCAATTGCTTTTGGCAATTTCATCATGAAATCGTTACCTGTGCCTATGTCCTGAATGGTATTGCCTAGATTTTCTTCTAGGGTTTTTATAGTTTTGGGTTTCAAACATCGTGGAATACAGTGTGGCAATTCCTCAAAGATCTAGAACCAGAAATACCATTTGACCTAGCAGTCCTATTACTGGGTATATACCCAAGAGAATATAAATCATTCTATTATAAAAATACATTCACTCATGTGCTCACTGCAGCACTATTCACAATAGCAAAGACATAGAATCAACCTAAATGCCCATCAATGACAGACCGGGTAAAGAAAATGTGGTACATATACACCGTGGAATACTATGCAGCCATAAAAAGGAATGAGATCATGTCCTTTGCAGGGATATGAATGAAGCTGGAAGCCATTATCCTCAGCAAACTAATGCAGGAACAGAAAACAAAACACTGCCTGTTCTCACTTATAAGTGGGAGCTGAACAATGAGAACACATGGACACAGGGAGGGGAACAACACACACTAGACCCTGTTGAGGGGCTGGAGGAGGGAGAGAATTAGGAAAAATATCTAATGCATGCTGAGCTTTATACCTAGGTGATGGGTTGATAGGTGCAGCAAACCACCATGGCATACGTTTACCTATGTAACAAACCTGCACACGTACCCCGGAACTTAAAAAAAAGAAAGAGACAGAGACAGAATATTTCAATTTCAAATCAGAGAGAAAAGCAGATTCTGGAAATGACAGGCCAGAAAGCATTTGAATTGGAGCATCCAGAACCTGGGAGTGCGTGGTCTCACTGTATTTCATATGGATCAGACATACTTGTGACCTGTTGACTTTTTTTTTTTATATATATACTTTAAGTTTTAGGGTACATGTGCACAATGTGCAGGTTTATTACATATGTATACATGTGCCATGTTAGTGTGCTGCACCCATTAACTCATCATTTACATTAGGTATATCTTCTAATACTATCCCTCCCCCCTCCCCCAACCCCACAACAGGCCCTGGTGTATGATGTTCCCCTTCCTGGGTCCAAGTGTTCTCATTGTTCAATTCCCACCTTTGAGTGAGAACATGCGGTGTTTGGTTTTTTGTCCTTGTGATAGTTTGCTGAGAATGATGGTTTCCAGCTTCATCCATGTCCCTACAAAGGACATGAACTCATTCTTTTTTGTGGCTGCATAGTATTCCATGGTATATATGTGCCACATTTTCTTAATCCAGTCTATCATTGATGGAAATTTGGGTTGGTTCCAAGTCTTTGCTATTGTGAATAGTGCTGCAATAAACATACCTGTGCGTGTGTCTTTATAGCAGCATGATTTATAATCCTTTGGGTATATACCCAGTAATGGGATGGCTGGGTCAAATGGTATTTCTAGTTCTAGATCGTTGAGGAATCACCACACTGTCTTCCACAATGGTTGAACTAGTTTACAGTCCCACCAATAGTGTGAAAGTGTTCCTATTTCTCCACATCCTCTCCAGCACCTGTCATTTCCTGACTTTTTAATGATCTCCATTCTAACTGGTGTGAGATGGTATCTCATTGTGGTTTTGATTTGCATTTCTCTGATGGCCAGTGATGATGAGCATTTTTTCATGTGTCTGTTGGCTGCATAAATGTCTTCTTTTGAGAAGTGTCTGTTCATATCCTTTGCCCACTTTTTGATGGAGTTGTTCGTTTTTTTCTTGTAAATTTGTTTGAGTTCTTTGTAGATTCTAGATATTAGCCCTTTGTCAGAAGAGTAGATTGCAAAAATTTTCTCCCATTCTGTAGGTTGCCTGTTCACTCTGATGGTAGTTTCTTTTGCTGTGCAGAAGTTCTTTAGTTTAATTAGATCCCATTTGTCAATTTTGGCTTTTGTTGCCATTGCTTTTGGTGTTTTAGACATGAAGTCCTTGCCCATGCCTATGTCCTGAATGGTATTGCCTAGGTTTTCTTCTAGGGTTTTTATGGTTTTAGGTCTAACATTTAAGTCTTTAATCCATCTTGAATTAATTTTTGTATAAGGTGTAAGGAAGGGATCCAGTTTCAGCTTTCTACATATGGCTAGCCAGTTTTCCCAGCACCATTTATTAAATAGGGAATTATTTCCCCATTTCTTGTTTTTGTCAGGTTTGTCAAAGGTCAGATGGTTATAGATGTGTGGTATTATTTCTGAGGGCTCTGTTCTATTCCATTGGTCTATATCTCTGTTTTGGTACCAGTACTGTGCTGTTTTGGTTACTGTAACTTTGTAGTGTAATTTGAAGTCAGGTAGTGTGATGCCTCCAGCTTTATTCTTTTGGCTTAGGATTGTCTTGGCAATGCGGGCTCTTTTTTGGTTCCATATGAACTTTAAAGTAGTTTATTCCAATTATGTGAAGAAAGTCATTGGTAGCTTGATGGGGATGGCATTGAATCTATAAATTGCCTTGGGTATTATGGCCATTTTCACGATATTGATTCTTCCTATCCATGAGCATGGAATGCTCTTCCATTTGTTTGTGTCCTCTTTTATTTCGTTGAGCAGCAGTTTGTAGTTTTCCTTGAAGACGTCCTTCACATCCCTTGTAAGTTGGATTCCTAGGTATTTTATTCTCTTTGAAGCAATTGTGAATGGGAGTTCACTCATGATTTGGCTCTGTGTTTGTCTGTTATTGGTGTATAAGAATGCTTGTGATTTTTGCACATTAATTTTGTATCCTGAGACTTTGCTGAAGTTGCTTATCAGCCTAAGGAGATTTGGGGCTGAGACGATGGGGTTTTCTAAATATACAATCATGTAATCTGCAAACAGGGACAATTTGACTTCTTCTTTTCCTAATTGAATGCCCTTTATTTCTTTCTCCTGCCTGATTGTCCTGACCAGAACTTCCAACACTATGTTGAATAGGAGTGGTGAGAGAGGGCATCCCTGTCTTGTGCCAGTTTTCAAAGGGAATGCTTCCAGTTTTTTTTCCATTCAGTATGATATTGACTGTGGGTCTGTCATAAAGAGCTCTTATTATTTTGAGATACGTCCCATCAATACCGAATTTATTGAGAGTTTTTAGTGTGAAGGGCTGTTGAATTTTGTCAAAGGGCTGCATCTATTGAGATAATCATGTGGTATTTGTCTTTGGTTCTGTTTATATGCTGGATTATGTTTATTGATTTGCATATGTTGAACCAGCCTTGCATCCCAGGGATGAAGCCCACTTGATCATGGTGGATAAGCTTTTTGATGTGCTGCTGGATTCGGTTTGCCAGTGTTTTATTGGGGATTTTTGAATTGATGCTCATCAGAGATATTGGTCTAAAATTCTCTTTTTTTTGGTTGTGTCTCTGCCAGGCTTTGGTGTCAGGATGATACTGGTCTCATAAAATGAATCAATTTTCTACTGATTGGAATAGTTTTAGAAGGAATGGTACCAGCTCCTCCTTGTACCTCTGTTAGAATTCGGCTGTGAATCTGTCTGGTCCTGGACTTTTTTTGGTTGGTAAGATATTAATTATTGCCTCAATTTCAGAGCCTGTTATTGGTCTATTCAGAGATTCAACTTCTTCCTGGTTTAGTCTTGGGAGGGTGTATGTGTCCAGGAATTTGTCCATTTCTCCTAGATTTTCTAGTTTATTTGCATAGCGGTGTTTATAGTATTCTCTGATGGTAGTTTGTATTTCTGTGGGATAGGTGGTGATATCTCCTTTATCATTTTTTATTGCATCTATTTGATTCTTCCCTCTTTTCTTCTTTTCTTCTTTATTAGTCTTGCTAGCAGTCTATCAATTTTGTTGATCTTTTCAAAAAACCAGCTCCTGGATTCACTGATTTTTTGAAGTTGTTTTTTGTGTCTCTGTCTCCTTCAGTTCCGCTCTGATCTTAGTTATTTCTTGCCTTCTGCTAGCATTTGAATGTGTTTGCTCTTGCTTCTCTAGTTCTTTTAATTGTGATGTTAGAGTGTCAATTTTAGATCTTTCCTGCTTTCTCTTGTGGGTATTTAGTGCTATAAATTTCCCTCTACACACTGCTTTAAATGTATCCCAGAGATTCTGGTATGTTGTGTCTTTTTCTCATCGGTTTCAAAGAACATCTTTATTTCTGCCTTCATTTCGTTATGTACCCAGTAGTCATTCAGGAGCAGGTTGTTCAGTTTCCACGTAGTTGAGCGGTTTTGAGTGAGTTTCTTAGTCCTGAGTTCTAGTTTGATTGCACTGTGGTCTGAGAGACAGTTTAATATAATTTCTGTTCTTTTACATTTGCTGAGGAGTGCTTTACTTCTAACTATGTGGTCAATTTTGGAATAAGTGCAATGTGGTGCTGAGAAGAATGTATATTCTGTTGATTTGGGGTAGAGAGCTCTGTAGATGTCTATTAGGTCTTCTTAGTGCAGAGTTGAGTTCAATTTCTGGTTATCTTTGTTAACTTTCTATCCGTTGATCTGTCTAATGTTGACAGTAGGGTGTTAAAGTCTCCCATTATTATTGTGTGGGAATCTAAGTCTCTTTGTAGGTCTCTGAGGACTTGCTTTATGAATCTGGGTGCTCCTGTATTGGGTGCATATATATTTAGGATAGTTAACTCTTCTTGTTGAATTGATCCCTTTACCATTATGTAATGGCCTTCTTTGTCTCTTTTGATCTTTGATGGTTTAAAGTCTGTTTTATCAGAGACTAGGATTGCAACCCCTGGCTTTTTTTGTTTTCCATTTGTTTGGTAAATCTTCCTCCATCCCTTTATTTTGAGCCTGTGTGTGTCTCTGCATGTGAGATGGTCTCCTGAATACAGCACATTGATGAGTCTTGACTCTATCCTATTTGCCAGTGTGTGTCTTTTAATTGGATAATTTATCCCATTTACATTTAAGGTTAATATTGTTATGTGTGAATTTCATACTGTCATTATGATGTTAGCTGGTTATTTTGCTTATTAGTTGATGCAGTTTCATCCTAGCATCAATGGTCTTTACACTTTGGCATGTTTTTGCAGTGGCTGGTACCGGTTGTTCCTTTCCATGTTTAGTGCTTCCTTCAGGAGCTCTTGTAGGGCAAGCGTGGTGGTGACAAAATCTCTCAGCATTTGCTTGTCTGTAAAGGATTTTATTTCTCCTTCACTTATGAAGCTTAGTTTGGCTGGATATGAAATTCTGGGCTGAAAATTCTTTTCTTTAAGAATGTTGAATATTGGCCCCCGCTCTCTTCTGGCTTGTAGAGTTTCTGCTGAGAGATCCACTATTAGTCTGATGGGTTTCCCTTTGTGAGTAACCTGACCTTTCTCCCTGGCTGCCCTTAACATTTTTTCCTTCATTTCAACTTTGGTGAATCTGACAATTATGTGTCTTGGAGTTGCTCTTCTCGAGGAATATCTTTGTGGCGTTCTCTGTATTTCCTGAATTTGCATGTTGGCCTGCCTTGCTAGGTTGGGAAAGTTCTCCTGGATAATATCCTGCAGAGTGTTTTCCAACTTGGTTCCATTTTCCCCGTCACGTTCAGGTACATCAATCAGACGTAGATTTGGTCTTTTCACATAGACCCATATTTCTTGGAGGCTTTGTTCATTTCTTTTTACTCTTTTTTCTCTAAACTTCTCTTCTTGCTTCATTTCATTCATTTGATCATCAATCATGATACTCTTTCTTCCAGTTGATTGAATCAGCTACTGAAGCTTGTACATTCGTCACGTAGTTCTCGTGCCATGGTTTTCAGCTCCATCAGGTCATTTAAGGACTTCTCTACACTGTTTATTCTAGTTAGCCATTCATCTAATCTTTTTTCAAGGTTTCTAGCTTCTTTGCAATGGGTTTGAACTTCCTCCTTTAGCTCAGAGAAGTTTGATCGTCTGAAGCATTCTTCTCTCAACTCGTCAAAGTCATTCTCCATCCAGCTTTGTTCCATTGCTGCTGAGGAGCTGCATGCCTTTGGAGGGGGAGAGGCACTCTGATTTTTAGAATTTTCAGTTTTTCTGCTCTGTTTTTTTCCCCATCTTTGTGGTTTTATCTACCTTTGGTCTTTGGTGATGGTGACATACAAATGGG
This sequence comes from Theropithecus gelada, assembly GCF_003255815.1. Lineage (NCBI taxonomy): Eukaryota > Metazoa > Chordata > Mammalia > Primates > Cercopithecidae > Theropithecus > Theropithecus gelada. The sequence goes on along the minus strand of NC_037668.1, from coordinate 34,330,255 downwards.
GTTTTGGTGTGGATGTCCTTTCTGTTTGTTAGTTTTCCTTCTAATAGTCAGGACCCTCAGCTGCAGGTCTGTTGGAGTCTGCTGGAGGTCTACACCAGACCCTGTTTGCCTGGGTATCAGCAGTGGAGGCTGCAGAACAGCGAATATTGCTGAACAGCAAATGTTGCTGCCTGATTGTTCCTCCGGACGTTTCATCTCAGAGGGGTACCCGGCCATGTGAGGTGTCAGTCTGCCCCTACTTGGGGGTGCCTCCCAGTTAGGCTACTCGTGGGTCAGGGACCCACTTGAGGAGGCAGTCTGTCCGTTCTCAGATCTCAAACTCCGTGCTGGGAGAACCACTACTCTCTTCAAAGCTGTCGGACAGGGACATTTAAGTCTGCAGAGGTTTCTGTTGCCTTGTGTTGGGCTATGCCCTGCCCCCAGAGGTGGAGTCTACAGAGGCAGGCAGGCCTCCTTGAGCTGCAGTGGGCTCCACCCAGTTTGAGCTTCCTGGCCGCTTTGTTTACTACTCAAGCCTCAGCAATGGAGGGCACCCCTCCCCCAGCCTCCTGCCTCCTTGCAGTTCGATCTCAGACTGCTGTGCTAGCAATGAGGGAGGCCCCGTGTGTGTGGAACCCTTCGAGCCAGGTGCGGGATATAGTCTCCTAGTGTACCGTTTGCTAAGACCATTGGAAAAGTGCAGTATTAGGGTGAGAGTGACCTGATTTTCCAGGTGCCCTCTATTACAGCTTTGCTTGGCTAGGAAAGGGAATTCCCTGACCCCTTGTGCTTCCCAGGTGAGGTGATGCCTCGCCCTGCTTCGGCTGATGCTCGGTGCACTACACCCACTGTCCAGCAAGCCTCAGTGAGATGAATCTGGTACCTCAGTTGGAAATGCAGAAATCACCCATCTTCTGCATCGCTCACACTGGGAGCTGTAGACTGGAGCTGTTCCTATTTGGCCATCTTGGAACCACTCTGTTGAGTGTTTAATACCACATTTAACTATGTCATTTATAAAGCTGATTAGGTTCTAAAAAGGAATGAAGCAACCAGACATATTTATCTTGCAACAGAAGAGTATGGTTGTTTGAATGTTGGGTGTATGTTTCTATAGACAGGAAATAAACCATTTCTATGTGTGACCTTGGAGGCAGACTTGAGGTTTCAGAGAAGTAGACCTCCACCTGTCAAAAGGAAGGGATTTCTCAAAGTCTGAGCAGTTCAAAGTTGGAATAGGCCATCCAACCAGGCCTGTCCCAGTAGAGGTTGGGTCAGCCTAGGGAGGACTCATGCAGGTGGGTCTGGGATGGGGTGGAGGGGATGAGATCAAAGGTACTCAAGTTGTGTTGAAAGATCTGAGGTCTTAGGAGGGTTGGCACCAGAATAGCTCTTCAGGGAGAGTTTTCAAGGGCAGCCTTTCAGCATTTTCCCCACAGGAATCTTGCATATGCCTCTCTGCCTGCTGGTCATTATTGGCCTCTCTCATTTTACTGGGACTACAAAGTATAATGCCTGTGGGGTGATAAAACTCAGCAGTCAGCTAGTCACTCTCTACCGGAAGACTAGATCTTATCTTGGCAGAGATAAAACTCCCATCTGGACACGACAGCCCTTGCCTTTATGGTGGGGACTTGGCCCATCTCAGAGGGCTGCTCATGCCCAATTTTCAGCACAGAATTTTCTACGTTTCAAATGTTTAGAGGGTTCAGGAGCCAATGCTAGAATCTTGTACTGTGTATTGTGTTGGGGGCACTTTGTCCCACAGACATGTAGCACCCTGCAGCAGGACTGGGTGGGAGACAGAGAGGTGTAGCCCAGCTCCACTCCATCATCACAGAGATGTTGGATGAGTAATGTGTCCCATGAAAGATGCCTCATCGTGCAGTAACCTTGGATTTTATTGACCAGAAAGGAGACCTGATACGAGCTGTTATGTGATGAAATGGACACTCAGGAAAATTTCAAATTGCTCATTAAAGAGGAGAAGGATGGGAAAACAAGGAACTACTTGCATTTGGAACACAAAGCCAGTTCTCTTTCCCTGTTCTCTGTATTTGTGGATTCCTTGCTCTCTAGCACCACGCACCTACCTTGTCATCGCTGCCAACTTCCACCCAGCTCATTTTCTGCAGACAGCCACGTTTCCTTTCAGCTGCCTCTGCCACCTCTTTTGTTCTCATTTGCTTTATATCTGGGCAGCATTATAACTGTCTCACACAGCCTTTGATGAAAGCAGAGGAAGTGAGCAAGGTTCCAATGAAATAAGAAACAAACAAACAAATTTAGGAACTTGGAGAATGTCTTGTCCAACCTCCTACTGCAGACTGTAGAGTCAACAAATCCATTGGTTTGTAAAACTTCCTTAACGTGGAGTGATATTGAGAATGTTTGCAGACTGCATTTGTGAGTATCTTGAAGAGGATACCATCTTGAAGGTTACTGTCACTTTAGCTGTGCAAGTAAATGCAATCTAAAAGGGTATGATTTCTTTCTCAAGTTCAGATTGGTGGATTGTAGGCATTTCAAAACTAGTGATATATCTTCTTTGAGACAAAAATTTTCATGGAACTGCAATCTATGAAACAGGGAAAAATGAGTTATACTGATTGAGATAGGGTCAAGGGTCCATGTATCCATCCCTGGACATCCCAGCCATTTTTTAAAGCAAATTTTAAGCCTCCTGCTATAAGTAAAGGGGAAACAACAAATGGACTCCATCCAGGCTGTGGCATTTCGGTGGTTCAGGGCTTCCCATAAGAGTTTACAGCCCAATTTACTCATTTAACAAACATTTATGCAGTGTCCACCATATGTCAGGTTTTGTTGGGTATTTGGGATACACCAACAGATGAGAAAAACAAGGTCCCTGTTTTTATAGGGCTTAGATTCCAGCAAGTGACACTGGCACATTTTGCTACATGTCACGCGGGAAATGAACAGGATAATGAGATGGAGCCACAGGGTAGGGGCTGCTGGCTGGAGAAAGGGCTGTCCTTGTTGACTTACCCATCTGAGTTTCATGGTGCCCTTCTCCCCCAGGCCCACTCATTTTTCTGAGACCTAGCACCACCTGAAAGGAGGTCCTTAAATGCCCTGTGTTTCCTGAGGCAAACCAGAAAGCAGAGACTTCTTCAGGGAAGGACTGATGGAAGAGGCAAACTTCGCAAAACGCCTTTTCCAGTCTTCTTGAAAATGATTGTGATGTAAGGCACATCTGGACATTTGTAGACAGATTGAAGGTGGGCATGTTTGGATGACAATTAGGGATGATGATGAACTTAGCTGTCCTTTCTAGGAATCATAAATCACTAGCAGGGGAGTTATACATCCTTGATTTGGGCCAGTGAAGACTCTCAGGGAGATTGTTTAGCTACCAGGGCATCTGAGAAGCAAAGCTGAGGGCTTAGCAAGAGACTGCCCTGCCAACCCCAGTTGAGTGCCAAAACAGCTGCCTTCCTCCTCCAGCTCTTCTTTTTCAGAACCATGGAGAGTTCTGACCATCCTCCTTGTCTTCTATATATAACAGAACGCAGTTCACTCTCCAAGGGTTAAGATAGTACAGCAAAGCATGAAAAGTTACAAAGAAATGGGGAAAAGATGCAGACAGGCTTTTATATGAAGCAGTTTCATTCCTTAACAACTACGTTCAAACCATACATTGATGAACCAAACCCCATGCAATGAAAGAGTTCCTTATTAAACAAACGCAATAAAACAATTGGAAAGTAATCTTTTTTTAATGAAAAAAAGCTTTATTGAGGTGTAATTAGCACAGAATAAACTACACGTATTTAAGGTGTACAATGGCTGGACTGTGTCCTCCCACCTGGACATTTGTTGAGACATTTGTCTTAGTACCTGAGAATGTGACTGTGTTTGGAGACAGGGTCTTTAAAGAGGCAAGTAAGTTAAAATGAGCTTATTGGGTAGACCTCTTATACCATATGACTGGTGTCCTCATAGAAGAGGAGATTAGGGCACAGACACACACAGAGGGAAGATGAGAAGACATGGGAGAAGACAACCACCTATACACCAGAAAGAGAGGCCTCAGAAGGAACCAACCCTGCTGACACTTTGACTCTGAGCTTCTAGCCTCCGAGACTGAGAACATAAATCTGTGTTGTTGAAGCCATTCAGTCTGAGGTACTTTGTTACGGTAGTCCTCGTGAACTTTGTTACAGCAGCCCTTGTGAACGAACACACTACTGCAATGATAACAATAATGAACATGTTTATTATCTCTGCAAACTTCCTCCTGGTCATTCGTAGCCCCTCCCATGTTCCTTTCCCTCCCTGTTTCTAGGCACCACCACTGATCTGCTTTCAGTCACTGTGGATTAGTTAGTATTTTGTAGAATTTTATAGAACTGGAATCATACAGGATGCACTCTTTTATTGGAGGGGGGTAGGTCTTGCTTCTTTCATTAAGCTTAATCATTCTGACATTCATTCATTTTGCAGCATGTATCAGTAGTTCAATTTTTGTTTATTGCTAAGTCGTATTTCAGATATACCAGGATTTATTTGTCACTTCACCTGATGATGGGCATTCTGATTGTGTCCAATTTGTGACAATTATAAATAAAACTGTTAGGAATATTTGTACACAAGTCTTTGTGTGCACCTAAGACTTATTTCCTCTTGGATAAATGTAAGTATGTGGGTGTGGAATGGCTAAATTGTATGGTAGGTGTATAGTTAACTCTTTAAGAAACTCTAAACCTTTTCCCCAAGTAGTGGTATCATTTTATATTTCTACCAACAGTGTATGAGAGTTCTAGTGCCTCTACATATGCACAAATGCTTGCTATGATCAATTTTTTCAATTTTAGACATTCTACTCAACGTGTAGTAGGATCTCCTTGTGGTTTTAATTTGCATTTCTCTAGTGACTAATGATGCTCAGCATCTTTTCATGTGCTTATTTGCCATTGGGACATCTTTTCTGGTGAAGTATCACTTCAAAGATTGTTCCAGTTTTAAAAAATTGGGTCATTTATTTTTTAAAAATATATTCTTCTTATATATTCTGGAGACAAGCCCTTTGTCTAATATCTGACCTATCTAACAAGGTCTTTGACACATTGCAGCTGTACTTTTCTTAGATTGTGGCTTGTCTTTTCATTTTATTAACAGTATCTTTCAAATAACATGAGTTTTAAATTTTGGTGAAATCCAATTTATCAATTTGTTTCTTTATGAATTGTGATTTTGGTGTCAAATAAAAAAATATCTGCCCACCTCAAGGTCACAAAGCCTTCTTGCTAGGAATTTTACAGCTTTATACTTTTAGGTTTTGTATTTAGAACTTAAGACCTATTTTGAGTTAATTTTTATAGGCAGTACAAGGTATGAATTGAAGTTTATTTTGTCTTGCATGTGGGTAAGCAATCGTTTCAGTATCATTTGTTGAAAAGGTTATCCTTTATCTATTGAATTGTCTTTGCACCTTTGTAAAAGAAAAACCACAACAGTTATCCATATATGTGTGGGTCTGTTTCTGAACTCTCCTTTGTTCCATTGATCATCTATTGATGCTGGTATCAATGCTATACTGTCAAGATTGCCATAGCTTTACAATAAGTGTTGACGTCAGCTAGTTCTTTTTCAACATGGTTTTGGCTATTTTGGTCCTTAGCATGCATTTTCTTGTGAATTTTAGAATCAGTTTGTCACTCTCTACATAAAAAGCTTGCTGTCATTTTGAATGGGATTGCCTTGAATCTATGGAACCCCTGGAGAAAGCTGTCACCTTTTTTTATTTTTTTTTGAGACAGAGTCTTACTCTGTTGCCCAGGCTGGAGTGCAGTGGTATAGTCTTGGCTCACTGGAACCTCCACCTCCTGGATTCAAGCAATTCTTGTGCCTTGGCCTCCCAAGTAGCTGGGATTACAGGCATGTGCCACCATGCCTGACTAATTTTTGCATTTTTTTAGTAGAGATGGGGTTTCACCATGTTGGCCAGGCTGGTCTTGAACTCCCGGCCTAAAGTGATCCACACCCCCTTGGCCTTCCAAAGTGCTGGGATTACGGTGTGAGCCGCTGTGCCTGATCTGTCATCTTAACTATAATGCATCTTGTCATCCATGGACACAGTATATATTTCCATTTATTGAAGTCTTCTTTAATTTCTCTTCCCAATGTTTTGTACTTTTCAGTGTACAGATATTTCACCTCTTTTATTAGATTTATCCCTAAATATTCATTTCTATAATATTTATCTTTAAATATTTTATTTTTGATGCTATTATATATGGTTTTATCTTTTAAATTTCAGTTTTCAATTGTTTGTTGTTCCAATTGTGTTGGGACACACAATTGTGTATTATTCATTTTTTTTTTGTTTGTACAATTAAATTTTGTCTATTGATCTTGTGTTATGCAGCCTTGCTAAACTCACTCATCTGTAGAATCTGTCTCATTCCTGATTTTGGTAACTTGTGTATTTTCTGTTTTCTATTCTGATGAGTCAGGCTATTCAGATCGGATTGATCAATTTAACTGGTTTTCTCAAAGACCAACTTCGGATTTCACTGATTTTTTCCCCACTTTTCCCCTGTATTATTGATTTCTGCTCTGATCCTTATGATTTCCTCTCTTCTATTTACTTTGGGTTTAAATTTCTCTCCTTTTTCTAGTTTCTTTTTTTTTTTTTTTTTTTTTTTTTTGAGACGGAGTCTCGCTCTGTTGCCCAGGCTGGAGTGCAGCGGCGCAATCTGAGCTCACCGCAACCTTCACCTCCCGGGTTCAAGCAATTCTCCTGCCTCAGTCTCCCGAGTAGCTGGGACTACAGGCGCCCACCATCACGCCCGGCTAATTTTTTATACTTTTAGTAGAGATGGGGTTTCACTGTGTTAGCCAGGATGGTCTCGATCTCCTGACCTCGTGATCCACTGGCCTTGGCCTCCCAAAGTGCTGGGATTATAGGCATGAGCCACCGCACCTGGCCTTTTCTAGTTTCTTAAGGTGGAAGCTGAAGTCGTTGACGTCACTCAGTCCAGGACTAATTATTCCCCATGACTGAAGCAAGACTCTTCTGGGTAGTCAACTCAAAGTCCCACAAATGATGAAGTTTTCCAGTCTAGTTGGTGTTAACCGGCAGCATCCCCACCAGTGGGCTCCGTTCTCTCTAATCCTTGGGTGAGTCTTTCTATAGACTTGAGTCATTTTCTCCCAAGCATGTACCAGTCACTGCCCAGCTGAATACTCAAGGGGGTCACCTGCAAATCTCCAGAGCCCTCTCTGTCTCTATACAACTCTCTTCTGTGGTCCCGTCCTGCAAACTCTTGCTGCCTTGGTCTCCCAAGACTCAGCTAAGCCTCCTCAGCTGAGGCCTCTGTGCTCTGTCTGTGCCACAGCAGGCAATGGGAAGTGGTCAGCTGGGACGATCTTGGGGCTTGCTTCTTTTATTTCCCATCTCTCAGGGGGTCGTGGATCTTCATTGCCTGATGTCCAGACATGTCTTGACCATTTTTATTTGGTCCTTTTAAAAAATCTGAACCAACACATTGGCTCCCCTGGGTCCTTGTTGACTCATTCTACTGACCTTAGGACTTGGCCTCCATAATCCCTTGAACCAATTCCTTATAATAAATCTCTTTCTTATATATTATTATATTATTATATAATATATAATATTAACATATATTACATATTCTTGTATATATCATGTACAAATCTATACATAAGTATAGATTTATATATGCATCGTATTGGTTCTGTGTCTCTGGAAAACTCTAAAGAATAGACATACTTGTTTCCTTCAGGCTGGAGGATAAATCTGGTCCCTGTCTTTCTATCTGGCTCAGAAGAGGGAGTGCTGAATGTATCAATCTGTATGGATACAAAGAATCATTTTGTGCAACACAGATCATTTCTCCATCGTTCATTGATTCAGGAAGTTTGGGTGTTCACAGGCTGGGTTTTCTTGTTGGGGAACTCATGGCCACCATAAGGGAAAATCACTGGCCTTCAGGAGTAGAGCACTGGTTGGCTGTTGAGTGGATTTCCACGAATAGGGTCTGCTGTGCCAGACGAACCTTCCCTGGTTCCAGCTCTCTGAAATGCAAGCCAGATGCTACACAATTTGCTCACAACCTCCCAATCCTCCCCTCGTTTGGCCAAATGGTTGCACAGCAGCCAGGGTGCTGGCCACAGAGAAGTCGGGGTGTGGCTGGCATGCTTTCCTCTCCCCTCTGCCTTGTTAGAGTGATGGCTTCTGTCACCTGCCCACGTATTTCAGGCCCCATAAAGCAGGCTTGATTACACAGTTGTGTTAGCTTGCTGACATGTAAAGACGGCGGCCCTGTGATTAATCAGCCCTGAGCTGGGCTCTCTGGGAGCGATGGCTGTCCTGAGGAACATCTGACAGCACGTCTGCCCTGGGTCTTGCCTGGGCGAAAACCGTTTCTGCTCCTGAGACAGTTTTCCAGGCTGCACTTAAGAATTTTTATGGGTTTGTGGTGACATTTCCATTTTAATTTGCTAATTATTATTGGTGAAATTGAGAGGCAATGCCAGATTTATTGGCATTTCACAGTCTGTTGTGCTCCATCTACAGCTGTGGATCTTAACAGCCAGGAGGGCAACCTGCCCTGCCCTGTGTGCATTAACCCGCTCGGCACCTGGGAGCAGGAGCACCGCTTGCAGGTATGGACCAGCTCCTGCATCGTGGGGATCCTGTGAGGGAAGCGGGTCTGTATCTGCTGATAAACACCTCTACCATCTTCACCAGGCCAGACAGCTTTTTAGGGGATCAGACATAGTTGCAGAGAGAGCCTTGGTTGCTCTGGCTGTTCTGTCTCCGTGGGACCACACCCGATCTTCCTCTGTCTCTTCCAGGCCTTCCTGGCTGCCAGAAGCTTAACACAAACAGTGCATGTTGGATCCAGTTCCTCCACCACATCACACAAGTGCGGTCAGGAAGGTCTTTTCAGTGGTTCTGTTGTTCCTAATGTTTACAACAAGTCAATGCCTCTTGATTTTTCTCTGGAACACACACACACATACACACACACACACACGCTTTGACTTACGGTTGGCACTACCATTTAAAATATTTTTATTTATATATTTAAAGTCTTTTCTAGCACCACCGCCTTTCCCTGTATTTATATGTGCTGTTGCATTGCCCCATCATTGTTTAATATGTATCACCCTCTTTCCATCCCATAAATAGCAAATTCCTCAAGGACAGCGTTGATGCCAGCTCCTCATTCTGCAACCCCCGTTGCACAAGGCTGTGCAAACAGGAAATGTGAGTGCTTTGACAATTAATAATTTGGTCCATATGTTCCCTGAAATGTTTACAACCCAGGAACACTGGAAATAAGTGACCAACTACAGAAAAAAACTGTGCTAAATTACCGTCCTTGAAAAAACATAATGGTTATTAAAAATGAGACTCGGAAATCTACAATAATATAGGGAAACACTTATGCCACAATGTTAAGTGGAAGGTCGATTAAAATATAAGTAGCTGTATTCTAACTATATGAATATATTATTATTTTGCTATTTATTTAAACCCAATTTTGTTCCAAAAAGAATTTAAGACAATGGTACAAATGTGTATATAGTCACAGACATCTGAAAAATTATTAAACAAAAACCCATGATTGTTCCCTTCCTTCCCAAGTAGCATGTGGGAAAAGGCAGTATCATTCTTTTAGGTGAGGTCCTGACTATCCACAGCAATGAGAGGATTCTGGGTGTCCTTTGCCTCCCCTAGAGACCTGGACGTGAAGATAGGGTTTGAAATTCATTATCTGCCGAGATGAGAAACCACAAACATCTCTACTCTGGGTTCTCGTGCTGAACAGGGCTTGTGCCCACACGTACATCACCAAGAACCTGCAGAGCAACCTGGCCCCTGCCCAGCGATGCCCATGGATGCTGTACCAGAGAGAAGAGGCTCAAAACGCCCCACACCCAGTGGGTTCAGTCAGGGCATCTAATTCTTGGCCAGGCCGCCTGGCAGCAAGCGTGACTCCACTCCCGTTAGAGTGGAAGATAGCAGGAGACCTGTTGCAGGACCCTCTCCCAGGGCTACTTCTTCTTTTTAAAATTTTTTAAAAAATTGTTGTTGTTGTGTGTGTGTGTGACAAAGTATTGCTCTGTTGCCCAAGCTGGAGTGCAGTGATGTGATCTTGGCTCACTGCAACCTCTGCCTTCTGGGTTCAAGCGATTTTCCTGCCTCAGCTTCCTGAGTAGCCAGGATTACAGGCATGTGCCACCACGCCCGGCTAATTTTGTATTGTTAGTAAAGATGAGGTTTCACCATGTTGGCCAGGCTGGTCTTGAACTCCAGACCTCAGGTGATCCACCCACCTCGGCCTCCCAAAATGCTGGGAATACAGGTGTGAGCCATCTCGCCCCGCTTGGGGTTACTTCTTGGGTCACTGGAGCTGCTCCCTGCTCAGCCTGTGAGTGATGAGGTTCAGATGCCTGTTTTCCAGACACCCTCACTCAGCCCTCGCATCTGGGCTAGAAGTAGGAAATTCAGTTCTAACTGAGTCTTGAAAATCACAAAAGAGTTTTCATTTGGGATTGGAGGTGGGAGGGCCCTTCCTGAATTTCCCTAGGTGGCCCAGCAGAGGGAGTGCAGCTCCCAAAGGCTGCCCTCTCTCCGCTTGCTTTGCCACTGGGCTCAGATCAAATGAATTCAGCCTCAGCACTGACTGCGTGCTGGTCAGCTCCCAGCATTGAGGATCTGGCTCAGTCTACCCCGGAGAGACATGTGAAATTGAAGGAATGAAACAGGCTCTCCCTAGACCTCACCTGAACCCCAGGACTGCATATTTAGGAGGCTGCCTTACTCAGGGGGTCCTGCCTGTTATGTCTGCCCCTAATCACTCTATGCCTACCTCTGGAACACAGATGGTCTCCATGGTGTCAGTGATTGCTTTGAAGTTGCTTTTCCTTAAAATAAATTCAGCGTGTTTCTCAAGAGGACGTTCTGTTCCTTACCAGGTGCAGCTACTGATCAAAATCCTCTGCGGTGGGGCAGGAACTCTGCTTACCCGGGGCTTCTTAGTGGCCTCTAACGAACGCGCCTTCCGCAGTTTGAGACACTTGAAGAGGCCCAGAGGAAGGCGTTTTTATGCAATATTTTCTGCCCTATGCCCCGTGACTTTTTAGGGGACATGAGGTATCAGGAATAAAGCTATCATGGGGGCTTAGAAGATGCAGAGGGACCACTGTCCCCACCCGGGGGCTACCATGTGTGCCTATGGCTGACTGTTCTCTGCACCATCGCAAAAAAGGCAACAGTGGCCTGGGCTCAGCAACCAGTACTTCAGTCTAGTCTCAAGATTCACATCTACATTTTTTTTTTTGCCTTGGCCTGACCAATAGAAGTTGTCCGCCCGGCCCCCGCCACCACCACACACACCCCAAAGAGGGTGAGGGGATGGGGCCGTGTGAGCCGCAGGCTGTTTGGCTGGAAATAGCTCTCTCAGACCACAGCAGCCTGAAGATGGGTCCGGGCTAAGGGCATTGCAGTATGCGTGCAGGAGGGCCAGGCTGCAGCAGGGGATAATTTGAAACTAAAGCACAGAAATGGGTCTGGGGGAGCCTGGCTAGCAGGTGAAGGAGTCCCACACATTAGCAAGCCTTCTAGGTTCTACCTTCAAGACTGAGCTAGAATCCAACTGCTTCTCCCACCTCCATGGCAAGCACCCTGCCCAGGCTGCACCCTCCCTTGTCTGGGTCACTGCAGCAGTGTGTGAACTTCTGCCTCTCTGCTTCCGTGCTTGTTCTGCAGTAGCCAGAGGGATCCTTCTAAAACCCAAGGCAGCTCATGTCCTGCCTGTCCCCAGAGCCTTCCCATGGCTCCCTGTAGTGGATTAATATAATGTCCCTCCCAAACTCACGTCCACCGACATAGATTCTTTGCTTGACCAAGCTTTAGCCAGGTCCCCGAACCGTCTCCTAGGCCCCTCTGTGCACTTTCTTGTAAAATCCAGTTTTAGCAAAGAACCAAGATGTGTCAGTTTAACAAAAGCCCACTACACCTTGATATCGTACCACCTCAGCCATGTCTGATGGAGTTCCTCATTCTCCATCATGCCCCAGCAGTATCTGGTCACCCTGGCCTGCCTTCAGCAAGAATCCCATTAGGTGGGTTTAGGCAGAATCCCCCTTACCTCTAATGTTTCCTTGTAGCAGTTTTCCATCCATGGACCCCACCCCGCTCTTTGGTTATAAATCCTCCCCTGCCTGGGCTGTGTTCAGAGTGGAGCCCAGTCTCTCCTACTGCAAAATCCCGTTGCTGTGATCCCTGTGCCTATCTCAGTGGTCCTCAGTGAACTCTTCCTTACTGTACTTTAACAAGCATCATGGAAGAATTTTTTAACACTACCTAGAACCTCAGCATATGACTTTATTTGGACCTAAGGGCCTTGCAGATGCAATTAGTTAATGATTGACATGCAAACACATTGGATTAGGGTGGGCCCAAATCTAATAACTGGTGTCTTTAGAAGACACAGACACAGAGAGAAGGCCATGTGAAGAGGAAGGTTGAGGCTGGAGTGAGGTGTCTACAAGCCCAGGAAGACCAAGGGTTGCTGGAGCCAACCAGAGCTGGCAGAGGCAGAGAAAGATTCTTCCTCAGGTCCTCCCGGGGGGCGTGGCCTTCCGGCACTTTGGTTTGGACCTCTGGCCTCCAGAACAATGAGAGTACATTGCTGTTATTTTAAGCCATCTGGTTTGTGGCAATTTGTTGCAGTATTCCCAGGAAACTCATAAATCTCCAATTGACTTAGAGAAAAGCCCAAATTGTCCAAAGGCCTCAAGACCCCACACAGCACCCCGCTCCTCCTGCAGCTCTTGGAGTCACCTCTCATTCCCCTCCCCGCTCAGCCCAACTTCTGCGCTACCAACCCCTCCCTTGCCTCTCAAGCCCTTTGGACCCCCTCCCCATCAGGGCCTTTGGAGGGACAGCTCCTCTGCCTGCACCTCATGACCTGGATGTCTGAGATGCTCACTTCTTCATCCTGCTTCAGTTTCTGCACAGAAGGTGCCTTCTCAGGCAGTCTACCCTGACTGCCCCATTCACATTTCCTCTCTCTCGGCCTCCTTACTGTAATTAATTTATTTCCCAAAGCGTCTGACACGAGATCTCTTCTGTTGTTGGCTGTGTCTGCTTGGGCAGGCCGTCTGCACTGCTCCCCTGGTGTACGTGGAGCACAGGAGAGGTTCACTGAACGGAGGAAAGGATGGCTTTCTCCTGCTCTGGAAAGGCCCACCCCCACACGCTCCCGAGCCCACGCCAGGTCCCGAGAGGTAGATGAACCCCATGGGGAATCAGAGTGCAGCTCCTGCCTCAAGGAAGGCAGCCTCTAGGCTTTGAGGCTCACACGGTAACCATACAAACATTTTAAGAGCAGTATTTATGCATGCCAATTGCATGCATTTTTAATATCTGTAAATACAGAAGGAGTTTGTGTACATAGTGAGATTATTAATGCATTATACACGTATTATGCCTATATGTGTATAAAATAGATTAAAAGACTAGAAGTCTCCAGTCAGAGAGAACATGTACAACTGAGGGTTTCCTGGGGCCTGATGTTAGTTCTGTGCCCGGTGGCTCAGGATTTACCCACTTTAATACGTCGCCGAGGCTGCTAATTCTGCCTTCTGTCAGCCTCTCTGTTCCTACCTAGATGGCACCAGGGCAGCTGCCACCGCAGAAGTTTATGACCATATTTGTCGCTGTTTTTGGAAATGAACGGCTTTACAGGGTGTTCGCTCCTATGCGGAACGTCTCCCAGCACGCGGCGTCACATTGAGGCCAGCACCGATTCGGGCTGGCGCCTGGCGGGGTTAAGGAAGCCACCGAGGAAAAGCAAAAAGGGGAAAAAAGCCTCTGCGTAGAAACAGCTGTCAGATCCTTCTCTTGCGTGTGTCTTAAAGGCGGTGGAGTAGAAAGACAAGTGTCGCAGCAATTTCCCACGACAGTCAGGATGGTTGGCTGGTTTGTGGACTGCCCGGGCTTCGTGCTTCCCCCATGCCGGGGTCTTTATGGACCATTTCACTGCTCATTAGTGTCGCCACTGGGGTGCAGGGGGTGGGGGACGGGATGGACGGAGAAGTCCAAGTGAGTACTTGCCAGAGGCTCTGGGGAAGGCGCTGCTGGTGGGCAGGGGTATGGGACAGAGACCGTGTCCCAGTGTCTGGCTGTTTTCTACCACGTCGGGGACCCTCTCTTGCATTGGTTGATCTGTAACTGTGCTGTGTCTGACCCCTGTGGTTTCCCAGGGAGGATGTCTTGGGGGTCAGTTTTCCTGCGGCTGTGCTGAGTGGCTGCAAACCACGCAGATGGCCTCAGCCCCGGTCCTGGTATCTTGTCCTTGTCTCTCAGTGGGTCAGGCCACACGTGGACAGCCTCCCAAGGCCCCTTGAGGACGTGGACTGTAACCCATTTCTACTCTCTCTGGGACTCCAATCACACCCCTTCTAGGGGCGCTTCCCCGAGGTCGTGACTGGGGGGCCTGACCCTCCCTGCACCGTGCACCTCTCCTTCAGGGCCTCTTCAGTCTCCTGCAATCTTGGTTCTTCCTCTTCAGCACAGACACAGCTGTGTCTCCTCTTGGTCTCCTGCCCCTGCCTTCTGCCCAGGCTGCCCACAATTCCCTGTGGGCTCCTCTCGCATCCCAGAGACTCTTTAACTGGAGATACAAATAACTCTCGTGTTGTTGCCAAAATCAATGGAAAAATTCTACGTCTCCAAGTTTGTGGTTGATGTTCTGGGATCATGTGACACAGCTCACTCTGTTGGTTGTGACTCGATTCCTTTCTTAATGGCCTCTCATTCCCAGCTCCCTGCAAGGGCCACCCGGCTCAGACGTTCTCACCTTACCATGCATCAGCCTTCCTCCATGTTCCTCCTCTGAAACCATCCTGGGGCCCAGCCCTGAGAGCCGAGGCCACAGAATCCACTTCCAAGTCTGCCTGTTCCCTGGGGCTCCCCACAAACCCCTCAATCTCAGGATGCTTAGGCTTGACTCAGCCTCCCTTCTGCTATTTCCCTCTCATCTTGGTGAATGGACCCCTACAGTACCCAGGCTGGAAGTTAGAATCTTTCTGGAATCTTCCTTTTTGCTTACTGCTACATCTAATGGTTTCCAGTATCTTGGTTCTTCTGGCTGGCCTTCACCTTTGAATTGGTTTTCCCCTTTTCCAGCACCACCTTCCTTGTCTTCGACTCTTCAGGGTGGCCGCTGACCCCAGCAGTCCTTGGTAAGGAGCCTCTGAGTGCTTCCCCCCCAGACTCCCACCCACCTGTGCAGCTCCACCCTCTGGCAGCTGTCATGTGACGCCGGGAAGGAATATCCAGGAAGCAGTTTGTTGAAGTTGGATGAAAACATAGGAGCTTTTTAGGCTGGGTATTGTTACCTAAGACAGGTTCGCATGGAGATTAAAGGAAATGGCTTTTATCTGGAAACAAAGAATTGCAATTTGGGTACACTGGATCAGGGCAGCCCCGAAGAGGGTGCTAACAGGCAGTGCAGGAGAGTTTTTCTTATAGGAGATTTCTGCAAAAAGTTGTTTTCAGAGGCTGTCATTGGTGGGGCATAAATCCTAAATGGCAAACCTGTACTGATTGGTCAGTTAATGAGGGTACTCCCAGCTGGGAGATGCTGAAGGCTGGTGGACACTGACTTCAGCTGTTATTCAAGTCTATGGGAACATTCTGCGGCTCGACCTTTAGCAGGTGTGGGAGCAATCCTCCCGCAATCTCCCTGCTCCACTTTGGAAACTTAGTTCCTTCATTTTCTCTCACTGTATACACATACTGATTGCTCATTTTTCTTTCACTGTATCCTACATTGAGATAAATTATATCTCAATAAAGCTGTTCAAGAATGATTCTTGAACATCCAAGCATAGAAATGATTTTTTTGTGTGGATTTCTGCCTGGCAGCCCCAGGGCTGGCTCAAGCCTGTCCTGGCTGCCCCTTTGGCCAGGGCCTACAGCCTCTTTCAGCTCCCTTGTTGCCTTAATCACACAACCTTTCCAGGCTAGCAGGTCTGGAAGGCATTGTGTCCTGCGAATCTCAGGATCCCAGGATTAGGAACATGAGAGCTGAGGACAGAGCATAGGATGCCCTCTCTCACGCATAGCATCTTCAACTCCCAGAGCTGCCGGAGCTACGGTGGCGCCCGGTGTCCCAGCCTCCAGTGGAAGCATCAGTTTTTCATGGCAATCTCTCAACTGCTGCAGATATGATTGGTACTCAGCTTTCGTTTCTTTTGTCTTGAAAGCCACCTGTGGACCCCTGCTAACACTGCTCCTTAGCCCTTTTTAGATGTCCATGCAGTCATCATGTGCAAGCTCTGTGCATTGATTTTCTCATTGAGTCGATGTTGAAAGTGAGAAGAAGCGAGGTTAGGAACCTACCTGAGTGATGGAGCTGTGACTTGGACCCGGGTGGTCTGGGTCCCTTAGCCTGGAGCCATCGTATCTTTCACGTGTGGTCTGTCACTGCACCACCCTCTCCTGTTCTTCTGGTCCTTTCTTCCTTCCCCACCTTTTGCAGAGAGAGGTAATAGCTAGTCAGGTCCTGCCACCAGCTGCCTGTCTCTACCCTCTGGGGGTTGCGGTGTTTTGGTTGCCAAAGGGAACTACTGACCATTTGCTCAGCACCTCCTGTGTGGCAGGAGCTTGAAGTCTGTCCCCTCACTCAGTCCCCACAGTGACCCTATGACGTGGCAGCTGATTGTAAGCTCCCTAAAACAGGGATCTTTTCTCTCACCTTCATCCTGGTGTTCCCTGGCAGAGAGAGAGACTCACTAATATTTAGTGCATGCTACCTTTTAGCTTCTAGTATTGGTCTCAACTCACCTTGGGGCCAGTGTTTCACAGCTATTTTGTGACCTTGCTCAGATTTAAAGTTCAGTCTGTGAGGCTACCATGCCCCTGGATGATTCCCTGTTTACAAAGAAGCTGCTAGACCTTTCTCTTTTCAATGACTGTTTTTTTTTTTTTTTTTTTTTTTTTTTTTTTTGAGATAGAGTCTCTCTTTGTCACCCAGGCTGGAGTGCAGTGGTGTGATCTCAGCTCACTGCAACCTCCGCCTCCTGGGTTTAAGCGATTCTCCTGCCTCAGCCTCCTGAGTAGCTGGGACTACAGGTGTAAGCCACCACACCTGGCTAATTTTTGTATTTTTAGTGGAGATGGGGTTTCACCATGTTGGCCAGGTTGGTCTTGAACTCCTGACCTCAGGTGATCCGCCCACCTCGGCCTCCCAAAGTGCTGGGATTACAGGTGTGAGCCACCATGCCTGACCCTCAGTGACATCTGATGGAGAAACAAGTCTGTCTCCCGCTTTGCAGCCCAGCCCAGCCCACCTGATTTTTAGGCATTCTCCATCCTCACATATTTTGCTGCAATGTATCCTGGTCTGTAAAAAAAAAGGATTCCTGGTCTGTAGCTTTAATGTAACGAGGACATTAGTGATGTGTAATGGAGGTGGAAATCGCTTTCTAATGCATAAAACATAAATACAGCAAAAGTGCACAAATGAGCCATAACTCTTCTTCCTTTCATAGGCAATAAAAAAATCCCCATACTCTTTCCTCATTAATTTGGACCACGATGAAGCTGTGGAGCTGCTGATTTTCTGAAGTGATTTCTGCAAAATAATGAGGCTGTTTATTAACATTGAGAAGGCAAAAGGGAGCCTGTGGTCATGACAGTCTCCATAGTAACTTTACAGAAGAAAGGATGTGAAGCTTAGCTGGTGAGGTCTGGGCTGTCCCACCACACCCCTAATTAATTGCTGGGGGGCAGGCCTGGGAACTCCCAGGCAAGGTGACAAAGATGCTGTGTCAGCTTGGTTGGTCTTCAGGTAGGATGGAGAGGATCTTAGAGTTTGAATAAAGTAGCAATGATAAGAAGGGACATTCCTTTTATGCTTGCAAATAGCATGGTTTATCTTAAAAATCATGGCTGTTTATATGTTGCCTGGCTACAGAAACATGAAAAACAGATTCTTGAATACTATTTCCTACCCACAAAGATGGCTACAATAAAAAAAGACAATAACAAGTGTTGGCGAGGATATGGAGCAACTGCAATCCTCATAGGCTGCTGGTGGGAATGGAAGATGGTGCAGACGCTGGAGAAAACAGCCTGGCAGTTCCTCAACATGTTAAACATAGCATCATCTGTGACCCAGAGATTCCACCTCTGGGTGTGTACCTAGGAGAAATAAAAACACATGTCCATACAAAAACTTGCACACAAATGTTCATATCAGCATTATTCATAATAACCTCAAAGTGGAAACAGCCCAAATGCCCAACAGCTGGTGAATGAATGAACAAAATGTGTGCTGTCCCTGCAATGGAATATTATTCAGCCATCAAAAGGAAAGCAGTACCAACATACACTGCAACAAGCATGACTCTCTGTGAAGGGGGAGTCACAAAAGACTACCAAGTGTATGATTCTGTGTTAATTTGCTAGGACTTCTGTAACTAAGTGCCACAAGCCAGGTGGCTTAAACGTCAGAACTTTGTCCTCTCACAGTCCAGGAGGCCAGAAGTCCAAAATCAAGGTGTTGTCAGGATTGCTTCCTTCTGAGGCCTGTGAGAAAGAATCTGCTCCCTGCTTCTTCCCTGGGCTAGGGTGGTTTCCTAGCAACCCTTGGTATTCCTTGGCTCGTAGGTGTCTACCTTCTCCCCGTGCCTTCACATCATCTTCCCTCTGCATGCATCTGTCTCTATGTCCAAACGTTCTCTTTTTATAAAGACACCAGTCATACAGGATTAGGGGACCATCTTATTCCAGACTGACCTCATTTTAACTAATTACATCTGCAGTGATCCTAGTTCCAAACAGTGCCACATTCTAAGATACTGGGGATTAGGACCTTCACATATGTATTTGGTGAGGGCGGGAATGCATTCCACCCATAACAGATGTCGTTTATATGAAATGTCCAGGATATGCAAATCTATAGAGACAAAGTAGATTAGTGGTTGCCTAGAGCTTGGGAGATTCGTGGGAAAAGGAGAGGGATTGCTAATGGATATGAAGTTCCTTTCTGGGGGGATGAAAGTGTAAAATTAATGGTGGTACTGGTCATATACACCAATACATATTAGTGTATTCATTAAAAACATTGAATTGTACAATTTAAATGGGTGAATTACGTGGTATATAAATTATATCTCAATGAAGCTGTTTAAGAATGATACTTGAACGTCCAAGCATAGGAATGTTTTCTTTGTGGTTTTCTGCCTGGCAGCTCCCGGGCTGGCTCAAGCCTGTCCTGGCTGCTGCTTTGACCAGGACTCACAGCCTCTTTCAGCTCCCTTGGTGCCCTAATCACACAGTTCCCACCGCTGAATTGTCTCTTCTTATACTTCCTGTATCCTGACCATTGTCCTAGGGTCTAGTCAAGCCCCACTGCTTTCTTAAAGTCTTTCTTGACGATTTTAGTCCTCCCTGAGCCCTTACTTCCCTGAGCTTCTATAGCAACCAAGAGTTTTGTTCTTAAGTCTCCATGGGTCTCCAAGAGTTTGGTTCTTGAGTCTCCAAGGGTCACCTTGCTGTGGTCTCAGGTGGTTTTATCAGTTGCATTTTCACTTGACTTGCAAGTTCCTCCAGGGCAGGGGCCATGGAGCACTTTGCCTGCAGCTCCTGTGGTGCGGACATGTGGTTTGTGCCCAGGACCCCTTTGATAATCTGACTCTCAGTCCCACTGAAGAGGAGACATCCTTGGCCATCAGCCTGCCCCTTGGGGACAGCTATATACAAAAGCATGTAACTTGCTTCTTCATGTGAGTCACTGAGCCATGGTGTAACTCGCCCATAGTGACTGTGAGTCAGGGCCACTTTTACATAGAGAAGTCCATCTCTTTAAGAGGGAGTGCCTATCGGCATGGGGACCTGAAGACCACATACAGCAGTCTGGGTGAGCCCTGGGGAGATTACTGCAAGTACCGGAGAACCACTGATTCTCCACCCTGCATGTCCCCGTTCTTCCAAAGCTCATGGGAAATGTAACTCTGTCATGTTTCTTTGCCTTTGGCAGCTTTTTCTTCCCTGCTTTGGTCCTTGGAACCCTCTGTGTCTTTCCGGACTGCTTAGGTTACAGAAAGTCAGTTTAGTGTGTGACTCATTTGTATCTTAATTCCCAGTTCAGCAGCTTGGGAAAGGCTTCTAGCTCAAAGTCTTGGGTGTGTCAATGGAATGTTTCTCAAGGGCTGGCATGTTAGGGGGGAGAGCTAGTTAAAGGCACGGAGGGCTTTACACTATTTTTCCTAATTATTAGGCTGCAGAGTGTCCATCAGGGAGTACCCATAGTGTTTCCTGTCTTGAATTCCTCTCTGCCAATTTTCACACATTTTTCCTTATCAGAAGCGGTATCACAAAGTCAGTATTTCATCAACTACTTCAATGTCTAAAGCAGATCAAAAAGTAGACTCCCAGTCAGGATGACACTATAAGTTTATACTTCAAATACAGAACAAAAATTCAGAAAATGTAAAAATGGGAAAGTTGCAAAGACATAACCATCTTGTTAGGAGATGTCAAGACATATTTCTCAATAGTTTATAGAACAAACAGACAAGATAATCATACAGGATATAGAAGATCTGAACAATACAATAGATCAAATTGACCTAATGGACATATAAAACACTGATAGAATGTACCTTTTTTCTACCTGAATAAATGAACATGGGACATTTGCCAAAATTGACCATATAGTACCCTGTAAAGCAGCCTTAACAATTTTCAAAGGATTGAAATAATTCAGAGTATGTTCTCTGACCACAGTGCAATTAAGCCAGAAATCAATAACGAAAAGATAATTGAAAATCTCCAACTGATTATTAATTAAGCCACACACCACACACTTCTAAGTAATCTGTGGTTCAAAAAGGAAATCACACAGGAAACTTGGAAATTAGAAAATATTTTAAACGATAGTGAAGGTACACCATATCATACTTGTATGCTAAAGTAGTGCTTAGAGAGAAATTTATAGCCTTATATATAAAAAAGAAGAAAGGCTAAAAATAAATATCTCAAGCTTTCATTTCAAGAAGCAAGAAAAAGAATACCAAGCCAACTTCAAAAATATAAAAGGAAAGAAATGATGACCAATGCAAAAATAAATGTCATAGAAAGCAAGCATACAATAGAGGCAAACAAGAACACCAAAAATAGATTATTTGAGAAGATCAATACAATTGACAGACTCCTAAGAAAACTCATCAAGAACAAAAGAAAGAGAACTCATTACCAATAACAGAAATGAAAAAGGGAATAGGAACAACTCTACAAATATTACAAACATTAGACAGGTAATAAGATATTGTGAGAGTATGTCTGCTAAAGATTGTATGCCCAGAATATATAATGATTTTTTTTTTTTTTTTTTGAGATGGAGTCTTGCTCTGTTGCTCAGGTTGGAGTGCAGTGATGCAATCTTGGCTCATTGCAACCTCCACCTCCTGAGTTCAAACAATTCTCCTGCTTCAGCCTCCTGAGTAGCTGGGATTGCTGGCAAGTACCACCATGCCTGGCTAATTTTTGTATTTTTTGTAGAGACAGGATTTCACCATGTTGGCCATGTTGGTCTCAAATTGCTGACCTCAGGTGATCTGCCTGCTTCAGCCTCCTAAAGTGCTGGAATTACAGGCATGAGCCACTGCACTAGGCTGAATTCTTAAAACTCAGTAGTAATGAACAACTCAATAAAAATGGGCAAAAGATTTGAACAGCACTTTCTCAAAGATGTTATTCCAATAACAAATAAATGCATGAGAAGATATTCAACATCATTAGACACAAAAAGGAAACTAAAATTGCTATGAAATACCACTATACATCTACCAGATGAGTTAAAATTACAAGGACTGATCATATCAAATGTTGGTGAGGAGAAGGAGCAGCTCTTACACGCGTATACTAACTCTAGGTATGTGATGATAGATTAGGTATGAATACTGTAGTCCTTTGAGCAAGTTCTAAAGAATAATACAAAGAGATACAGCCAAAAATCCAAAAGAAAAATTAAAATGGAGTTCTAAAAACATTTAAATAGGACCAATGAAGGCAAAAAAGGGAAAGAAATGAACAAGAAACAAAGGGGACAAATAGAAAATAATGAAATAAAGGAAAATGTATTTCACCTATATTCAACCATATTGGTAATCACTTTAAATGTGATTGTGTTAATAAATAGTCTAAATATACCAAATAAAAAGCATAGATTTCAGATTGGATGAAAATATGTGTATGCACAAAAAATCTGCTTAAACATATGTGTGTGTGTGTGTAAAAAGTAAAGGATAGAAAAACATATTTCACACAAAAACCCAAGAAAAAGAAAGCTGAAGTGGCTATACTAATATCTGACAAAATAAACTTCAAAGCAAGTAACACTTCCAGAAAAAAAAAGAGGGACAGTGAGTAATTTTAAGTGGTCACTTAACCAGGAAGACCTAACAATCCCACGTCACTATTCACATGACAATACAGCCTCAAAACATGTGAAACAAAAACCAGAATTGAAAGAGAAACAGACAAATTCACAATTCTACTTGGAGACTTCAACACTCTTCTGTCAGTGATCAACAGAACAAATAGAAAATCAGGAAGAATACAGAATACTTGAGCAACACTTTAAATGAATATGACCTAATTGACATATATAGAATATTCTACTAAAAACCAGAATTCACAAGGAATATTCAGATGGAAGATTCATTAAGATAATCCAAATTCTGGGGCACATGGAAAACATTAACAGATTTCAAAAATTTTAAAGAATTGAAATCATGAAAAGTATGTTCTCTGATTATATAAGATTTAAACTAGAAATTGATAACAGAGAGATAGCTAGAAAATCTTGAAAATTAAACATTGCACTTCTAAATAACTCTTGGGGCAAAGAGGAAGCCAAAAGGAAACTTTAAAGATATTTTGAATTGAGTGAAAATAAGAAAACAACATATCAAAATTTGTGTGATGTGGCCAAGTAGAGCTTAGAGGGAAGTTTCAAGCATTTTAATGTTTATATTAGAAAAAATGAGGATGTGCAGCCTTTCTTTTTTTCTAATGTAAACACTTAATGCTTGAAATTTCCCTCTAAGCTCTATTTTAGCTGCATCACACAGATTCTAATATGTTATATCCTTATTTTCTATTTTCCATGAGAAAATAGAAAAAAGAGAGCAAATTAAAAGGACAACAAGCAAGTGGAAGGAAAGAATAAAGAGCTCAAAACAATGAAATTGAAAATAGAAAAATAATGTTGAGAAGCAGTAAAACCAAAAGCTGCTTTTTATTAAAAAGATCAATAAAATTGATAAAATTCAAGACAGACGGAGCAAGAACAAAAAAGACCCAAACAGCTAATATCTTGAACGTAAAAGAGGACATTGATGCAGATACTACAGTCATCAAAAGATAATAAGGGCATATTACAAACCACTTTATGTTCATACATTTGACAATTTAGAAGAAAACGCATCAATTCCTTGAGAGACACAAACTGCCCGAGTTCACTCAGGAGGAAATAGATAGCCTGAATAGTCTTATGCCTTTTATTATTATTTTTATTATTAAGACGGAGTCTCGCTCTGTCGCCCAGGCTGGAGTGCAGTGGCGCGATCTCGGCTCACTGCAAGCTCCCCCTCCCGGGTTCACGCCATTCTCTTGGCTCAGCCTCCTGAGTAGCTGGGACTACAGGCGCCCGCCACCTCGCTCGGCTAGTTTTTTTGTATTTTTTAGTAGAGACGGGGTTTCACCGTGTTAGCCAGGATGGTCTCGATCTCCTGACCTCATGATCCGCCCGTCTCGGCCTCCCAAAGTGCTGGGATTACAGGCTTGAGCCACCGCGCCCGGCCTCTTATGCCTTTTAAAGATGTTAAACTTGTAGTTAAAATCCTTTCTACAAAACTCCAGCCATGGTGGGCTTGACTGGTAAATTCTACAATATATTTTAACAAGCAAGTAACAGTAGCTCTGTACAAACTTTTCCAGAAAACAAAAGCAGGAAAAACATTTCCCTACTTAAATTCACATGACTTGATTTCAAGATTTGCTATAAATCTACCATAGTTAGTATAGCATGGTGTTGGTAAAAGCATAGAGCAGAATACAGAGTCTAGAAATAAGCCCAAGAAATATATGGTCAGTTGGTCTTAACAAAGGTACAAAAGCAACTAAATGGAAAAAGCAGCTTCTTTTTTAAAATGATGCTGGAACAATTGAACATTGATATACTTAAGCAAACAAACCAATAAATAAATAAATACATAACCTCAACCCATACTTGCTTCTTATGATTTCTAAATGTAAAGCCTAAAATTGTAAAACTTCTACAAAAATCCTCTTCCACAGAACATACCCATCTGTAATGATAGGCATGTTTGATCTGTGCTTTCTAGTAAGTATGGGAGACACTGGGCACATCTGGCTGCTGAGCACTTGAAATGTGGCTAGTGTGACTGAAGAAATGAATTTTATATTTCATTTAAGTTTCATTAATCTAAATTTAAATAGTCACAAGTAGTGACTAGCATCTTAGACAACACAGTTTGAGAAGAAAATACAGGAAAAAATGTTGTAACCTTGGTTAAGAAAATATTACTTAAATGTGACACTAAAAGCATGATCTGTATGAGAAAAGATATAGATAATTTGGGCTTTATCAAAATTAAAAATTTCTGCTCTGTGAAAAGCTCTTTCACAAGAATGCAAAGACAGGCCACAGACTGGGAGATAACACTTGTGAATCACACATCTGACAAATGGCTTGCGTTCACAATAACAAAAGAGTTCTCAAACTCAGTAAAAAGCAAACAACTCAGTTAAACATGGGCAATATATTTGTGCAGACGTTTTATTTAAAAATATATGTGCAGAGAAAATAAGCATGTAAAAAGGCACAACGTCACTAATAACTATGGAGCTGCAATTTAAAGCTATAGTGAGATACCACTATATATCTTTTAGAATGAGTAAAAAGAAAAATATATTGACAATAGCAAGTGTTAGCAGGGATGTAGAGCCACTGGAATTCTCATCGATTACTGGTAGGAATGCAAAATGTTACAGACACTTTGGAAAATATTTTGGTAGCTTATCGTAAAGTTAAATATAAACTTACTATATGACCCAGCAATTCGACTCCTTGGCATTTACCAAAGAGAAATGAAAACATATGTCCACAAAAGATATGTCCAAGAATGCCAATATCAGTTCCATTAATAACAGTCCCAAATTGGAAGTAGGTCAAGTATTCATTAATAGATAAATGAGTAAATTGTGGTATATCTATATATTGGAAAACCTTTCAGCAATAAAAAAGAATAAATTAGTGATACATGCAACAACATGTTTTGGACCTCAAAAACATATGCTGATCAAGAGTTCACCCAGATTTTTATTTTTATATGAAGTCCCACGGTTGGCAAAAATAAACTGTAGTGATAGAATTCATACCTGTGGTTGCCTGTAGAGATTGACTTAGAGGCACAAGAGAATACTCTGAGATAATCTAAATGTTCATGTTGATTGGTATCTTGTAATAAATGTATGTCTTGATTGAAGTATTAGTTTCATTGGGATATATACACACACACACACACATATATACCACAACACATATATATATATATCCCAATAAAATATATATACACAGTTGACCCTCAAACAACATGGGTTTGAGGGGTTTGAACTACATGAGTCCACTTATACACAGATACACGGATTTTCCTTCACCTCTGCTACCCCTGAGACGGCAGGATCAACCCCTCCTCTTCCTCCTCCTCAGCATAATCAACGTGAAGATGATGATGAGGAACACCTTTATGATGATCCACTTCCACTTAATGAGCAGTCAATATATGTTCTCTTTCCCATGAGTTTCTTGATAACATTTTCTTTTCTCTAGCTTACTATATTGTAAGAATACAGTATATAATACATAGAACATACTACATGTGTGTCAAACTACTGTGCTTTTGGTTGACAATAGGGTATTAAGTTTCTGGGGAGTCAAAATTTGCGTGCAGATTTTTGACTGTGCACGGGCTGGGTGCCTTTAACCCCCACGTAGTTCAAGGGTCAACTCTGTACGTATATTTGTCAGAAGTTATTGAATTTTACACTTAAGATCTGTGCAATTTATGAATTCAAAGTTTTCCTCAATTAAAAAGCATGAGAGGGATATCCATTCACAAATAGAAAGTGGGGCTGGGCGCAGTGCCTCACGCCTGTAATCCCAGCACTTTGGGAGGCCGAGGCGGTGAATCGCTTGAGGTCAGGAGTTCAAGATCAGCTTGGCCAACGTGGGAAACCCTGTCTCTACTAAAAATACAAAAAATTAGCCAGGCGTGGTTGCAGATACCTGTAATCTCAGCTACTTGGGAGGCTGAGGTAGGAGAATCGCTTGAACCCAGGAGGTGGAGGTTGCAGTGAGCCAATATTGCCCCATTGCACTCCAGCCTGGGCGACAGAGCAAGACTTTGTCTCAAAAAGAAACAAACAAAAACAACAAACAAACACAAAACCCAGTGGTATCCAGAATATGTTGTTAAATGGACCCAATGAAGGAGTGGACTTAGTCTGTTATTTCGTGTTTGTGTATTTAGTTTGTTACTTTTTGATGAGAATAAAAAACCCTAAAGGACTAAAAGGAAGACAGAGTAAGAAACAGGATGAAAGCAACTCTTTTCTGAATTTATTTTGTTCTACACTTTTTACTTTGGCATCACATAAATTATAAAGTTAAGTTTATAAATAAAAAAGTAAAATTTAAAAATCCCAAGATAAATGATAATTGAAAACAAAGTGAGGTTATTACATAGTGAATAGAATTATTTCATTGACTATATATCCTTCATTAACACATTCAAAGCACAAGTAGTGCTGCAAAGCCATCTTAAATTTTGTTTGAAAGCCTTATTACATTTTAAAAGTATTATATAAAAGATTAAGCAAGTTCATTAATTATGTGTATATCTCTAAGGTGTCAGATTTTTCGTGTAAAAAGAGAGATACCATTATAAAACCAAATAAATAAAACAAAATCCATATAAAGGCAAGTTTGAACTGGGAATATCAGTATGATCTCATGATATCTTTGTGTTCTGAATAAATGCACGTGCTGGTGGTGCCCACTAAAAATGCCTAGAAGCAAAAAGTGTTCCTAGCACCCAGATTGGCGTCTCCAAATTTCATTCATCATGAAAAGGAACCAGGAGACTCTGGGGATAAAAAAAGTCTGATTCCAGGCCTGAGTAGGAAATACACAAGGTGTGCTTGCCTGAAACATATTGTTCCCCCAAAGCTAGGAACCTACCAAAGGCCATTGGGGTTTTATCAAAAGAGCACAGGAACTGATGTGACAAGACACCCATTATTCAAATGGGACAATTTAAGCATAAAAAATGATGACTGCAACACATGGGATGTGTAAAAACCCATAAATTCATAATGATATTCCAAAAAAGAAAAACAGAGTAGGACAAAGTGGGGTGAGTGTGAGAGAAAGAGACAGAGATAAGAGAGAGAAAGAAAGCAAGAGACAGAGATGAGAGAGAGAGAAAGAGAGAGAGACAGGGATAGAGATGGGAGAGAGATGAGAGAGAAAGAGATAGAGATGAAAGAGATAGAGATGAGAGAGAAAGAGAGAGAGACAGAGATAGAGATGGGAGAGAGATGAGAGAGAAAGAGATAGAGATGAGAGAGACAGAAAGAGATAGAGATGAGAGAGAAAGACAGAGATAGAGATGAGAGAGAGAGAAAGAAAGAGAGATAGAGATGGGAGAGAGATGAGAGAGAAAGATAGAGATAGAGATGGGACAGAGATGAGAGACAGAGATGGGAGAGAGATGAAAGAGACAGAAAGAGACAGAGATGAGAGAGAGAGAAAGATATAGAGATGAGAGAGAGAGAAAGATGGGAGAGAGATGAGAGAGAGAGAAAGATATAGAGATGAGAGAGAGAAAGATGAGAGAGATGAGAGAGAGAGAAAGACATAGAGATGAGAAAGAAAGAAAAATGGGAGAAAGATGAGAGAGAGATGAGAGATAGAAAGAGTAGAGATGAGAGAGAGAAGGACAGAGATGGGAGAGAGATGAGAGAGAGAAAGAGAGATGAGAGAGAGATATGGGAGAGAGATGAGAGATATGAAATAAAGAGATAGAGATGAGTGAGAGATGAGAGAGAGATGAGAGAGAGAGAAGGAGATAGAGATGAGAGACAGAGAAAGAGATAGAGATGGGAGAGAGATGAGAGAGAAAGATATAGAGATGAGAGAGAAAGATGGGAGAGAGATGAGAGACAGAAAGAGACAGAGATGAGACAGAGAAAGAGATAGAGATGTGAGAGAGATGAGAGAGACAGAAACAGATGAGAGAGAGAAAGAGATGAGAGAGAGATGGGAGAGAGATAAGAGAGCCAGAAAGAGACAGAGATGAGAGATAGAAAGAGATAGAGATGGGAGAGAGATGAGAGATAGAAAGAGATAGAGTTGAGAGAGAAAAAGAGAGAGATGTGAGAGAGATGAGAGAGAGAAAGATATAGATGAGTGAGAGATGAAAGAGAGATGAGAGAGAGGAGATAGACATGAGAGAGAGAGAGATGGGAGAGAGGTGAGAGAGAAAGAGATAGAGCTGAGAGAGAGAGAAAGAGATAGAGATGACAGAGAAGAAGACAGAGATGAGAAAGAGAGAGAGGGAGAGAGAGAGGAAAACAATAATCAATTGACAGCCATTGGAAACACAAAATTCTTACTGTTAAAAACAAAGGGAGACAATTAGCCACTTATTCTTCTTTACTGATCAGAAATATATAGCCCTGGTTGATGTGATAGTGCTTAAGAGAAGAATCTTAGCTAATAAACGGGAAAGGATTGTTAGAAAATACCATTTTAAAAAAACCCTGACTGGAATAATTCATTCAGGCAAAGATTATCAATGGATGGAGCCATTAGAGAAGTTAGGGAACTTGCCCTGGGTCACACAGCCAACAAGCAGCAGAGGCAGGATCTGAACCCTGCCAGCCTGGCTCTGGAGGCCGTGTTTGTGGCCATGATAGCACTGATATGGTTTGGCTGGGTCCCCATGCAAATCTCATCTTGAATTGGAATCCCATAATCTCCACATGTCGTTGGGGGGACCCAGTGGGAGGTAATTGAATCATGGGAGTGGTTTCCCCCACGCTGTTCTCGTGATAGTGAGTGAGTTCTCACGAGATCTGATGATTTTATAAGCGTCTGGCATTTCCCCTGCTGGCACTCATTCTCTCTCCTGCTACCCTGTGAAGAGGTGCCTTCTGCCATGATTGTAAGTTTCCTGAGGCCTCCCCAACCATGCGAAGCTGTGTGTCTATTAAACCTCTTTTCTTTATAAATTACCCACTTGGGTATTTCTTCATTGCAGTGTGAGAACAGACCAATACAAGAACTTTCCCTCATACATTGGTAATAAGCACATTCACTCATTCAGCAAGTACTCATTGTGAACTTACACTGCTGGAGATATGTTGGTGAACATAATCCATGCAGTCTGGTCTCACTGCGAGCACATACACAGGGAGTTAAACCCGGGACTGTGGGAATGTGGGAGATCATTAGACTCTTCCCTGTACTCTGCTGTATGTTTGAAGGTTTCCACAGCAAACATAAGAAAAAGTAATTAAGGAAGATTAAATCAGTATTGTATTGGCATCCAATTTAGTTTTAATAGTTCAGATGCATAGCATCTACTTATCACGCCAAAACAATGAAGCTATTTTGATGCATGTGACATTTTAAAATTAGGGATTATGAAAGACAGTTCAGCATCCACCTTATTTCCAAAGCTTTTTTCAGTTGAAACATGCCAGGAAAGTCTTGATACTCCTAGGAATGTAGCTACAAAGAAAAACAATCTTTAAAAAGTCCACCTTGCAATCCCAAGATTCTTTCCAATTAAATTGGTACAAAGGTTTGGAAGACAAATTTATGTTTCTTATGATTAAGACACAAGTGGGATAGGAATCCTTCAGGTATTAAGTAACCACTTAAACTGATTCCAGAATGACAGAATCTCCAACTTCTCCTGCTGCGTTTCCCACACCCCATGCTGCATCTCCACACCCCATGCTGCATCTCCCACATCCCATGCAGCGTCTCCACACCCCATGCTGCATCCCCACACCCCATACTGCATCTCCTGCACCCCATGCTGCATCCCCACCCCCCATGCTGTGTCTCCACACCCCACGCTGCATCTCTCACACCCCATGCAGCATCTCCACACCCCATACTGCGTCTCCACACCCCATGGTACCTCTCCACACCCTATGCTGCGTCTCCACACCCCATGCTGCGTCTCCACACCCCTCCACATCCCATGCTGTGTCTCCACACCCCATGCTGCATCTCCATACCCCTCCACACCCCATGCTGCATCTCCATACCCCTCCACATCCCATGCTGCGTCTCCACACCCCATTCTGGGTCTCCATACCACATGCTGCGTCTCCCACATCCCATGCTGTATCTCCACACCCCATGCTGCATCCCCACACCCCATGCTGCGTCTCCACACCCTATGATGCATCTCCATACTGCATGCTGCATCTCCTGCACCCCATGCTGCGTCTCCACACCCTATGATGTGTCTCTGCACCCCATGCTTATCTCTGCACCCCATGTTGCGTCTCCACACCCCATGCTCATCCCTGCACCTCATGCTGCATCTGCCGCACCCCATGCTGTGTCTCCACACCCCATGCTGCGTCTTCCCCACTCCATGCTCCATCTCCAAACCCCACGTTGCATCACCACACCCCATGCTGCATCTCCCACGCCCCATGCTGCGTCTCCATACCCCCTGCTGCGTCTCCACACCCCATGCTGCGTCTCCACACCCCATGCTGCGTCTCCACACCCCATGCTGCATCTCCATACCCCCTGCTGTGTCTCCACACCCCATGCTGCGTCTCCACACCCCATGCTTGCTGGTTTCTCCCTTGTAATGAGAATGAGCTTTATGTACTTGAGCCTGACCCTTGCCCAGCATTAACAGAGCCCAGTGTGTGGGTGCTGTCAGAGTGTACCCTCAGCCCTCCTCATCGATGACATACCTAATCAATCCTGAATCCTCAGGAAGAGTGCCAGAGTCTTGGTTCTAGGTTCTCCCTGGGAATGAGGTAGCCTGTCCATCAGGAAACAGCCTGCTAGTCTCTGACGTGTGAAACTTTCCCTTTAACACCTTTGGGAATGTGTTGATTTTTCATTACCTCTAAAAATGGTTTAAATTTAATTACAGTGAAATTTTGTAGGATCATTTTTGGAATTCTTGAACAAATTCTGAGGGGTTCTGGGCTACATGGTCTGAAATCTCATCATGTGTGTCTCTGAGGATCCTAATCTCATTCTGCTTTGGATTATGGCTAGGAGTCAGGAGTTATTCTGGATGTAGAGACTGAGTTGTATTCTCAACTAAGGCTTAAAAACTTTGGGGCCATCGTTACAGGCTTAGTAAGTGGAGAATGAATAACTGAATGAAAGCATGGTCCCCCTCAAGGACAAGGAACTTTCATTCTTTGGTATCCAGAGGACTCAGCATGAAACCTGGGCGATGGTAGTGAATAAGGGAATGAATGAGTAAGTGAATGAATAGAAGAGACTCTTTGTCTCCTGGTGCCACTGTAACATGCAGCCCTGTCAGGGAAGGGAGTTGGCCCTGTCACCTACATTGCCCGGAGCTTGGCTTTGGAAAGTCAACCAGCATAATCTGTCACCTGCAAACCTCATGCATCCTTTCCTGCTTAAGTGCTTAGAGGAACCCACACACGACAGGTTCATTTGTCATCCCCTCTTCTGTTGGGGGCAACAGTGGCTCTCCCACCCGCAGCCCATACTTTTGAGCAGAGGGGTGAGTTTAGATAAAGCAATTCCCACGCACCACTGCTTTCCAGAGATGGGGGGGCTCATGGTTGGCAGATCCTGGAAGATGAGTGGCATGGAGCGGGCGACTCCTCTCTTCCACTCACTGAAAAGCCTGGGCCAGAATGGAATCTGCCCGCCCTGGGAGGCCTCTCTCTTTGACAGAGTCTGCCAAAACAATTGCACTTGTCAGGATCCATCAGGAGAGACTGGTTTCAGGCAGTGAATTGAATTTGCGAGCAAGATAATCAGTTATTGATTGAAAGGGCGAGTCGCAACTCCTGCCTGCTTCTAAGGAAATGAACTTCTTCTCTTTCTAGAATATTTACTGGTCGGAGCGAGGAGCGATCGCCAGAAGTCACCTTTGGTGGAGAAGCGGTGGGCCCCAGCGTTCCCCTCCATGTCTGTGCTAGTGTCTGGCTTTGGCAAAACCTGAGGCTCCCTTACTTACCCAGTGGGAGGGAGGTTGGGGTTGAGGCCCAGGACTTAGGATTTCCTATCTGTTGCAGGTGCCCTGTTCCAGGTAGGAAGCTTTCTGCACCCAAGTGAGGAAGGAGGGAGCCCTACCCTGACCCTCCAGCCCATGCCCCCCAGTCCTCAGCTCCTGAGCTCCTGCATGGCCCACAGTGGGCCACCACGTGACGCCTCTGGTTCCCGGACTCACGGAAGATCTCCACCCTGCTGAGTGAGAACGAAGACCAGGCTCGCACTGCGATCTCCTAGAGCCCACAATTCTAAAATGCCTTTGCCTGTAGGGGGCAACATCGACCTAACAACAGCACCCAGGGAGAGCAAGTGAAACCCCATTACATTTAGCATTCATCATAATTATAAAATATGTCCCAATTCCACACAAGCTAAACGGAGAAACGAGAATGAGTGTCTTAGAACCAAGGAGATGTGGTGGTGTGATTTCCCTTCTTCTCATTATTAATTTGCTGATATCACACTTCGTACCCAAAGGGTTTGCTGTGGGGGGTTGAGGTGGCTTCCTCCCTGTCCCTTTTGGCTTAGAGGCCATCAGCAGGGGAGACTGGTGGGGGATGGCATCTGTACTGGGCCCAGCGCTCTGTCCAGCCTCAGAGAGGCTGGGCCCTGAAGACCCACCCTGACCTCCTGCATCTGAGCAGGAGTCTGCATGACCAGGGGACCTGTCAATCTAGAGTCTGTGACTGGCCCCTCTCTTTAGCTCATGCTCCGGTATCTGCAGCCCCAGGATTCCCAGATCTAAATCTCGAGCTGTTTTTAGGGCCCACTTGAATCCACCTTCCCGGGACAAACAGTGGCAAAGGGGCTGTTAGTGGAGGGTGTGGACAGGGCTGGGTCTGGGCTTGTATAGCCTGGGGTACTCGTGCCAGGGCAGGGTGTGTCCTTGTGCAGGATAGAGATGGGGTGGGGAGAGCTGGGGCAGAGCCAGAGGGTGGACCCACTCTTAAGCATCACAATTCCTGCTGCCACGTGTATTCTGATGCTTAACTTTAAGGAGTTGGAGAATTCTAAATTTAGACCTGGCCTTCTGGGTCGGCAGGAAGTATATTTGTCAAGGTCAGAGGATAGAACACATTTTATCAAGTGGTTTGTTAGTGTGATTTATATATGGGCCTCCAGGGGGCTCCTGCCCTAGGCCTGCCAATGCTAGGTGCTGGCCTCATGCTTGCCAGGTGACTGAAGGAATGAAATGAACATGCATAAGGCACCTTCCCTTCCTTTCCTGGGACTTGGGACTTACAGCTGGCAACTGCAGCTCTGTGCACCTGAGCATAAGTCAGGTCAGTGTCCACTTTCGGGAACCTACCAACCCCCAATCCAGATGTCTCCTTTCTGCCCCCGAACTGCCCCTCAGGGTCACAGCAGGAGTAGGCTCGAGGGTGACATCTTCCAGGGTGGTTTCATCTTTGTCTGGTTGAACTTTGAAAACCATTCGCTGGGCTTGGTCTCTCACCTGTGGGAGGCTCTGCACTGAGGATTGATTTCAGGATGAACGCCCATTCCCTGTGCCGTGCAGAGACGTCTGTGCGCGCTGGCTCTGGAGTTGGAACCAGAGTCTCAAGGAGCACTGCCTTCTCTGTTATTCTCGGCCGTGCCTGAAAGGGCAACAAGGTTTTGCAATTGGATCGGAGACCGGCCAGGGACCCAGCCATAATGGTATTCATGTTTATTCTGTAGGGAGCCCTTTCTATCTGCAAATATTAGCTAATCCTTGGCTTCACTCTGAGAGAGATGCCAGTGAGATAGACAGAGGCTGGGGCCCGAGTCAGGAGCTATGCCGAGAAGAATTGAAGAGCAGCATCAACGGGTGCCCGGGGGAGCTGAATCAAGAGACACAGCTAATCCCTGGCCCTCCTATTATCTCTTGACATATTACAGTCTGGTTTCTGGTCCCTGGAATGTCCAGGGAGCAGGGATTTCTGCTTCATTAATTTTCCGGGCACTTTGAGGTTAATGGGGGGAGAGGAAAAGTCTCTCTTTTCAGATTTTGTTGTGGAAAATCACTGAGTCCTGGTTTCCCCTCCTTGCCTTGGGAAGCCCATGCAGGCCCAAGATGGAGCCTGGGGGCGGCGGGGGCAGTTGTCAAGCCTGCATTCCGCATGCAGCACCTGGTTCTATGGTGTGCAAGGTGCGGGGGGCTGCGTGGCTTCTCTTCTGGCCCCAGGATGAACCCTTCAAACTCTTTCATTTATCAAACAAGCCCTCTGGCATGATGCAGCCTTTCTTGTCAGCAGCCTCGCTCTCTCCCCAGAGCAGGACGGGGAAACCTTCCAAGGTAATTGAAGAGTGTTGCTAGCTGGATCCTGGGTGATTGAGTTTACACGCCTCTTTCATGTCTGTTTCTGTTTTCTTTCCCCTTCTTCTGAAAGATAACAGGGTGAGAGAAAACACATGTCAAGTAGAAGCTTGCAAGTGAACGCAGGGAAAAGAATGCTCCCAGGGCTCCCCAGGCTGGGTGCGCGGCCTGGACAAACCAGCTGCGGCACTGTGACAGGCTCCGTTGTGCTTCCTCTCCACAAAGTCATGGGTTGAAGCCTTCACCCTCAATGTCACTGTATTTGGAGATAGGACCTTTCAGGAGATTGAAGGTTAAACAATGTCATAAAGGTGGGAGCCTTGTCTGATTGGACTGATGTCCTTCTAAGGAGAGGAAGAGACAGCAAGGATGCTCTCGTGCAGAGGAAAGAGTGTGTGAAGCCACAGCAGGAAGGGGATCGCCTGCAAGCCCAGGAGACACCAAAGCCATGAACGCCTGGATCTTGGACTTTGAGATCACAAATAGGGAAAAATAAATGTTGGTTGTTGAACCGCCCAGTCTGTGGTATTTCATTATGGCAGGCCGAGTGGACTAACAGGGACCTGGGGCCCGTCTGGCATGGGGCTTCCTCCAGCAGGGATGGTCTAGGATTGCAGCAGGCTCAGCTCTGTCTGCCCAGCCTCCTTCTATTGAGGGGGCTGCCCCTGCTCCACTGCACCTGCTTCC
Organism: Theropithecus gelada; assembly: GCF_003255815.1. Taxonomy (NCBI): domain Eukaryota; kingdom Metazoa; phylum Chordata; class Mammalia; order Primates; family Cercopithecidae; genus Theropithecus; species Theropithecus gelada. Next base: position 34,294,879 of record NC_037668.1, on the reverse strand, counting down.
AGGGGACATCAGGTGCCAGCCCTGCCCAGGCCCTTGTGATTGACCTGGCTTGAGTTTGGGGGTCAGGGCATGTGGGTCATTGGTCTCCACACATGTCTTCACTACAGAGTCCCCAGATGGCAGGAGGGTCGCCTTATCCAATTTCCTGCTTTACAAATGCTAATATTTCAACCAGCTGACCTCGAATGAGAAATCAGTAATTGCCCAAAAGAAGATCTCCCTTCCAAATCATCTCTGGATCTTGATTTTGGAGACCCAGCCCCTGGGCTGGAAGTGGTGTGGGCTCAGCCCAGGGCATCCATTCTTCGTTTTCTTAACTAACAGGAAAAGCTGTATGAAGAGGGCAAGAAAATGCCTCTCTGTGAGTTTTCTAAGGAATGAAATGTGTGCAAAATCCTGCTGGGGGAGCTGTCTGGGGAAAAGAAGCATTAAATCTATGACATATCAGCAAGTAACTTCCCTGCAAAGCTGCAGGCCTTCCATAGTCGCCCTTCCGATGGCAACCCCTCCAGTCCATCACCTTTGCTGCATCCGTGAAGGTGGGAGTGCTGCCCATTGGTGCATTCCAGGCTCTGTCCAGTTCCATGTGGACTCACTTCTCCACCTACAGGAGCAAGGCTGTGTCTGGAAATGCACTTTCTTGTGTCTGTGGGTTTTGTTGGGCCCTGAAGACAGGGTCTGGAGACCAGGGTTCCAGCCCAGTTTGGTCATGGCTGCTTTCCCCTAGCTGCTGTAACAAATTATCTCAAACCTGGTGGTGGAAAACCGTTGTGGAGGACAGACATCTGAATTCAGTCTGAAGGGGGTAAAGTCAAGGTGTTGGCAGGGCTGGGTCCTTCTGGAGGCTCCAGGGGAGACTCTGCTCCCCGGCTCTTCCAGCTTCTGGTGGCTCCTGGCATTCCCTGGCCTGAGGCCACGTCGCTGTATCACTCCGATCTCTGTCTCTGTGGGTCACATAGATCTCTCTGCTTCTGTACCAAATATTTCTCTGTCTCCCTCTTATGAGGACACCTGTGCTTGCATTTAGAGCCCACCTGGTTAATCTAGGGTAATCTCCCAAGCTCAGGGTTCTTCTTTTTTTTTTTTTTTTTAGACAGGTCTCACTCTGTTGCTCAGGCTGGAGTGTAGTGGCACAATCATAGCTCACTGCAGCCTCAACCTCCCGGTCTCAAACAATCTTCCCATCTCAGCCTCCCAAGGAGCTGGGACTACAGGGGTGTGCAACCACACCTGGCTAATTTTCGTATTTATTTATTTATGTATTTATACATAAGAGACGGAGTTTCGCCATGTTGCCCAGGTTGGAGGATTCTTCACTGAGTTGTATCTGTAAAGTCCCTTTTGCATCATAAGGTAACATTCGCAGGCTTCTGAGATGAGAAGGCCCACAGCCATTATCAAAGTGGCCATCATCGCCTTGCCATGAAGTTGAGTGAGCTTTGACCACACAAGGCCATATCTCTCCTCTGCAAAATGAGGGGTTACTCTCAACAGTCCTCAAGACTCTTCTGTCTGAGTATTTCAAGTCCTGGATGCAAACATTCTGGTTTGAATGTTCCTTCCTCAAAAACTTTTGCCTTGGTTTTTCTAAGCTAACTTGTCCAATGGTGTCATGGTGGAGAGAGACGGGGCCATGCCAGCATAGAGCCTGGTTCTGTAATCCCAGTCAGCCTGGAATCCCAGCTCTGCCGCTCCCTGGTGGGGCCTGGGAGAGTGGTGTAGGATCCCCCAACCCCCGTTTCCTCAGATGTCAGATGAGGATCGCCGTCATCCCACCTCACAGGGCTGTTGCTGGGATAAATGAGAAAATGCACAGTGCTGGGCACATGGTCAACCCTTGGTGAATGCCCACAGTGTCCTGTTCAGTCTCAGTCTCGCCTCAGTCGCCATTGTCCCCACCACCGAGATCAATAGTGCTTGACAATATCTCATTTCTGCACCTGTCAAGGAGCCGTGGGACCCGCTGTTCGCTTTTGTGTCACCTTCTGTTGTGGGTGCTTTCTGATGAGCTGGAGCTCGAGGAGAGGAGAAAGAGGAGGATGCTTTTTTGAGGGGAGGAGGTTTACTCCCTGGGTGGTAGGATGGGGAGTGTTTTCTGTGTGTGGAGGTGTCCATGAAAATCACCCTTTCTCACTCCAGGCTCTGTTCTGATTGGGGTCTGTTCCCTGGCAGGGATGGGATTTGAGTCACCGGCATTTGGGGCAGGGGTCCTGCAGGCTGCTCATGGGTTCAGGCACACAGGGGTTTTTGGGCACCTGTTCTTGCTGAGTATACGTTACTCTTTGGGGAAGGGCAGCTCCCTGACACCGTGTGAAAGTCACACAGGTGGGCCCCAGGTGAGTACATCATTGCAGAATGAGGGCTGTGAAGTGGAGGGAGTGAATCTGACTGTGTGACCCCGCACTCCTGGGAAGAAGAGCTTAGAATCATTCTTTCGTCTCTGTCACTGCAAACAGCACCCATTTATAACAGTAACAGGGGATCATCACTTGCTTCTATTTTTCCTCCCTCCCACTCTCTCTTGCTCTTCCTCCTTTCTCTACCAAACTAAGGTTTTCTAAATATTCCGTCCACGCTGGCCCCTTTTGGGATGCCGCTTGTGTTCACTGAGACTGGCGAGACCGGCCTTTTAAAGTCATTTGTTGCTCTTTTGTCCTGGTCATTCTCATGATATGGGTCCCCAGGTCCCTCTCCCCTTTCTCCTAGAACCACAATGCTCCAGCCCCCACCCCTTCATGTTTAACAGCTGCACTTGGAGCCTGTGCCTGCCACCATCCTATTTATTCTGTTTCACCCAGAGACATGCTCATGATACCAGCCCGTCTAAACTGACTGAAATGTAAAGAGACACCTCTCCTTGCATGTGATGCTCTGGCTTATGGGGAGATGAATGTGGGGAATGTTATGGGGGGACACACGACAAGTCAGGGAAGGGTGGGTGGTGGGGGAGAGAGAGAGAGGGAGAGAGAGAGAGAATCCCTGTTTAAAAAGCAAACCCTGAGCAGGTGCCTATGCAGCAACCCCAGATCTCTGCTCTGGTAGCTGGAGAGGTTCCCCACTCAAAACTGGGCAGAAAATATCCCATGTGGCATGCACAAGGGAGGATGCAGAACCCCAGAACCCCAGAACTGGACTCGAATTATTCCCTCAGCCACATGGGTAGAGCCGTCTTGGTGTTCTTTGGGGAGGGGATTTGGAGACTGTCAGGAACCCACTGCAGCTCGGTCAGCACGTGCGTGTGTCCATTCTAACTGCTTGGTGCTGTTTTCTCAGGGGAACTTCAGCCTCTCCGGTTCCTCATCAGCTGCTCTGGGCAGCTAAGGTGCTCATTGCCCCGGGAGCCACAGGCCAGCTTCATGCTCCAGCAACTCAGGAAGCTGTGTCTCACCCTCAGCTCAGAAGGACTTTCTGTTGGTCACTTATGAAGACCTGCGTGGTGCTGATGGTGCTTTTGGTCCTGTTCCGGGTTGTTTATAATAACACTGTATCAGTTCCTATTGCCGCTGTGCTTGCAGGCATCAAAATCTATGTTAGTTTTCTATGGCTGCCACCACATATTACCACAAACTCAGTGGTTTAATAATACAACCTTGCAGTTCTGGAGGTTAAAATTCCTAAAATTAAGAAGTTGGCAGTCTAGGCATGGTGGCTCACGCCTGTAATTCTAGCACTTTGGGAGGCCAAGGTGGGCGGATCACCCGAGGTCAGGAGTTCAAGACTAGCCTGACTAACATGGTGAAACCCTGTCTCTACAAAAAAATACAAAAATTAGCCAGGCGTGGTGGCACACGCCTATAATCCCAGCTACTCGGGAGGCTGAGGCAGGAGAATCACTTGAACCTGGGAGGCGGAGGTTGCAGTGAACTGAGATCACACCACTGCACTCCAGCTTGGGCAACAAGAGCAAAAGTCCATCTAGAAAAAAAAAAAAGAAAAAACAAGAAAGGAAGAAAAAAAAAGTTGACAGGGCTGTGCTCTCTTCTGGAGGCTCTAAGAGAGGGTCTGTTTCTCACCTGTTCCAGCTTCTAGAGGCTGCCTGCACTCCTTGGCTTGTGCCCCTTACTCCATCTTCAAAGTCAGCAGCACAGCATCTTCAAGTCTCTCTGACCTCTGCTTCCATCCTTGAGTCTCCTCCTCTGACTCTGATCCTCCCATCTCCCTCTTATAAGAAACCCTGTGATCATGTGGGGCCCATCAGATCATCCAGGATTCTCTCCCATCTCATGATCCTTGTTAGTGACATCTGCACAGTCCCTTCTTAACGTGTAAGGTTACCTAATCACAGTTTCCCAAGGTTAGGATGTGGACATCTGTTGCAGGGGTGGGAGGTGGCTTGAGTACAGGGAGCATGATTTTATCTACCATATGTGTGTGTATATGTGTGTGTGTATGTGTGTGTATATATGTGCATGTGTGTGTACATATGTGGGATGTATATCTATCTGTATAGATATATATGTATATCTTTAGAAATCTAGAATATGTTCTGTAATAATAGACACCATTATTCTTTTATCTTTTATAAGTGGTGAAACTGTGGCATAGATAATCGGTGCAACTTCCCCAAGGACATCTAGGTGGTAAATGTGAGACCTAAGATTCTCAACCCAGGTGTTGGCTCCAGAGTCTGGGCTCCAAAACATTTCCTCTAAACTTTTCCAAGGAAGCAACTAATAGAAATCAATGCTACAGGCCAGGTGTGGTGACTCACACCTGTAATCCCAAGCACTTTGGGAGACTGAGGCAGGTGGATCACCTGAGGTTAGGAGTTTGAGACCAGCCTGGCCAACATGGAGAAACCCCATCTCTACTAAAAATACGAAATTAGCTGGGCATAGTGGCACGTGCCTGTAATCCCAGCTACTTGGGAGACTGAGGCAGGAGAATCATTTGAATGCGGAAGGCAGAGTTTGCAGTGAGCCAAGATTGTGCCATTGCACTCCAGCCTGGGCAACAGAATGAGACTCTGTCTCAAAAAAAGAAAAAAGAAAGAAAAAGGAAATCAATGCTAGATAACAACCTCAGGTGTTGCTAGAAATGCAGGAGAAATAAAAGGCAAAACTTCTGAGCAAGAAGGTGACAAGGTAGCTGAGGTGATGAGGCCAGCCCACAAGAGGGTAAGAGAATGTTCCAGGATGAAGTAGGTACAGGTTTTAGTTTATTGGATGCTTACCTACGGGAAAGGTGCTCATGAGTGACAGCTTCACAAGCATGCTGTTCTGATCAGAAAGTATCATTTAAGTCTTTAGTCCACTTGAGTTAACTTTTGTGTATGGTGTAAGGTAAGTGTCCAGTTTCATTCATCTACATGTGAATATCCAGTTTTCCCAACACCATTTATTGAAGAGATGATCTTTTCCCCATTGTATATTCTTAGTGCCCTTGATGAAGATTAGCTGACTATGTATATGTAGGTTAATTTCTGAGTTCTCTATTCTATTCCATTCTACGTGTCTGTTTTTATGCTAGTGCCATGCTGTTTTGATTACCATAGCTTTGTAATGTAGTTTAAAATCAGGAAGCGTGATGCCTACAGCTTTATTCTTTTTTCTCAAGGTGGCTTTGGCTGGGTCTTTGGTGGTTCCATATAATTTTATAATGTTTTTCATTTCTGTAAAATTTCCACTGGAATTTTTATTTCTGTGAAAAAAATGCCATTGGAATGGCTGTTGCCATTGCAATTTAGATTTCATTGAATCCACAGATTGCTTTGGGAAATGTGGACATTTTAAAAATAGTAATTCTTAAATTCCCTAAACATGGAATATATTTTTATTTATTTGTGTCTTTTTCAATTTCTTTCACCAATATCTTATAGCTTTCAGTGTACAGATCTTTCACTTCATTGGCTATATTTATTTCTAATTTATTCATTATGATGCAATTGTAATTTAGATTTTTTTCTTAATTTTTTGGATAGTTTCTCGTTAGTGTATAGACATACAACTTATTTTTGTATGTTGGTTTTGCGTCCTGCAACTTTACTGAAGTCATTGATTATTTCAAACATTTTTTTGAGGAGTCTTTAAGGTTTTATATATATAAGATCATATTATCTGCAAATAGAGGCAACTTAAATTCTTTTCTGTTTTGGATATCTTTTATTTGTTTTTCTTGTCTAATGGCTCTGACTCAATAGAACTTCCAATACTGTGTTAACAGAAGTGACAGCTTCATCTTGTTTCTGGTCTTATACAAAAAGTTTTCAGCTTTCCACTGTTGAAAATGATGTTAGCTGTGGACTTGGCATACATGGTCTTAATGAGTTGAGCACATTCCCTCTATACCTAATTTGTTGAAAGTTTTTATCAAGAAATAATGTTGGATTTTGTCTAATGCCTTTTATGCATCTGTTGAATTAATTATATAATTTTTACCTTTATTCTGTCAATGTGGTGTATCACATTTATTAATTCGTGTATGTTGAACCATTCTTGCATCCCAGAGATAAATCCAACTTGATTTTGTTGAATGATCCCTTTAATGTACTGTTGAATTTGGTTTGCTAGTATTTGTTGAGGATTTTTGCATCTATGTTTATCAGGGATATTGTCCTGTAATTTTCTTTTCTTATAGTAGCCTATAATTTTGTAGTTGGAAGTGTATCTTACTTTTCAATTTTTTTGAAAGTGTTTGAGAAGGATTAGTGTTAATCTTTAAAAGCTTGGTAGAATTGACCCATGGAATGTTCTGGTCCTGGGCTTTTCTTGGTTGGAAGATTTTTTTTATTACTGATTCAATCTCCTTACTTGTTATTGGTCTGTTCAGATTTTCTATTTCTTCATTGATTCAGTCTTGGTAGATTGTATGCTTCCAGGAATTTATTCATTTCTTTGAGGTTATACAGTTGGTTGCTATATAATTATTTATAATACTCTTTAATGATCCTTTGTACTTCTATGGTATCAGTTGTAATGTCTCCTTTTCCATTATAATTTTATTTATTTGAGTCCTATCTTTTTCCTTGGTTAGTCCAGCTAAAGGTTTGTTGACTTTGTTTATCTTTTCAGAAAACCAACTCTTAGTTTCCTTGATCTTTTCTATTGTCTTTCTAGGCTCTGTTTCATTTATTTCTGCTGTAATCCTGATTATTTGCTTCCTTCTGCTAACTTTGGGCTTAGTTTGTTATTTTTCTATTTCCTTGAGGTATAAAGTTAGGTTGCTTATTTGAGATATTTCTTTTTACTTAATCAAGGCATTTTTCTCTATATAGTTCTCTTTTAGAACTGCTTTTGCTGAATCCCATAAGTTTTGGTATGCTTCATTTCCATTTTCACTTGTCTAAAGATATTTTGAATTTTTCTTTTGATTTTTTTTCTATAATCCATTGGTTGTTCAGGAGCATGTTGTTTAATTTCCACGTATTTGTGTATTTTCCAATTTTCCTTCTATTATTGATTTCGAGCTTCACATCACAGTGGTCAGAAAAGACACTTGATATGATTTCAATCTTCTTAAATTTGTTAAAACTTGTTTCGTGGCCTGATGTATCATTCATCCTGGAGACTGTTCCATGTGCACTGAGAAAAATGTGCAATCTACTGCTGTTGAATGGAATGTTCTGTATGTGTCTGTTAGGTTTATTTGGTCTATAGAGTTATTCAAGTATGCTAGTTCCTTACTGATTTTCTGTCTGATTCTTCTTCATTGTTGAAAGTGAGATGTTGCAGTCTCTTACTATCACTGTATTTCATCTATTTCTCCTTTCAGTTCTGTTAATATTTGCTCAATACATTTAGGTGCTCCAATTTTGGGTGCATATATATTTATAATTGTTATATTTTCTTGATGAATTGACTCCTTTATCATTATATAGTGACTCTCTTTTTCTCTTATGATACATTTTGACTTAAAGTTTATCAGGGTGTAAACAAGTCCATAATTACACCAGGCTTGTCCTAAAGTGAATCCTTTCATGAAGCAGAGAACAATTTGCCCATGCACTCAAATACGTATTAATATATGTTATATCTATTGGGTGCATAGCCGACTTCACATTTGGGCTACTTGATGGGAAACAGAGCAAGGGACATTAATAAAATTCTAGTGTAGAATATGTCTTTTTTCTTAAATTAACCAATTTAAAAAGATGATTATTTCCAAGTATGTGCAGCAACTCAAACTGTGCTACTGAATATAATACTTATTCGTAATTGGCTCTTTCTGTGGATGTCAGAGTTCACTTCTGCAACATTTAATAGACCAGCCTTAAGACCTATCAGGATCCACTTACAAGTCTGTCAATGATATTACTTTGCTGTGGTTTGCTGGAGACAGTACATGAAGAAATGGTTGCCTAGTCCTTATGATAATTAATCCAAGTTCCAGATAAGCACGAGAGTTGATACTTCAAGGCAAAGGGAGGCATCCCCACAGAAATGTGGAAATAAGATTTTATCTTTAATGTTAAACAACGGATTAAAATATGCAAGTGGCTGAAGAAACAGAATGGATCCCAGGCCCTACACTATACTCTAACTTGAGTTTGATGGATTGAATTTAAAAATTACAGAGCTGGCTGGGCGCAGTGGCTCACACCTGTAATCTCAGCACTTTGGGAGGTCGAGGTGGGTGGATCATGAGGTCAGGAGATTGAGACCATCCTGGCTAACATGGTGAAACCCTGTCTCTACTAAAAATAACAACAGAATTAGCCGGGTATGGTGGCGGGTGCCTGTAGTCCCAGCTACTTGGGAGGCTGAGGCAGGAGAATGGCGTGAACTCAGAGGGTGGAGCTTGCAGTGAGTGGAGATCGTGCCACTGCACTCCAGCCTGGGTGACAGAGCGAGACTCCGTCTCAAAAAACAAAACAAAACAAAACAACAACAACAACAAAAACCCAACAGAGCTGGTCAGTATTGGGGCTTATGAGCCACAGAATCACTGAAAAGAGATTCACAGGGGTCAGTGGGGCTGCACCTGTCTCAGGGTGCTTTTCATCAGGGCTCGTGTTTGAATTTAAGTTGGCCCAATAAACAGCAGCACTCCTCTCTGCCTTCGTAATGGATCAACTGAGAAATAAGATGTTTTGAATAAAGCAGATGAAAATCCTGAAGTTGTCTCTGTTATGGATATAGCTAGTCCCTGGAGGATGCGGCTGATATTGCAGCCACCTGATTTTTTCTGGATCGGATGCTCCAAAATTAAACAGATTCCCTTTTCTGGGTGCCCCAGGCTATTTTGACCCCTGAAGTCTTCCCATGCAGGGCAGAGTCTTTGCCAGACTAACTACCTGGAGGAGCAGAGGAGCAGAGGAGCAGAGGAGAATGCATGTTCCTGGAAGTAGGGGACTTGCTTCCAAGAGAAGAGGGAACAAAGGTAGAAAAGAGAAGGACTGTACAACACTGTCTCAGTGCATTTGTGCTGCTATAACAAAATGCCTGAGACTGGGTAATTTATGAAGAAACAAAAATTTGTTTCTTACAGTTCTGGAGACTGGGAAGTCCAAGATCAAGACACTGGCATTTGGTATCTGGTGAGGGCCTTCTTGCCACATCCTCACATGGCAGAAGGGATAGAAAGGAAAAAAGGGATGAACACTCTGTCCTCACAAGGTGGGATAGCGTAAGAGAACTGAACTCCCTCAAACCCTTTTATAAGACTCTAATCCCATCCAGGAGCACTCCACCCTTAGGACTTAATCACCTCCTAAATGGCCCACCTCTTAATACCATCACGTTAGCTTTCAACATATAAATATTGGAGGACATATTCAGGCCGTAGCAAGCATATGGCTGTTCTTCTTTGCAGACTCACACACAAGGTACTCTTTGTCCCTTGGGGAGGAGCCAGAAGGGAAGCAGAGAAAGGCAGAGAGCACACCATGGGGGCTACTCTGCATGGAATGGGACATGAGGCAAGACCCCCACTCCCAGGTTCTTACCCTCACCAGCATCTTGGTCCTGGGCCATCTTCATCTCTCCCTGGTGATCCCATTTGGTTTCACAGCTTGGAGCAACACAGGTGCATGCATGAGTCCAGATTTGTAGCTCCTTCCCAGACATCTCCTCCAGGTAAAACCACCCACTTCCTGGTGGCTGTGCTTGGATGCCTGACCAACATTGGACTCATGTTCTTCAGACCTATACCTTACTCAGTCTTCCTTGTTGGGGTTGGTGTTCCTTCTCCACTTCTGAAGTTTCCCTCCAGGTAGGGGAAGCTCTGCTGACCAGACACTTCCTGACTCTCTCTCCTCCTTCACTTGGTCTGATCTCAGGGGAGGGGGAGTAACTTACCTGGGAAAAGGAACTCAGCATGGTACCCACTCAGCAACCCCCTTTCTTCCTGGCGAGCCCTCAGCCCTCAAGGACACAGTTCTCTGATGTGTCCTCCATCAGAGGTGATGTTTTGGCTTCCATCTGCCCCTTCTTAGTCTTAGTTCTCAATAAGTTGAGAACTCAGGTGAGAGAGACCCTAATGTTTCTCACCTTGGGCAATAGCACCATCTTCCACCTGTGGTTCAAGTCTGAAATACCAGTCGCCCTCCAGTCCTTCCTTTTCTTCATCGTATATCCAGTCTGTCAGATGTCCTGCCAGCTCGTCCCTGCAAATTTGTCTCAAACTTCCCTTTTTCTCTCCACGTTCATGACCTCCTCTATAGGCCAATCCAGCATTTTGGCATTGTTGCAGTCGTTCCCAATGGAACTTCTTGCTTTTCCTTCCCTCAAACTATTGAAATATAATATCAAATACAGAGGGTTCCTATTTCACTTAGAGTAAATTTCAGATCTACTTCCTTGGGCATAAAGGCCACCCAGGCCCTAGCCTCCATCTGCCTCATCCACGTTGCTGGCTGTTCTTCTACTATCTCAATGTGTGCCTATCATACAGGCTCCTTTATGTCTCTTGAACACATCACTTGATCCCTAGGGCTAACACAGTGTAGCACATGGTGGGCCCTCAAAAGTATTTTCTAAATAACTGAATTGTCTTATGCCCTGTCTTGTCCAGGGGAGAGGGAGCCACAGTGGATTTTGTATATTCCAGGGCCTTGGAAGGACCATCTCTGCAATGAGATATAAGCATCAGGTTCTCCCAAGTTAAATATTTGTCCTTGTTCTGATTCCATGCTCACCAAACAGTATTCTGATTGTAATTGGCTCCCTCTGACAGTCTTCCTCCGGGGGGAGAATGAACTGGCTCTGCATATGTGAGACCTCTGATTCTAATGCCTGTGTATTTCTCCCTGCATATCAATACGGGGGTGTTATGGTCTATACAACAAGCTCACCAGCTTTATAAACCAGGGCAAACAGTGGCAAGATGGACCTGCTCTTTGTTTCTTAGCTTGCTGGCTGGGAAACAAGACCATGGGTCCAGTGCATGGTCTGAGGTAATGACAGTTTCCTAGGGAAGTTCTTGGGAAAGAGGCTACAGGGCTTGCTCCTGACAGCAGGCTCCTCTCAGAATGGCTGTTTTGCTGAGACCACAAACTTTTCTTCTTTTGAATTTTTAATATAACGGTCCAAATTTGTGAGGTTTCAGCATTTCCTATTTTTCTAAAGCAAGGCTTCATGTTTCCCAAAGTCACCCAGGATTTCAGGCATGAAATGAAGTCCTGGGTGCTGGGCTAGACACATCTCTAAACTGTGTAGCTATAAGGCTGGATTCTGTGGCTCAAGCCTGTAATCCCAGTATTTTGGGAGGCTGAGGTGGGCAGATCACCTTAGGTCAGGAGTTTGAGACCAGCTGGCCAACATGGTGAAATCCCATCTCTACTAAAAACACAAAAATTAGCCAGGCATGGTGGCGGGCGTCTCTAATCCCAGTGGCTCGGGAGGCTGAGGCAGGAGAATTGCTTGAACCTGGGAGGCGGAGTCTGCAGTGATCCGAGATGATGCCACTGCACTCCAGCCTGGGTGACAGAGTGAGACGCCATATAAAATAAATAAATAAACAAAAAACAATCTGTGTAGATGTGACCTTCTCCGTGGGACCCTGATGTGGTTTGGATCTGTGTCCCCACCCAAATCTTGTGATGAATTGTAGTCCCCAGTGTTGGAGGTGGGGCCCGGTGGGAGGTGATTGGATCATGGGGGCGGGTTTCCCCCTGGGTACTACTGTAGTGATGGTGAGTGAGTGTTCATGAGGTCTTGTTAAAAGTGTGTAGCACCTTCCCCCTCTCTCTCTCCCTCCTGTTCTGTCCATGTGAAGAAGTGCCTTCTTCTTCACCTTCTGCCGTGCTTGTAAGTTTCCTGAGGGCTCCCTAGCTACACTTCCTGTATAGCCGTCACAACTGTGAGCCGATTCAACCTCTTGTAAAAGCTAAACTATCCAGTCTCAGGTATTTCTTTATAGTAGTGTGAGAACAGACTGACACAGACCCCGTTTTTCCTCTGTAGTGGGTTCCCCAGTGAATGTGGTCTGACTGGGAAGCAGTCCCTTCCCTGCCCCACACAGCCAGCTGGCAGATGCAGTGTGACCTACACTCAGTACCTCAGATGCTCTTCCACAGATCTGTGAATCTGTAGGGAATGCCACGGCTTGCAGGGAGAATTCCGTGTTCATTTCAGCGGAGGCCATGGTGGGCATGTTGGTCAAGTAATCTCGATTCATGACTTTTCTTGCTTACTCCTCTATAATTCCTTTGGTTCCTGTCCATTATAAGCCTGGTCCTCCCCCACCCCACCCACCCTTTTTTTAAAATTTTTATTTATTTTTATTTTTTGTTTTATTTTATTTTATTTTTGAGACAGACTCTCACTCTGTTACCAGGCTGGAGTGCAATGGTGCGATCTCGGCTCACTGCAACCTTCAACTCCAGGTTCAAGCGATTGTCCTGCCTCAGCCTCCCGAGTAGCTGGGATTATAGGCGCACACCACTATGCCCAGCTAATTTTTGTATTTTTAGTAGAGACGGGGTTTCACCATGTTGGCCAGGATGGTCTCAATCTCCTGACCTCGTGATCCTCCTGCCTCGGCCTCCCAAAATGTTGGGATTACAGGTGTGAGCCACCATGTCTGGCCTCCTTTTTATGGATGTGTAAAGCAGTTTTTATCTTTCTGGTGTGTGTGTGTGTTTGTATGTACTGAATTTACCTAGAGCCAGTTTATTTGCATACAACCAAGAATTCTAATGCACAAATTGATGCCAGGCATGGAGTGGAGACAAGAGACACTCAAGGATAGAGGGAGGATTTGGGGATTTATATTAGTAAAGGGAGAGGCTCTAAGATGCTATAACAAAGAGATCCCAATGGGAGTGGCTAAACCAAGGTAAATGTTTGTTTCTTTCTCGCACAACAGTCTGAGTATTGGGAAGGTGGTGCTGTTCTCTGCGAGCAGCTGTTACCTAGAAATTAACATATTTCCAAAACACTGGCAAGAAGAACTAGAGGAAAGTCATCTTTCCTTTGGGGCACATGACTGGGAAGTTGCATGCATCGCATTTGCCGACATCCCATGGGCTCAGTCACATTGCCACATTTAGCCACCATGGAGCCTGGGAAGTCAATCTCCAGCAGGTCAGCCCTGTGCTTTCCTGGCATGGGATGGGGGCATTCTAACACCACAAGAAGAGACTGAATAGCTGGGGCCATTTGCGATCACAGCTGCAGGATGGGATGAAAGGCAGGGAAGGTGCAATTAATATTCTGGGATGAAATTGCAGTGGCCCGTAGCACAGAGCGAACTAAATCATCGCCTGTTATGATCTGGAGTCCAGTACTCAGTGCAGCAAAGATATGGAGAGGGAGGAACCACGCTGGTGCCACCATAAAGCAGTGTGACATATTGATTTAGTCCATTTTGTGCTGCTATAACAGCATACTTGAGACTGGGTAATTTATAAAGAACAGAGATTTATTTTTTTACAGTTGTGGAAGCTGAAAGTCCAAAGTTGAGGGGCCTGAATCTGGCAAGGGCTTTCTTTCTGCATCTTCCTGTGGTGGAAGGCAAGTCAGAGAGAGAGAGAGGGAGAGAGACAGACAGACAGACAGACAGGAGTCTAACTCATCCTTTTTATGGAACCCACTCCCACGACAACTGTGTTAATCCATTCATGAGGGCAGACCCCTCATGACCTAAACATCTCCTAAAAATCCCAAAGATCCCATTCTCAACACTGTTGCACTGGGGATTAAGTTTCCAACACATGAACTTTGAAGGACACATTTGAACCATAGCACCTATGAACAATTTAAAGACTCTAGTGGTGAATCGGCCATTTCTGCTATATGAAATAACTACAGGCAAGAAAATGCCAACTTCAAAACTCCATATATTCAGCTTGAGGCATAGTATAAAGCTCAAGGACATTGCTCTATGACCATGCTGAAGAATCTCTTATTGTTCAGCTGGCAGAAATAGCAAAACAAACAAACAAACAAACAAACAAACAAACAAAAAATACAGTAGCCACAGAACCCTCTAAGTTTTATTTTTCCAATGCTGAATTACACTATCAGTTGAATTTACAGGTCTACCAAGTCTTGCATGTAAAATAGAGGACACTGATCAAGAAAGAATGGAAACCTAAAAATCAAAGTAGAAATATGTGGGAGAATTTGCATTCCTCTTGTTAATGCTCCTGCCTTGGAACTGAGGAGGCAGGCTCCATCCTTTTTTGAGGCAGCTAGTCCAGTCCTTCTTGAGGACAACGTTCCTCCCTAGCTAAAGCAAGCTTCCTTGTAAGAGAAGATGAACACCCTCATCGCCTGCACTGTCTTCAGGCTGGTAACTAGAGTCAGACCTTGGCATATCCTAGGGGACCAAATGCAAAATGAAACGGCAGATGAAGACTTTGCGCTATGAAAGAGCTGCAGGCTTTTGCTAATTTTCATCACAAAACACCTGGGGGCGTGTATGTGGGAAAGACTGTTTAGGGAGGAGGAGCACAGTTCACGTTGGGTATAATTTGTGAATACAGAGGTGTGGATCATGAGCTCTAGACGTTGTGTTCGTTTCCTGGGGCTGCTGTAACAAAGTGCCATGACGCTGGGTGCCTTTGACAACAGATACTTTTCTATTGGTAGTTCTTCGTGCTTAGAAGTCCATCATTAAGCTGCAGGCAGGCCCACGCATGCCAGAGGCTCTAGAGAAGGTTCCTTGTCCTCTTCTTGGTGGCTCGGTGGTTGCCATCACAACTTGGTGTTCCGTACTTGCAGACGGATCACTGCAAACTCTTTCTCTTTGCAACATGACAGTCTCTCTGCGTGGTCCTGTTCTCCCTGCCCCTACGTTCCCTCTTTTTATTAGGACAACAGTTATTGGGTTAGGGTCCTCTCCACTCCAGTAGAACTTCAGTTTAACTTTATCACATCCACAACATCTTATTTCCAAATAAGGTCACATTCATAGACAATGGGGACACGTCGTATTTGGGGGTAAAGCCCAACACAATATAGATGTAATGTAAGGTGGCAGCCTTACAAACCAAGAGGGGATCAAATCATTTTCTTGCTGGTTAATGCAAGCCTTGGCTCAAAAATATCCCTCCATAAACGGACATGAGGTACCCACGTTCTTGGCATGATGCAGGATGGATTTAAAGACTAAAGGAGGTAGAGATATGGAGTGGATCTATGATGGTCATTTCATGTTACTAACTCCCCAATCAACCTCACACATGCAGACACACACACATGCATGCACGTGGGCACACACACACACACACACATTCACACATGCATGTACAAACACCCAAGCCATGTCCCTGAGAAGGGGGGAATCCATTGCCACACTCCTTTTACCAAGATCTTGATAAAGATCACATATAATGGAGAGGGAATCACCAGTAGAAATGAACTTATGCTGGCTTTGTTTGTAAAATTCTGACAACAGTGGAAGTCAGAAAGGAATCCCAGAGAGACAGAGGCTGGGTGGCCACTCTTAACAGTCAGAGAAAGAGGGAGGGTGGCCATACATTACGAACGCGATCAGCTTGCTAATCAGAGGTCTTTGGTGCTGTTAACTGATCATGAGTTTCTCGGAATGAAAATCAAAGGGCTGCCCGGCAAAGCCTATTTGATGTGTAAACTGATATCAATACATAAATGGATAAATTAACGTCTTGATCTGGAAAACAGAATCATGACTGTAAAATTCTGTGGTAGAATCATGAGCCCTGAGAATTTCCACCCCTGAGTTAGTTCTCAGACTCAAAGCCCTCTGAAGGGGGATCGGGGGTCCCGGAAGGAACAGGGAGGGAGCCCTAAGTGCACAGTGAGGACCTTTCCCCCAGCCTTTCCCAGGGGATCCATGCTGTTCATAGCTTTACTGTGCACAGAGGAAGGGGAAGTGCCTGCAATGTGGACTCTTGGGCACTGGCTCTGGGCTCACACATCCCCATGGTCCCCTAGTTGGAATGGAGTCAAGTGGGGGTGTGGTGACCTGGTAAGATCTTTTAGCCCCTCTGTATGCTCAATCCTGAGTCCACTTACTGGTCAATTCCCCAATTCCAGGTTGTGTACTTGGTATCCTCAGCAAGAGGTGGGATCTCCTTGTGGCTCATGTTGACAGAGGAATCACGAAGAGTCGTGGAATCCGGGCTCTAAGGCAAGGCTGGACTAGTGTGAGAGCCCCAGCCTTCATGTTCACATCCAAGTAGCAAGGCAAAAGCAAGTGTATCTGGGAAGCCTTTGGTGGAGTGGGGTGGGGGTGGGGTGTGACAACCAGAGACCTGAAGGAGGTCATCAAGGTGATGCTTATCACATCCACCCATAACTCCCACCATCGCCATGAGAGCCAGTATTTGGTGAGAGCTGACACTGTACACTCATTATTCCATTTAATCCTTATAACATGTCTCCAAGGGAGGCACTATTATCATTCCCACTTTACAGTTGAGAAAATGGAGTCTTAGGACATTTAAAAGACAGCTCAAGGTCCCACAGCTAATAAGGCTGGAATTTAAGCCCAGGTGGTCTGAGTCTAGCACCTGAGATCATGCCTAACTCCTAAAAGGGCTTTGTGTCCCCACCCAAACCTCACCTTGAATTATAATCCCTAGAATCCCCATAATTGCCACGTATCAAGGGATAGACCAAGTGGAGGTAATTGAACCATGCTGTTCTCATGTAGTGAGTGGATTCTCATGAGATCTGATAGTTTTATAAAGGGCTCTTCCTGCTTCGCTCAGCACCTCCTTCTACCACCTTGTGAAGAAGGTACCTTGCTTCCTGATATGGTGTGGCTGTGCCCCCACCCAAATCTCAACTCGAATTGTATCTCCCAGAATTCCCAGAATTCAGAAAGGAATCCCAAAGAAACAGAGACTGGGTGGCCACTCTTAACAGCCAGAGAAAGTGAGGGAGTGGCCATACATTAAGAATAACGATCAGCTTGCTAATTAAGGTCTTTGGTGCTGTTAATTGATCATGAGTTTCTTGGAATGAAAATCAAAGGACTACCATGGAAAGACTACTTGATTTGTAAACTGGTATCAATTCATAAATGAATAAATTAAAGTCCAGATCTGGAAAACAGAATGAGCATGGGAGCGTGGGAGGGACCCAGGGGGAGGTAATTGAATCATGGTGCTGGTCTTTCCCGTGCTATTCTTGTGATAGTGACTAAGTCTCATGAGATCTGATGGGCTTATCATGGCTTTCCACTTTGGCTTCTTCCTCATTTTCTCTTGCTGCTGCCATATAAGAAGTGTCTTTCACCTCCCGCCATGTTTCTGAGGCCTCCCCAGCCATGTGGAACTGTAAATCCAATTAAACCTCTTTTTCTTCTCAGTCTCAGGCATGTCTTTTGTCAGCAGCATGAAAACGGACGAATACACTTCCCCTTTGCTTCCACCATGATTGTAAGTTTCCTGAGGCCTCTCCAGCCATGCAGAACTGTGAGTCAATTAAACCACTTTCCTTTATAAATTATCCAGTCTCGGATATGTCTTTATTAACAGCATGAGAACAGACTAATATAGAGGAGATGAATGGATTTCAAACAGCCCTCCCACTGAGGTAAAACCCTAAGGGATACTTCAGCAGGCACCAGGAAGGGGACGTTTGTTCTTCTGTGGCATCAACTCTACCAAAAACAACTCAGCCTCCAACCTCAAGTTCTATGAGATTTTCTCTTCCCTTGGAGCAAATCTGACCTGATGTTGCCATGACCCTCCCAGATCCAGGGGATGTTCTGTTTCTTCCACTATCTGCTAATGGGGGTGTAAGAGTCATCTAGATGGCTCAGGTTCTGCTGGCAGGCCTTATTTTGCTTCTTCAAAAGGTTTTCCCTTCACTAAATCCAGGGGCAAACTTGGGCTGCTGTGTGGCATGAATGTTGATGAGTGGGAGGAAGGGAGGAAAAGAGAGATAAATAGAAGGGGAGAAAGAGAGAGACAGACTGGAGACAGTGGGAGGGGGAGATAGAGGGTGAGAGAAAATAGAGAGATGGAAAGCCAGAAAGGGGAGAAAGGAGAGAAGAGGAGAGGAGAAGAAAAGCAAGGAGAAAAGAGAGACAGAGAGAGAGATAGACAGACAGTTAGAGAGAGACAGAGAGACAGAAGGGGGAAAAGAGAGACAGAGAGAGAGATTAGAAAGGAAGACAGACAGAGAGATGAGTGAGATGGGAGTGGGGGAGAGAGAGCCAGAGAGAGATTAGAGAGGGAGACAGAGAGAGACAGACAGAGAGAGAGCGAGACCAAAAGTGAGATGAGAGAGGTAGACAGTCAGACACACACATACACACACACACACACACACACACAGACTGAGAGAGAGAGAGAATAGGCTTCAAGCAGCAAATGCCCCAGGGGTGAAAACTCTTCTTATCTGCTGAGAAAGCCTGGCTAGCCAAGCAGAATCCTGCTGCAGGGGCAGAGCCCTCACAGAGAACCTCTACTAGGGCAGTGCTGAAGGGGAAATGTGGGATTGGAGCCGCCACACAGAGTCCTCAATGGGACCCTGCCTAGTGGATCTGTGAGAAGGGAGCCACCATCCTCCAGACCGAAGAATGGTAGAGCCACCGACAGCTCATACGCTGTGCCTGGAAAAGTCGCAGGCAGTCAATAGCATCCTGTGAAAGTAGCTGGGCAGGAGGGCTGAACCCTGCAAAGCCACACAGGTGGAGCTGCCCAAGGCCTTGGGAACCCATCCCTTGCACTAGTGTGCTCTGGATGTGGGACATGGGGTCAAAGGAGATAATTTTGGAGTTTTAAGGTTTAAGACTATCCTGCTGGGTTTCTGACTTGCCTGGGGCCTGCTACTCTTTCTTTTGGCCAATTTCTCACTTTTGGAGCAGGAATGTTTACCCACTATATACCCTCCCTTGTATTTTGGGAGCAAATAACTTGTTTTTGTTTTTACAGGCTCATAGGTGGAAGGGACTTGCATTGTCTCAGATGAGAGTTTGGACTTTGGGCTTTTGAGTTAGTGTTGAAATGAGTTAAGACTTTGGGGGACTGTTGAGAAGGAATGATTGTATTTTGCAAGGTGAGAAGAACGTGATATTTGAGAAAGGCCAGAGGTAGAATGATATAGTTTGAACATTTGTCCCTGCCCAAATCTCATGTTAACTTGTAATCCCTGTTGCTGGAGGTGTGGCCTGGTAGGAGGCGTCTGGTTACAGGGGCGGACCCCTCATGGTTTGATGCTGTCTTCATGATAGTGAGTTCTCACAAGATCTGGTCATTTAAAAGTGTGTAGCGCCTCCTCTCCTCTGATTTTCTCCCCACCTCTCTCTCTTGCTCCTGTTCTCACCATGTGACCTGCTTGTTCCCCCTTCACCTTCTGCCATGATTGGAAAATTCCTGAGCCCTCCCCAGGAGCAGATGCCGCTATACTCGCTATACAGCCTGCAGAACTGCGAGCCAATTAAACCTCTTTTCTTAAATACCCAGTCTCATGTTTTATTTATAGCAATGCAAGAATGGCCTAATACAGCTCCTAACCCACCAGCCCCCCAGACTGGCTCAAAAAACTAGGGCAAGAACTAGAGCGACAGTTGGGGGAATGGACAGTTTTATCAAGTCAGGATTCAAGGTCGTCTACTCCCACGCCCTCACTGCGCCCACCCGGAATCATCTTGCTTTGCTTCTTAACGCAAGTCACTTATTCTTCAGAGCCTTACTTTGCACAGCAAGAAAAGCCCAAACTATTTGTTGAATATTTTCTCTGTGACAGACATGAGGCTTTGGACTTTCTCATACATAGATGGGGATAACAGCTCCTGGCCCGCCCTGGCTGAGATTCTGGGCTATGTCTGTGGGTGCAGGAGCAGTGGAAGGGAGGGAATGAAATGGAATCGCAGGAAACAATGATGCAAACAAGCTCTGAGAAGTCAGAGGGCTGCACAGTGGGAAGACAGAATTAGGATGCTGGTCTGTTGGTCTCGCCTCTCAGGGGTGATGTGGGCAGTTGCTCAAAGTTTCTTGGTAGAGCTGAACACAGGGATGGCTCATACCCTGACCCTTCCCTCTCCTCCAGTCTATCTGTCTTGTTTTGCCAAAGCCTGGCTTAAAAGCTTGGCATGTGCAATAACAATTGCTCACCTGCATTGACCACAAAGCTCTAGTCACCATGGAAAGAGCTTCACATCTGAGAGGGAACAGGTGCTGCCCTCCATTTTCCCCCAAGCATCCATTCCCCTAAGTTCCAGTAAATTTAACTTTGCTTTGGGGAGCAATTCCACTGGACTTGCATGCAGTCTGGTGGATCTGTCAATCAAGAGGCTCCTCCCACACCTGGCCAGGGCTATGCATGTGACCCAGGCTCAGACAATTGACTCCCTGGAAATGTGATGCACACAGAAATGGAAAATATTTGTGGATGCCCTCAGGAGATTGTTCCTGCGATGCAGGTGCCTGGAACCCCCTCTGGTCCCCATACTTCCTGAAATCTTGTGCTTCTATTTTTCCTCTCATTTTACAAAGACGAGTGCCTCTGTGTCTTCCCAATAGGTGCTCACGTTGGCCAGAATCAGATACCAGATTTTGCCACCAGTAGATCTTAATTTGTTCAGATGGATTATCTTAATTATTTCTCACAACAGCCTTAGAAGCTAAGTATTGTATTAGCCCATTGGATAGATGAGAGAACTGCAGATTGGGAAGGGGGTCACCCAGCAAGGTTGGTGCAGCTGGGATTCAGACCAAGGCAGTGGACTATGAACTCTCCTTTGCACGGTTCCCTTGCTCTGCTCTTCACAGCTCCTTTCTCCCCAGTGGCTTCAATCCAAGCCCCTCTCATTCCTCACTCCCCAGCCTAGCAGGGCCTCCTCTGGGTTAGGAGCTCCAGGAAGAGGCGGGAAAGCCTTAGGGCGGGATCCTTTCTCCTGATTGACTCAGTAAAGGTAAGACAACGGCTGTGATTTCCCTCTGGAGAGATTGGCCAGTTCCTGAAACATCCTTGACTGTTCAGGGTCTAGGGGCTCCAGAAGCTCATCCTCCTGCCTGGACATAGGCTCCGTCCCACCAGAAAGCCTTGGAGGTGACCACTGGATGATGGTGTTGATGACCCTGCATTGGTCAGAAGCAGGTGCGAGAGGCAGTTTGGGGCTGGGGATTGAGGGGACTTGGATGAATGACATCTGAGCTGATGTTTCTCAGGAAGGCACGCCCAGCTCTGCTGCAGATCCATCACTGAGATTTATCTCCAAGAAGTAGCGACTCGTCAAGCAAGCCTTGAATCAGCCTGGGAGTTGGCTTTCTATCAACAAGTTTGATGACACAATTAAATGGTGCATCTTCTTCCAATCTGGGGAAGAGATGCCTGGCAGAGGCCCCAGAACTGCAGGTAAGTGGTGGAAAACTTCCAAACTCCTCCTCTCTCAGGGCTAAGTTCTCCTGAGCCCAGAGGCATTTTTGAAGCTGGAGCCCTGGTGTGGCTCTCTGCAGGACTGTGTTGGAATGCAATGCCCCTGTGCATGGGGACACAGGTGGGGAAGAAGACAAGGAACCTGGAGGAAAAAGGAGGAAGACCAACAGAGGGGCTTCGTCTGCAACTTCTGCCCCACTGGTAGCTGCCACTCCTCATTCTCAGCTTCCTGGGTCGTGCATGGCTTTGCTTCTGTATGAAAGCAGCATCCACAGCCAGCATCCTCCCATTCCAGAGACGCTTCCTGACTGAGTTTAGTGGAGGCCCCAAACTGCCATGGTGCTGCCAAACACAGCCACGTCACAAAGTGGGTAACAGCTGACACTGAGTGGGACATGCAGGGGAGGCCCTGAGGACCTGTATTCAGCCCGTTGCTGATGGGAACTCCAAGGCCTTCTCTG
This sequence comes from Theropithecus gelada, assembly GCF_003255815.1. Classification (NCBI taxonomy): domain Eukaryota; kingdom Metazoa; phylum Chordata; class Mammalia; order Primates; family Cercopithecidae; genus Theropithecus; species Theropithecus gelada. Next base: position 34,272,720 of record NC_037668.1, on the reverse strand, counting down.
GGGAGAGGTCATTGATTCCAACATGAATGGGGTGTCTGCCATGAGCATTGTGTGTACCAGGAATTCATTTGTGAGAAGAGCAGACAAAGGTCCCTGCCTCCTGGGGCCCACATTCCACAGGGGGAGAGGATGGAAATTAATCATGAGCATGATGAGAAGGCAGATGGCCTGGTGTGTGAGGATGCAGTAAGGGCTGGAGTGAAAGAGTTAGGGAGGGCTGGTGTGTGTGTGTACGTGTGTGGGGGTGAGGAAAGGAAGCAAGTTTCCGAGAAGGTGATGATTCCAGGAAGACACAAAGGAAGTGAGAGAACTGGCCCTGTATCTGTTTGAGCAAGGCTGCTTCAGGCTGAGAGCATCACATGCAAATGCCCCCAGCTGGGAGTAGGTCTGGTAAAGTCAAGGGAGGATGGGGAGTCAGTGGGAATGCCACAGGTGGAGCAGAGGAAAGTGAGGACAGAAAGGCTCTTGAGGAGCGGGTCACACAAGGAGAGCTTGGGAGCCACTGCGGGACCTGGCTTTTCCCCCGCATAATGCAATAGGGAACCATTATCAGGCTTGAGACGGAGAGCCCCGAAGAGCTGGCACTGGGGAACCCCAAGTACTGTGCATGAATAGTTGCAGGAAAGGCAGAAACATGGAGCCCAGTCAACATATGAGAGTCCAGGTGGCCTGGGCCAGGTGACAGCCATGGATAAGAGAGGTGTGGGGAGATCCTGAACATGGTCTGAAGTTTGGGTTCCTAGCAGGTGAGATTGTGAGGCAGAGAGAGGAGCCAAAGATGACTCCAAAACCTACCCAAGGCCAGGCATGGTGGCTCATGCCTGTAATCCCAGCACTTTGGGAGGCTGAAGTGGGGGGGCAGGTTGCTTGAGGTCAGGAGTTCAAGACCAGCCTGGCCAAAATGGAGAAACCCCATCTCTACTAAAAATACAAAAGTTAGCCAGGTGTGGTGGCAGGTGCCTGTAATTGCAGCTACTTGGGAGGCTGAGGCAGGAGAATCACTTGAACCCAGGAGGTGAAGGTTGCAGTGAGCTGAGATCATGCCACTGCACTCCAGCCTGGGTGACAGAGCGAGACTATTTCGAAAAACAAAAACAAAAAACAAAACAAAAAAACCTACCCTAGTGAGAAGGCATATGGTCAACTGAGAAGGGGCAGGCTATGCATAGAGCTGGTATTTGTCAGCGAAGATAGGGGCTTCATTTTGGACAAGTTAAGTTTTTAATGTGTAAAGATGCCCAAAAGTTGTCAGTGCTGTCAAACCCCAGGAAGTAGGGGTGCAGGGCTCTTAGTCCTCAGTTTGCATGTAGTTAGGGGGCTTCAAGAAGACCACTTAAAGAGCTTGGAAAGTGCCCTGGACCTTAGGGGCAGGAGGGCCACCACAACACCAACTGCCACAACCTGGGAATGGAAATGTCAGTATTTCTTCAAGACTCCATAAAGACACTGCAGAGAGAGCCAGGCTGGAGATGCTGAAAATGTCACCTGTATTAGTCCGTTTTCGCACTGCTATAAAAAAATACCAGAGACTGGGTAATTTATAAAGAAAAGAGGTCTAATTGGCTCACAGTTCTGCAGGCTGTACGGAAAGCCTGATGCTGGAATCTGCTCAGCTTCTGGGGAAGCCTCAGGAAACTTACAATCATGGCAGAAGGGGAAGGGGAAGCAGGCACGTCTTACATGGCTGGAATGGCAGGGGGCAGTGTCACACTTTTAAATAACCAGATCTCATGAGAACTCTATCAGGAGAACAGCAGCAAAGGGGAAAATCCACCTCCATGATCCAACCACCTCCCACCAGGCCCCACCCCCAACATTGGAGATTACAATTTGACATGAGATTTGGGTGGGGACACAGATTCAAACCATATCACTGCCCAAGACGTCTTCCTGGAGATGCAGGGAAAGCTGAAGATGGGGTGGACAGTCAGATTCTCAGGGATGGAGGAGAAAATGAAGTGGCCAGAGAGAGGAAAACACATTTTCTGAGCTATGTAAATTCCATGAATCATATGAATACCTGTTCCCCTAGTGGCACAGGAAGGACCCACAGTAAGTCCCAATAGTGGACACTGGTTCTGATGATCCTGAGATGGGATAGTTCCCTTGATCCCCTTTGTGAGCATGAATGGAGTGGCTTGTTTCACTCAGCCAGGCACTGGCTACTCCCCGCAGTAGGGAGCATGCGAGTGAGTGAGTGCAGGAACTGGGGCAAATGAACGCTGGAACTGGCCAGTCACTCCTGTCTGGCTGGAGCAGGCTCTGTGTGGGCCCCACAGCAGTGTCCAAGCTTGTTACAACCAATGCTCTTTCAGCTCTGCTGTCTGGGGATGGCCAATGCCAACCAGCTCAGTGGAGAGTCGGGGTGGCAGCCCCTGCCCTCTTGGCAGCCGAGTTCTTGTCTGGCGTCCAGGAAGAATCATATCACATGAACTGTTTGAAAGTTGATGCTTGCAGAAGACTTGATTGAGTGGTGGGTGGCTCTCAGCAGAAAGGGAGGCTGGAAAGGGGATGGAAAGGTGATGTTTCCCTGAAGCCTGGCCATCTCTGGCTGGGCCCCTCTCTGAAGCCACACTGTCGGAAGTAGCCATGTCTATCCATGGTCTCCCATGCTCAGTTGCTTCTCTGCTCACAGCTCAGCTGCTGGTGTTGCTCTGCCAGCTGAATTCTTTTATGGGCACAGGATGGGGGTGGGAGGGCAGGCCCAAAAGGCAACATTTGGGTGGAAAAATGGGGTCAGCTGTTTTCACTTAGGGCTGTGGGTCCAGGCTTAAGGGTGGGGTTTAGCAGGGATCTCAGCTTTTCTGTATCATTTTGGAGGCTATTCTTGGCCAGAGGAGATCAACGCTTGGGGACATTGGTGTCACCCAAGTCTCTCCTCCAGTTAGAGGAGTGTTAAGTCTAAAGGCACAGCCAGGACTCGGGGGATGGGGCAGTGCCTGAAGAGGCTGCCATGACCCTCCCTCTGCTCCACCCTCCAGCCTCAAGCTCATCTAATGGCTGGGTGGGGACCCTTAACATAAAGAATGCTTGGAGTTTTGGCTAGGAAATCACACCGGACACTTTAATTTCTGAATTGACAGTTTTCTTGTGACCGAATGTGACCGGAAGACTTTTTGTTTTCTGAGAATGAACAGGCCAGGTCTGGAGCTCCCTGGAGATTTCATGAAGTGGGGGGAAGGAGCCTGCCTCATAGGCAGGGAGGGAGAAGGAAGTCATTCCTTTGTTCAATGTGAAGTTTCTGTGGGTCATTCAGGGAGGCCAGGAGAATGGGACAGTCAACAGGAGAGTTTGGATTGGAGAAGGAAGAAGAATGCCCAGAGGACAGGCAGAGTCTGTGGTGGAGAGTTAAAAACAGACAGAGAGGAAGGCTGAGCAAATGCTGTTTAATAATAGTCTCAGCTTTATTTTTCTGAAGTATTTTTATCTTTTTTGGAATCAAATGATACGTATGTCTCTTCCCTGATTTTAAAAGCAATACACGTTTATTTTAGAAAATTAAAAAAATGTACACAAGGATATAGAAGGAAACAAATATCATTAATAATTCAAAAATAATTACACAGCAATAAACAGTCTTACACTTTTACTGTATAACTTGGTATTTTATAGGCTATGTTTTGACTCACTTTCTTCCATACTATATCATGGAAAGGTTAGATACAGCATAGGCACAGAAGATCATAAGAGAACACTGTGAACAATTTTAAACTAGTGAATTTGAAAACTTAGACAAAATGGACAAAATCTTTGGACAGTATAAGGTACTAAAACTGACTGAAGAGAAATCTGAATCTTCCTATGACTATTACAGATATTGAATTTAGTTAAAAATATTCCTATAAAGAATACACTAGTACCAGTGAGTTTTACATTCAGGTAACTATTCAATGAATAGACAATATTATTTCTGCACTTTTTTTTTCAGATAATAGTTTTACAAAATCAACATATGATAAGTATATAATTTTGATATTAAAACAAATTGGAGAAAGGGAAATTATGGGCTAATCTCAAACATTAACATGGACACCAAAATCCCAAAAATATGTTAGCCAAGTACAGCAGCAAGGTATAAAACAGATAATCTGTTGTTACTAAGTTAGTTTTATTTCAGAAAGCAAAAATAGAAAATATCTGAATTTATGTCTTCCACATTAACAGCTAAATGGACAAAAAGCTATGATCAGGTAAACAGAAAAAGAGAAAGCTTTACTTAAATCAATGTTCATTTATGACAGAAACTTTTCTTACTCAAACTTTAAAACAGCCATTTGGATTCTCAAAGCCTGTAGCAAATGTCATACTCAACGGCAAAATACTTAAAGCATTTCTTCAAGCCACTGCTATTTAACATTGTATTGGAGGAACTAAACAGTGCAATAAGACAAGAAAAATAAATAAGACATCTATAAATCAGAAGGAAGGAATAAAACTGTCATTATGTGCAGAATACTATGCCTGTCTTATAAAAATTGAAAAGAATCTAGAGACAAACTATACAAATAAGTAGAGAGTTGAGTAAAGTTATTAAGCTTTACTAAAGTTTATATTGATCTTATATGACCTGATGTAACATTACTAGACATAAGACAATATACAAGGTAATTGTACTTTTTTTTTTTTTTTTTTTTTTTAAGATGGAGTCTCGCTCTGTCACCCAGGCTGGAGTGCAGTGGCGTGATCTGGGCTGACTGCAAGCTCCGCCTCCCGGGTTCACGCCATTCTCCTGCCTCAGCCTCCTGAGTAGCTGGGACTACAGGCGCCTGCCACCTCGCCCGGCTAGTTTTTTGTATTTTTTTTAGTAGAGACAGGGTTTCACCATGTTAGTCAGGATGGTCTCAATCTCCTGACCTCATGATCCGCCCGTCTCAGCCTCCCAAATTGCTGGGATTACAGGCTTGAGCCACTGCGCCCGGCCAGTTAATTGTACTTCTATACAACAGCAATGATCAACTTAACAGTTAACTTAAACAAATTTAACTTACAAAGAGCAACGACAATAAAAGTAAACTAAGAATAAATCTAATGAAAGATATGCAAGGTATTTGTACTGAATGCTATAAAACTTTGTTGAAGAGATCTTCAAAATACTCAAATACATTTAGATATATTGCGTATTTATGGATAAGAGAAGACAAGGAAGGGTCATCAATCAATCAATAACGTTGAAATAATTATACTTGTGGAAAAATAAAATCACATGCTCCCCTCTCTCATGACATTCATTAATGATGTTGTATCAAGCCCTTAAAATGAAAAACAAAACTTCAATACTTTTAGAAGGGTACATAGAAGGTATGAATGTATGACTGCAGGGAGGGACTGGTTTCCTAAACAAGGCTTAGAAGAAACCACACCCCTAACAAACCCACATCCACACCCACATACATACCATAAAATAAATCCTAAAGGCAAACATTGATACAGTTGACAATATTTAAATGCTTCTATATATCTAAAGACACCATAAGGAGGGCAAAATGCCCACCACCAACTGGAGAAGTTATTTACTGCCCATGTAACTCACAAATCATTGTATCTAGAAGACACAAAGATATCCTACAAGTGGGCAAATGACACAAATGGGCATTTCATAGAGAGAGGTATGAATCTCCAGTGAAATATATGAAAAGATGCCCACTCTTACTAGTAATTGTGGAAATGCAAATTAAAATAAAAACAAGAAAACATCTCATCCCCAACACATAGGTACAAACATAAACATCTGATGGACTGGCTATTCGCTGTCCCCCAAACTTCCCTTCCCCACTCTGTGTGCTTTACACTACCCTCCATGGGCTAAGTTACCTGGGTCTCATGCCTGCTGGTTTCTGATTAGCACAGATTATGCAGTGGGAGGAGAAAGCCCGGAGTCCTCCCTTGTCCCCTCCTGGGCGGCTGCTTCTCTCCACTTCTGGAGCTTTTACAGAGCAGTCCTCCTCTGGTCTCTGGCAATACCCACACTCCCCTCTCCCTTCACCCCAGGGGTGGTACCAGAATCTCTCACCAGCTCGGTTTTGTCTGGTAATCTCGTGCTGTTTTAGGAAGTAGTCTCTTCATCAAGGCCTCTTCCTGGAACAACTTGCTTCCTGCTGGAACCCTCACTGATACATCTGACAGTGGCTCCAGAGGAGGAAATGAAACAAACAGGCTTCATTTATTGCTGGTGGGAGTGTAGATGGTTTCTTTTTTTTTTTTTTTTTTTGAGACAGAGTCTCGCTCTGTGGCCCAGGCTGGAGTGCAGTGGCGCGATATCGGCTCACTGCAAGCTCCGCCTCCCGGGTTTACGCCATTCTCCTGCCTCAGCCTCCCGAGTAGCTGGGACTACAGGCGCCCACCACCTCGCCCGGCTAATTTTTTTTTTTTGTATTTTTAGTAGAGACGGGGTTTCACCGTGGTCTTGATCTCCTGACCTTGTGATCCGCCCGCCTCGGCCTCCCAAAGTGCTGGGATTACAGGCGTGAGGAGTGTAGATGGTTTCAAGCCCTTTGGAAAACAATGTGCCGTCTGATACATTTGAAGATGCACGTACTTTACAAGCCATCAACTCCACGTCCTCATATGTCACCCCAGAGGAACTCCAGGATGCATGTACTTTAACATCAGTCTTATTTTTAATAGAAAAAATAAATAAAGGAAATAACTTAAATGCCATCCACAATAGCGTGGCTAAAGAAATCGAGATGCATAAACACACAGGGACACCCAGTGCAAAGGTGATGGAACTAGAGTGCATACTTGTGTTAGTCTGTTCTCACATTGCTGTAAAGAAACACCGGAGGCTGGGTAATCTATAAAGAAGAGAGATTTAATTGTCTCATGGTTCTATAGGCTGTACAGGAAGCATAGTGGCTTCTGCTTCTGGGGAGGTCTCAGGAAACTTACTGTCATGGCAGAAAGTGAAGTGGGAGCAGGCTTCTTACATGGTTGGAGCAGGAGCAAGAGAGAGCAAGGTGCCACACACTTTTAAAAGATCAGATTTCACGGGAGCTCACTCACTGTTGCAAGGACAGTGCCAAGCAGGGTTGTGCTAAACCATGCATGAGAAATCTGCCCCTAAGGTCACCTCCTGACAGGCTTCACCACCAACACTGGGTATTACAATTTGACGTGAGATTTGGTGGAGACGCAGATCCAATATCGATACTTAATGAAACATGCATGACTCTTAGAAACAATACTGGTCTGCAAAGGCAAAGTCATAAATATAATCCATTTATATTAAGTTGGAAGCTAAGAAAATGAAAGAACATATTGTTTAGGATTATACACTTATGTGGAAAAACCACAAGAGAAAAAGGGAGAGATAAACATAAAATTCAGTCTAGTTGCATGTATGACATGTCTCATAATAGAAAAATACTAAAAATAAAAATATGTTTATTATTGACATTATTCTCCTCCAAGCGTATATTGGGTGCTGGAGAGCATTTTATTTTATGATTGCAATATAATTAAACCATATCCCTACTGTTGGGCATATGGTCATGGGTGGGTACATTATCCCATTTGAACCTCTTGTTAATTCTGGAAGATTCCATCATCTGTGTTTTAGCGTGAGGACCTGCAGGGCAGGTTGGTGACCAGGGGATGCGGATGCCACACTAGGTTTGCCGCCTGCCTTGGATCCTGGGGTCTGTCTATCCTGAAGAAAGCTTGAGGGCTTCCTTCTGGCTGCCATCAGTCTGACTGCTCCAGGTTCAGATGTGGCATGTCAGGAGGCTGGAGATGGTCAGGCTGGAGCCTGCTCAGATAGTAGGATGGTTTCTGAACCACAGTCTCAAAACCAAGTTCACTTCATTTATGGCAAGAGAGCTGAATATTGCAACAGGTCGACTAAGATTTGGGGATCATTTTTTTTTTTCTTAATAGAACCTAGATTTTCTGTTTTTTTTTTCTTAGAAAGTATGAGCTATATTTTTTGAGTTTGTACCTTGCCAGGCACTGTGCACATATTCTCCATACATGCTGTCTCAATGTATCTTCACACTGACTGAGTACCATTGTCCCCATCTTACAAATAATGACACCGAGGCCCAGAGAGATTAAAGTTACCTGCATCTAAGGGGGAACCTGACTCTTGAACTCAGCTCTGTCCAGTTCCGTATTCTCTATAAGTTGATTAGACAGTCCCTGGGCATTAGCCTTCTGTGTATTTAAACATTATGCTCGCCTGGTGGGTGACTAAGACATGCTGTCTCTGCAGGTCCAACAGAATTCAGAATCCCTTACCTGGTTCTGCTCCTGGCTCTGCCCCCTCCAGGCTGTGTACCTTTGGGCTGGTATGTGTAGCCTGTCTTATTCTCAACCTCTGTCTTTGTGAAATGCCCACAGCAATGTCTCTGTCACAGGGGTGTCATGAGGTTAGATGAGATAATGGGTGCGCAGGTCTATTAAGTATGAAGGCCCCAAATATTTATGTTCATTATGGGATGGGGGCAGGATAGATTATTGGAAGAATCTGAGCTTCAGAGCCACAGAGACTGAGTTGAAATTGTGGCACTCCCAGTTACTAGCTGCGTGGCCCTGGAGAGGTCACTACTCCTCTCCGAGACTCAGTTTACCCAGGTGTAAACTAGGGGAACTCCTAATGCCTCATCTGGAGGCTTCTGTAAGAACGAAGTGAGGCGCCTTGTGCAGAAGCTTGAACTCAGCATCTGCATGGATATGTAGCAACAGCTACTGCCATTGGTGCCCAGATACTGCTCCCTGATCTGGCATGTGTGGTTAGGAGATGCAGGGAGATGACGGAGCTGGGAGACAATGGAAATGCCCCCTTGTCCCTCTTAGTTTTTTAATCCCTTAGTCCCTTTCAGAGATGACCCAGAGGCAGGAAGCAGGCAGGGCTCAGCTGGTGAAGATGGGAAAACAGAGAAGCTTCTATGTTTTGTTGTTGATTCAATCTCACACTGTTACATCTTGCTCACAAATGTCAGGACTAAATGAGGGAAACGTGGTGCCTTCGTGACGCATCTGGGCAATTAAATAGCAATCAGCAAGTGTAGTTAACCAGGGCAGCACTCTCCTCAATGGCCCTGAGTGTCTCCATGCATCTGCAGTCAGTGCTCATTCACTGAGTCTCCCTGTCTAATTTGGGGCAAAAAGTTAATTGGAACTTGATAGTGGCTGGATGGTGACCTGAGACAGACAGCCCAGGTAGAAATGTTAAAAGGGAGATCCACGCAGGCTCCTTCCTGGCTGCCCAGAGCAGTGTGAGTGTCACCAGTAAAGAGGGGGGATGACCATGAGGGGAACCCGGAGCTGGGGGCAGTGGAAGCTGTATTCCTGCTGTCTCCTCTTGTTATGGAGTCATGGAAACGATTCGGACTGAATTTGCCTTGGGTGGTTATGTTTCGGTCATGGTTTTAGGGGATTGTTGCCAGTAATTTCATTGACTCTTTTGATGGTCACCAGAGGTCCCCAGAAAACTGACCTTTCTCTCCTTGGTATTGAGGAACCCCACATGCAGCTTCCAGTGCAGCCCAGAGTCACCCTGTCATTTCCCCAGGTGGCCTCGCATTGGGGCGTGCACGGGATATGGGGGATGTGGAGCGGGGATGTCCCAGCTGTGGGCCTCAGTCTCACCGGGAGAACTCAGCTGGCTTGTGGTTATTGCAATATCATCACAAACAGCATGGGCTCTGCGGGGAGGCTCCGCTCAGCAGTTGCTTGCTTTGTGACATTGGTCCAATCTCCTAACCTCTCTGAGCCCAGTGTTCTCTGAATAGTGATTGCACCAGCGTCTTCCATGCTTTGCCCGCAAGGATGGCTCCTCATGACACGGGTTGGGGGACACAGGCCTGAGCTTCCTCTGACCTCCTGGCTTGAGCAGCCTAAGCACAGTGGCTGGAAGGAGTCCCTGGTGAAGGACAGCGGCTGAGGAGTGGAGAACAAGAGCAGGAGGTGGAGAGCAGCTCTAGCGGCACCTCCCTCCCGGGAGTCCCCTCCCTGTCTCCTCCTCCGTCATTCCCTTCTGTTTTCCTAAAGCTCCCCAGGCCCCCCACACTCGCCCACACATGCGGATTCCATCAGGGATCCCTGAAGTAAAGGGGAAGCTACCTGGCCCCAGAGGCAGCAGCAATGTCTGACGGGCACAAGAAATGATGGCCCCACGTGTAACCTGAGTAACCTGGAAAGGGGATCTTGACAGACAAGGAGGCACCTGAGAGGGATGGACAGGAGGAGTGCAATGGGAAAACCTTGAAGGAGGACGGCCCCATTCTCTTGGGGATCTTAAAGCCATGTGTAACCATCTGGGTCTGATTCACGATAGAGATGGTTCAGCCTTCATCTAAAAAATATGACAAGGGTGTTATGCTAAGAAAATATTGGGACTCCAGCAAGGAAAGAGTGTGGTGTCTGGCAACGCCTGGTCCAGGGTGATGGTGGTCACAGGTGTCACCCCTGCCTCCTGTGTGGGTGGGGGGAAGGTCCCAAATGTGGTAGGTGAGCCCTGGATGCTTGGGCTGGGTGTTCCGTCCTCCCGGAAGCCCACCTGGTTGTTTTCCTGTGAACAGGAGGCGTTTGCTCTGCCAAACCTTGGTGTTTGTGGATGATCCTACCCCCACCCCACTCCACTAAGAAGCCTGAGAGGGTATCCAGCGTCTGATCCCGACTGAGGGGCCACACCTGGGTCCCAAAGCCTGAGAGACCCACCCCTCAACCTGGGGCTGGAGCCACATATCCCCAGGCATCCTGATTCCACTTGGAACTCCTTCTGGGGAAGAAAGAGGCGTTGTGAGCATTTTATCTAGGAGAGACTGAGATGAATGTTGGGGGAATGGGAACTGGAAGAACAGATCCGTATTTTTCTTGAGAGGATCTTTCTGCTAAGAAACCCAGTGAAAAGGGGACCAATGTCTTCACCAGCGATGAGTGGGCACCTGTGTCCCCCGGAATAGGAAGTGGTGAGAGCAGTGGCTCAAACTACCAGACAGTGGTGGCCTAGACCGGTAGCCCCTGCTGCTGGTGCAGTGGGCCGCTGGATGCAGATGGGGCCTAGGAACTGGGAAAACTGAGTTGTTTTTTAAAAATCATCTTTATTAAGAATTCATTTATATGCAAGAAAATGCACTAAATTTAAGTGTATAGTTTGACGAAGTTTTTAAAATAAATCTATATATTATGTAACCACCACAATTAAGTTTAGAACATTTCCATCATCCCCCCAAAATTCTATTATGCCTTTCTTTCCTTTCTTTTCTTTTCTTTTTTTTTTTTTTTGAGATGGAGTCTCACTCTGTTGCCTACGCTGGAGTGCAGTGGCGTGATCTTGGCTCACAGCAACTTCTGCATCCCGGGTTCAAGAAATGACCAGATGGCCGGGTGCGGTGGCTCACGCTTGTAATCCTAGTACTTTGGGAGGCCGAGGTGGGTGGATCACCTGAGGTTGGGAGTTTGAGACCAGCCTGACCCCCATGGAGAAACCCCACCTCTACTAAAAATACAAAATTAGCTGGGCTTGGTGATGCATGCCTATAATCCCAGCTACTTGGGAGGCTGAGGCAGGAGAATTGCTTGAACCTGGGAGGTGGAGGGTGCAGTGAGCCAAGATCATGCCATTGCACTCCAGCCTGGGCAACAAGAGCAAAACTCCGTCTCAAAAAAAAAAAAAAAAAAAGAGCAGAAACTGAAATTTATACTTAAAGGGGAAGCAGAGTGTAAAAGTTTGAAAAATTTGCAGCCAACCCATGTGGTAGGTAAGAAAACCACATTTTCAAGGGAAGAATCAAAGCAGGCTGCAGAAATTTGCGTAAGTGAAAAGGAGCCAAGTGCTAATAGCCAAGACAATGGGGAAAAGGCCTCAAAGGCATTTCAGAAACCTTTGCAGCAGCCCCCTCCATCACAGTCCTGGAGGTATAGGAGGGAAGATTGGTTTTGTGGGTCAGGCCTAGGGCCCTGCCACCCTGTGCAGCCTCAGGACACTGCTCCCTGCGTCCCAGCCACTACAGCACCAGGCGTGGCTCAGAGGCCCAGGTACAGCTTGGGTCACTGCTTCAAAGGGTGCAAGCCATAAGCCTTGGTGGCTTCTGTGTGGTGTTAAACCTACAGCCATGTATAATGCAAGAGTTGAGGCTTGGGAGCCTCTGCCTAGATTTCAGAGGATGTATGGAAAAGCCTGGATGTCCAGGGAGAAGCCTGCTGCAGGGGCAGAGCCTTCACAGAGAACTTCTACTAGGGCAGTGCAGAGGGGAAATGTGGGTTGGAGCCCCCACACAGAGTCCCCGCTGGGGCACTGCCTAGTGGAAGTGGGAGAAGAGGGCCACCATCCTCCAGACCCCAGAATGGTAGAGCCACCAACAGCTTGCACCATGCACCTGGGAAAGCTGTAGGCACTCAATGCTAGCCCTTGAGGACAGCTGCAGGGGCTAAATCCTGCAAAGCCACAGAGTGGAGGTGCCCAAGGCCTTGGGAGCTCACCCGTTGCGTCAGTGTGGCCTGGATGTGAGACATGGAGTTAAAGGAGATTAGTTTGGAGCTTTAAGGTTTAATTACTGCGCTGCTGGGTTTCAGAATTGATTGGGGCCTATAGCCCCTTTCTGTTGGCTGATTTCTTTCTTTTGGCACAGGATTATTTAACCAATGCCCATACTTTCATTGTATCTTGGAAGAAACTCACTTGTTTTTGATTTCACAGGCTCATAGGTGAAGAGACTTTTGCCTTGTCTGAGATGAGACTTTGGACTTTTGAGTTAATGCTGGAATGAGTTAAGACTATGAATTATTGGGAAGTCATGATTGTACTTTTGCAATGTGAGAAGGACATGAGATTTGGAGGGGTCATGGGTAAAATAATATGGCTTAGAACTGTGTCCTCACCCAAGTCTCATGTTGAATTGTTGTCCCCAGTGTTGGAAATGGGGACTGATGGGAGGTAATTGGATGATGAGGGTGAAATTCTCATCAATGCTTTAGGACCATCTCCTCAGTGTTGTTTTCATGATAGAGTTCTCACAAGATCTGGTTGTTTAAAAGTATGTGGCACATCCCCTGCTCCCACCACCACCACCATTCTCCACCTCTGTGGCTTTGCAGGATTTAGCCCCTGCAGCTGCCCTCAAGGGCTAGCATTGAGTGCCTACAGCTTTCCCAGGTGCATGGTGCAAGCTGTTGGTGGCTCTACCATTCTGGGGTCTGGAGGATGGTGGCCCTCTTCTCCCACTTCCACTAGGCAGTGCCCCAGTGGGGACTCTGTGTGGGGGCTCCAACCCCACATTTTCCCTCCGCACTGCCCTACTAGAAGTTATCTGTGAAGGCTCTGCCTCTGCAGCAGGCTTCTGCCTGGACATCCAGGCTTTTCCATACATCCTCTTACATCCAGCCATGTAAGAAGCACTTGCTTCTCCTTCACCTTCCACCATGATTGTAAGTTTTCTGAGGCCCCCACCAGATGCAGAAGCTGCTATACTTCCTGTACAGCCTGTAGAACTGTGAGCCAATTAAACCTCTTTTCTTATAAATTATCCAGTCTCAGGTGTTTCTTTACAGCAGTGCAAGAATGGGCTAAGACACAACCCACATGACTTGCCCCTCTTGCTCCCTAAAGCCCACAGAGACTTTACAGATATGCTACAGTGACTCCCTCTCAGTACAGCGTGACCCGTGGAACTCACACCTGCTTGCTTTTAACCCACCAACTACAGCTCTCTGTGGGAAACCTGCTTAGGTAATGCCCTGAGCCTCAGTAAAGGCTCTGGATTACAGGTCTCTCTCTAACTCTCTTGCTCCTCATCCACTGGTTGAGCATGAGTGTCCCAGACAGCTTCCCCTTCCCATTGGCCCTGCCAGGTGTGCTACCCTCTTCTCTTTGTAGTCTGTAAGTTATAAAATGCTTCTGTTATTTCATATGTTTTGTGCTGCCTCCTGTGTGTCACCTGACTGACACACTTGAACCTAACTGCTTTCCAGGTCAGGGCTAGATTTTATAGCCACTCTCAAGAGAGAGACCCCAGGACCTGATTAGAAAGAATGGATATTTACACAAAAATTTATCCCTGTTGATTAGTTTTGTCTGTTCTAGACTTTCATATGAAGAGAACCATATAGACTTCCTGTGTATATCTGGGGTTTTCTTTTTCTTTTTTTTTTTTTTTGCTTAGCATCATGCTTTTGAGATTCATCCAAGTAATATTTCACTATATGAATATGCCACAATTTGATGATCTATTTCCTTTTATAGACTTTGGATGGTTTTAAATTTTAGAATATTATTAATAAAGCTACTATAAACTTTTGTATATACATATTTCTGTGGAGTTAGTTTCTCTTGGAAAACTACCAGGGGAAGTAATTGCTAGGTCCAATGATAAGGGTATTTTTAACTTTATGATAACCTCCACAGTGTTTTCCAAAGTGGCTGTAATATTTAACACTTCAACTAGCAATGTATAAGAGTACCATGTACTCCACATCTTCACCAGCACTTAGTATTCTAAGTATTTTTAACTTTAACCTTTCTAGTGAATGTATTGTGGCATCTTTCTATGGTTTAATTTGCATTTCCCTGATGACTGTGTTGCACACCATTTTTTGCACTTATTGTCCATTTGTTTATGAAGTTACATTTCTATTTTATGTATATATACATGTTATCATATGTTGTATACAATAATATTACAAATATTATTTTTCTAAGTGACTGTTCAAATCATTCACCTGTTTTTAAATTGGGTCATTTTTTCCTTATTATTAAGTTGCAATAGTTCTTTACGTATTTTAGACAAGTATTTTGTCATACATAAAAACTTTTTTCCCATGTGGTTTGGAATTGTTAGTGGGAATGCAAAATGATACAGATACCTGAAGGAGGGTTTTACAGTTTTTTAAATGATATTGAAAAACAGTTATCCAGATAACTGTTTGACTCTATCTATGTAATCCAGCTATTGTACTCCTGGGTTTTAATACAATAAATGAAAATATATATCTACGATTTGTATGCAAACATTTATAGCAGCTTTACTTACAGTAGCCAAAACCAGAAAAAAACCCCAAATGTCATTCAACACATGAATGGATGAACAGATTGTGCTAAATTCACATAATGGAATGCTGCTTGTCATCAATGCAAAGGGACTAGTGGTACACCCAGCAACACAGATGAATCTTAACATCATCATGTGAAGTGGGAGATGCCAGACCCAGAGACTTCTAATGTATGATTCTATTTATACAGCATTGTAAAAGGGCAAGGCAATTGTGATAGAAAACAAGTCACTGACATTCACAGGTCAACAGTTGGGAGCAAGTGAGTTGACTACACAGGGGCCCAAGCAATGTTCTATGGTGGAGGAAGCATTCTGTGTCTTCATTGTCATGGTGGTTCCATGACTATGCACATCCATTAAAACTCAACAAATTGTATGCTTAAAACAGACAGGTTTTATTTCATACAAGTTATACCACAATAAAGCTAAGAAAAGGAAACTAAAACAATTCATCTGAAAGTACTTAATGATTTTTGATGTTATTGTAAATTACATTTTTAAAAATTCATTCCCCAATGATTCACTGCCAGTATATAGAAATATACTGATATTTGTATAATGACCTTGTATCTTATGATCTTGCTAAATTCCTTTGAGCAATTGTTACCATGCCATGAATGGTTATATATATTAAAAGCCATACAAATCATCAATATTATGTTTTCTTTAGATGATCAGTTATCATCTAAAGAAATTAAACATGAGGATGTTTTTATGTTTAGCCAAGTATTTATTGTTTCACATGCTTTGTATTAATTTGTACAGATCCAGGTTTTTGTATGTAGTGAAACTGAAAATGTCTTCGTTTTGCTTTCATCATGTTTTTGTTATAATAGATATAGCATTCTAGCTTGGGAGGCCTTTTTCCCCACCTTTGGATTCTGAATGCTTGAAAAATGCCCTGTGATTGTCTTCTGGCTTACACTGTTTCTGAGAAGTCAGCAGAAATTCTTTATTTAATCTTCTTTTTTCTCTTGCTGCTTTTACGATTTTATCCTCCACTGTAGTCCCCAGTGTTGAATTGTAGTCCAGCAATCTGATTATAAAATGCCTTGTGTTGTTGTTGTTTTGCTTTTTGGCATTTATTCTGCTTCAAGTTTTGACCATTGTGGTCTTTGACCTCATAGTTTTCATCAGATTTAGGAAAATTACAGTCAATATTTCTTCAAATGTATTTTATCCTCCCCAGTCTGTAATCTCCAGTTACACATATATTAGACTGCTTGCTATTTCCCCATAGACCCCTGAATATCTAGTCACTGATCTGATGTTTTTTAAGTATCTCAGTCTATTCAGGTAATTTCTTTTTTTCAGACATTGTATATATTATCCTTAGAAGTTCCTTTTAGTACATTTTTAGAATTTCATTTCTCTCATCATCATGTTTTAGTTTTGCTTTGAGTTATTTAATGTATTCACAATGGCTATTTTAATGTCCTTGTCTTCTAATTCCAACATCTCTGTTATTTCTGTGTCTGTTTTTATTGGCTGATATTTCTCTTGATTATGATTCACATTTTTATTCCTCTTTTCATATCTCATAATTTTTATTGTTTGCATGTTACATTTTTGGGTGTCCAGATTTTGCTATCTTCATTTAAAGAATGTATAATTTTGCTTGGTAGATAGTTGTTTGCAGATCAGCTTGATCCTTGAATGGCTTATTTTTAAGTTTTGTTGGAGTTGAGGGCAGAAGGCGTCTAGAGTACCCTTTACTATGTGGCTAGTTCAGCCCCGCTACAAAGATGTGGCCCTCTGTGGTTCTCTGAGTGCTCTGGGTCCTCCCCAAGGTCTCTTTACTCTTACTAATTGGAGCTTTACAGTCTCTCAGCCCTGGGTGGGCTCTGAGATTCATTCACCTAACAGCTCCTACCCTTGTGGAATTTCATTCCATGCACAGAATTTAGTGTCCAACTTCAAACACTTAAGGAGGTTCTTATGCAGATTTCTGGAACGCTCCTCTTCATGGCTCTCCACTACTTTACCCAGCAAAGCCCAACTATGTCCATCTCCCTGAGCTCCAATCTCCACTTCTTGAACTAAGAAACTCACCATGCTCTGTCTGGACCCTCCTTTAGGTAAGTTGTACCTCCATAAAGCTAAAAAGAAAGTTAGGCAACCACAGGGCTCACCTTATTTGTTTTCTTTCTTTTGGGAACCATAGTCTGCTCTGCTTATTGTCCAGGGTCTGATAACCATTGTTTGATATGTTTTGTCGTGTTTCCTGGTTGTATGGCTGTAGGCCACGTCTAGCCTGGTTTCTCCATCATGGGTAGAAGTAGAAGTTAGGCAAGCTGTGTTTTAATGCCATCCCAGGCTCTGGCACTCCCTGGATGTATGGCCTTGCACAAGCCCCATCAGGCCACAGAGTCCAATTCTGCACCTGTAAATGCTATTATAATAGCATTTACGTTAAGGATTACTGAAAGGATCAGAGGTGTAAAGTACTATCATAGTGGTACATAGCACGTCCTTGAGAAATGATACCTAGCCACACAGGCAGTTAGCTTCAACACTCACTGACTGTATGACCTTAGGAAATTCACTTTACTATTTCCTTGATCCAGAAAATGAAGACAAGAGTCATCACGCTAATCATAGCCAGTGTCTGGCCCATGGCAAGTGCTTCACAAATGCCACTTCGTAAGCATTCAGCGGCATAGTGAACTGAACTGATGACCACATAAAAGGCTTACAGCAAAAGGATCCACTGACAGACAAATGCTAGGTGAAATGATTCTGCATGAAAGTCTCGTGATTGCAAATGTCTGTCCTATTTGCCATTCTGCCCCAGAACCCAGAAGGATGCATGGCTACATGGTGGGGGTGCAACACATATTTATTGAATAGAAGGGGCACACAGTTCCTCTGCAAACATCACTTAGCAAACACGTTGAAACATTGTAAAGAAGAAGTGCTACACCAGGCAGCTGCACCCTTCAGCCAAGTCAGGATTATCAGCAGAACTTGAATTCAGTAGACTGAAAAATTTGAGATCAAATCTTAGCTGCATTTGTTTGAGTCTTGGTTTCACCTTAGATGAAACAGAGATGGCAATCATCAGGGTCCCCATGTTGCCATGTCACTGAGAGGATTAAATGAATAGTATAATTGCTTGCACAAGGTAGATTCTCATAAATGCCAGCTGCTGTTCATTGGGGAATGGGAAATGGGAGGACTGTCTCTTGACTTCCTTTCATGAACCTGTGGCATCTGAGCCCTTTGCAGGTGGGGCTGTAGACCCCTGCCCAGATGCAGGATGAGACCTGGGTGAAAACCTGTGTGTTGCATTCACTGTCACCCCAGGCAGGCTACCACTAGTTCCCTACCCCATGGCTCCCAGCATCTGAAGGAAACAGTGGTTTGTTCTGAATTCAGAGAGGAAGACAGGTCATGCAGTGATATTTGTTCAGCGTTCAACCTCTCGTAATCCCAAGGAAACAAAATTAGTTCATTAACAACAATTTATCTTGGGTGCCAGTGAAGACAGGTATCAGTTTTATATCTCCTTATGGAAGTGAAATTCAATACAGATAGCACCTTTTATGGTTTGCCAGCTTTTATGAAATGCAGTAAATCAGTACCTAAGTACGGCTGTCTGAACACCCTGTTACCCCTTTGTGGAAAGATTGAACTTCATCCGATCACATTAGTTGAACGCAAATGTTTCATCCCCATCAATCTCTCCCAAGCTCCGGTCCCCTGACTGAGTCTAGTTTTGCGAGGAGAATTTTTTGTTTGGTTGTCCTTTCTGGAGGCGCCATAAGCCTCCACTGGTGGCTGTCCACTCTGATATCACCTAAAGGTTCACTGGCCATGGCCGGGCAAAATGCGGGGACAGTGCCTGGCACAGGGTCTGTTCTTATTATGTGTTGTTACCTTTAATTGTACACATGCAAAGAGATATATTCTGAAGCCCACTCTTGATTAGGATGCTAGATTATGATCTTCCTCCTTTTTATAGTATTCTCTTTGCTTTGGACAATTTCTCAGATCCACTTATAGGATGTGTATATTGAGTTGAACTGAGAAGCAATAGTTGGAACAGATCCTCACTCCTCTGCCCAATTTCCTCTTCTTCCTGGGCTGGATGTCTTCCTCTTTACTGGCAACCTGTGGTTAGCAGAATCATGCCCATCATGATCCCCAGAGCCTGTAAATAATATCACCTTACATGGTGTGATGGTTAATTTTATGCATCACATCCCACTTGGCCGGGTTAAGAGATGCCCAGATAGCTGGTAGAGCATTATTTCTGGGTGTGTCCCTGAGGATGTTTTGGGAAGAGACAAGCATTTGAATGGGTAGAATGAGTAAAAAAGATCTGCCCTCACCCATGGGCATGGGTGTCATCCAATCTGTCAAGGGCCTGAGTAGCACCAAAAGGCAGAGGAAGGGCAAATTCTCTTGTTGTCTCTTCTTGGGCCAGGATGTCCATCCTCCGTTGCCCTTGGACATCAGGGCTCCTGGTTCTTGGGCCTTCACACTCTGGGATTTACATGAGTGCCCTCTCAGCCCTTCGGACTCAGGTTAAATGACCCCGCCCGCTTTCCTGTTCTCCAGGTTGCAGACAGCATACCATGGAACTTCTCAGCCTCCATAATTGCATGAGACAATCCCATAATAAATCTTTTATGTATCTATGTACATCTTACTCATGTGGTTTCTTGGAGAACCCTGGCTAATGTAGCAAAGAAGAATTGATGCTGCAGATGAAATTCAGGTTGTTCATCAGCTGACCCCGAGCTGGGGAGATGATGCTGGATTATCCAGGTAGGCCCAATACAGTCATTAGAGTTCTTAAATGGAGAAGACAGGGGCAGGAGAGGAGGTCAGAGTGATGCAATGTGAGGACTTGACTGGTCATTGCTGGCTTTGCAGATAGAGGAGGGGCCGTGAACCAAGGAAGGCAGTGGTCTCTGGAAGCTGGAAAAGCCAAGGAAGTGGGTTGAGGGGGAAAATGCCTGTTGGGGGTCAATGTTCTCCTAATTCCGGAGCAGGGGCTAAACTAGAGTGGTAGAATGCTCAAAAGAATCCAGCGAAGAAGACTTCTGAAATAATAACTAGGACTTATAGTCATTCTGGGTTAGTAGATGGTAAAAGAAAAAAACCCCAGCTGAAATAAGATAAACTATGAAGGAAATAGTTCTCCCCGAAAGAGCACAGCCCTGCGACAACCTGGTTTTTAGTCCCGCGGGGCCCATGTAGGACTTCTGATTTCCAGAACAGTAAGGTGATACGCTTGGATTGTTCTAAATCGCCAAGTTTGTGGTAAATGTTACAGTGGCCACTAGAGATCAATATATCACCCCATCCCAACCTTTATTTAGGTTTTCTTCAACCCTCCAGCCCCCGTGAGGCCTGCCTCCCCAGGAATCCTCCACTGACTTCCACCACCCACAAAGACCCCTTTGCCCCAGAAATCTGGTGCCCCTCCGGCCTGTTGCCTCTGCGCCCTTTCTCTCAATGAGTGCCCAGAGGGCACGGTCAGGCCTTTGACCTTGGTAGGAGCTCGTGGTTCCTGCTGCTGACTCAGGCCCCGTGCTGTGGAGGGCGTGTGGCTACCACCTGCATCGCCTCCTGGGTGCTGGATCCTGGCCAGAAGAGGCACGTTGTAGGGATGGAGTCTGAATTCACAGGCTTGACCCAAGGGTGGCAAAGGGCTAAAGGTTTTCTTCATTTGGATAACAGGATGGTGTTCTGATTTTGCTCTGGGTCAGTTGAATTGTAGAGTGATAAAAACTCAGTCTAGCATTGATATAGTTTGGCTGTGTCCCCACCCAAATCTCGTCTTGAATTTTAGCTCCCATAATCCCCACATGTAGTGGGGGAGACTCAGTGGGAAGTAACTGAATCATGTGGGTGGTGGCCCCCATGCTGCTGTTCTCATGATAGTGAGTTCTCACGATGTCTGATGGTTTTATAAGGGACTTTTCCCCCTTTTGCTCAGCACTTCTCTTGCCTGGCACCATGTAACATGTGCTGTGCTTCCCCTTCACCTTCTGCCATGATGATGAGGCCTCCCCAGTCATGTGGAACTTTGAGTTCATTAAACCTCTTTTCCTTTATAAATTACCCAGTCTCAGGCGTTTCTTCATAGCAGTATGAAAATAGACTAATACAAGCATGCTACTTCTTAAATCAAGAACAAACATTTTAAAACACTTATTTTATTTTTAGGATTTTATTTTTCTCTGTAAAAAATTATTAATTTTAAATTTTTATCAATATGTAGTAGGTATATATATATATATTTAGGGAGTACCTGAGATATTTTGATACAGGTGTGCAATGTGAAATAAACACGTCATAGAGAATGGGGTATCCCTCCCTTCAAGCATTTGTCTTTTGAGTTACAAACAATCTTATGGCACCCTTTAACTTATTTTAAAATGTACTTTAAGAACATTTTAAAACTATTTTTTTCCTTTACAGATAGTTGCATTGTATCTGTCATGATGCCCTGACATTACACACATAGTGAGTGTCTGGCGATATTGATGGAATGAGTTATTATGAGACTAAATGGGTGGGTTTTGGGGTTCACGCACATTTTGGTCTCTTAACCAGGCTTGTTGAAGATGGTGAAGCTGGGGTGGAGGAGAAAGTCTGGTCACCTGTTGTTGGTCCAGTCTTCCCTCAGTCACTGTCTCCAAGTGTGAGCATGGGCTGTCCCTTCCTTCTTTGCAATTGGGTGTTCTCATCTATTTTTCTGGATCAGGGAACTCTAGAACAACCCTGCCCCTGGAGAACAGCCAGCACAGCTGGGGAAGGGAGGCAGGTCTGCTCATCCCAGGGCCCTCAGATACCCTCGCTGTTCTCATGTGGGTGTCCCTGGCCCCATGTTCCTGCCCAGGGCTCTCCCCTCTACCTGGGTTCTGGGAGCACCTTGCCACAGGTGCAGGAGCCAGAAGCACCGGGAAGGACATGTTCCCCAGGGTGGCCCTACTCCAGTGGCCAACAGCTGGAGGGGGAGACCTGCCCAGTTCCCTCATCTTGAGCTGTAACAACCTCTTGAGGCGTAACTTCCACTCCACACTTCCTTGTATGATCTGCTGATATTGGGGCTGTGCCTGAGATGGCACCATGCTGGACTGGCTCTCCTTCCTACCCTGCTTCCCCTCCCCACCCCTACTTCCAGACCACATTCTCCTGAAAACACACAGACCCTTTATCTCAGGGCCTGTTTCTAGAGAATGAACCCACAACATCCCCTCCTCCCAGATGATCTCTGAGCATCCTCAGCAGAACCTTCAGGTAACTCAGAGCTGGCTTCCCAACCTCTGAATGGGGTGAAGGCTCAGCTGGCCGCTTGGCTTGATGAAGCAGTTGTATCAGTAACCAACCGAGTGTAAAGGGCCAAGTATTTGAGTTTCATAATAGGAACCACCCCATCCCTGCCTCCCCATTCTGGGGACAGGAAGACCCAGTACCTTTCAGATAGGACTCAGAGAGGTGCCTGGCAAGTGGCTGGACCAAGGAGAAGATTCTGGAACATGCTGCTTTGGGAACAGTGATGGATGGGTCAGCACCTCCAGACCCCCACTCCCCATTTCTTGGTCCAGTCTCTGAGCTGCAGAGTCCCTCTGAATGTGCATCACTGGGCAGAGTAAAGTTCCAGTTAGCTCAGCCCTTTCTATTAATAGTTGGCATTGTTAGAGGCCAACTATCGGTAGAAAGATGAGGGCCCCTCCAAGTGTCATGGAGCATGGAAAGACCCCAGCACCGGTCGGCTTTGTCCTGGTAGTCTCTGAGCCCCAGTTTCCTCTCCTGTAAACTATGGACACACATGCTGTTCCTCTCTTGAGCCTGTGGTGAGGATCAAGGAGAACAAGCACGTGGAAAGCCTTGGAAACTGTCCAGCACTTTACTATAATGTCCATTTTCCTTTGTTGACAATGTTTCCCGCCTCCTCTGCAATCTCAGCCTTCAAACCTCCCAGCTCATGAAACAGAGAGACAGTGGCCCCTCCTTGGTGAGTAGACACTCCTCTCCTTCCAGCCCCTCCCAGCACCTGCAGAGCACACAGCAGGCAGGTGTTAGGAGAATTATGTCTGCTTTTTACGACTCGCTCACTGTAGCACTTGGAACAATTCCAGGTCCTTGTGGTTCCTGATATGTTTGCAAAGTCACAGAGGCAGGGAATGTTTGTTCCTGTGTCAGCAAGTTAATCCTCCCCCTCTGGGGTCCCTGCCTGCCAGAAAATGAGGGTGGATGATGACAAAAGGTCACACTGACGGGGCGGTGACCAAGCCTTGCACTTGCTCATCTCAGTGTCTTCAGCATGGCAGGAGGCAGGTGCTGTTACACTCTGTTTCTGGCTGAGGAAGATGAGGCACAGAGCGGGTTAGTCGCCTCCCTATTGTTGCACAGCCAGTCAATGGCCATGTGGGGAGTGCCCCACAGGCTTTTCTGACCCTGGAGGGGGATTGTTCTTGAGACCTCCAGAGGCATTTTCTACAACAGCTCTTGGAAAGCCCTGAAGTACTGATTGGCGAATACACCAGAGCCCCGGGGCACTAAGGTTTGCCCTCACTTCTCTAGGGCTGACAGGTAGCTGGATTTTCATGTCTATGAATTTGAGCACTCTAGAGATCTTATATAAATGGAATTTCTCCTTTTATGATTGTTTTATTTCACTTAGCATAATGTCTTGAAGGTTCATCCAGGCTGTACCATGTGTCAGCATTTCCTTCCTTTTTTAAGGCTGAATAATATTCCATTACATGTACAAGCCACATTGGGCTTATTTATTCATCTGTCCATGGACACATGTGTTGCTTCCACATTTTAACTACCATGAATAATACTGTTATAAATATGGGAATACAAATATCTGTTAGAGGTTTTGCTTTTAGTTCTTTTGAATAAATAACAAAAAAATGGAATTGTTATGTTAATTCCAATGGATTATATGTTATTTCCATTTTTAATTTTTTGAGAAACTATCACACTGTTTTTCATAGCGGCTATAACATTTTATATTCCCACCAACAGTGCACAAGAGTTCGAATTTCTCCACATCCTTATCAGCACTTCTCATGTTCTGCTTTTCAGATCGTAACCATCCTAATGGGTGTGAGATGTATCTCATTGAATTTGCATTTCCCTAATGATTAGGGATGTTGAGCATTTTTATGTGCTTATTGACCATTTGTATATCTTCTTTGGATAAATGTTTACTCAAGTCCTTAGCTCATTTTTGAGTTAAGTTTTTTTTTTTTTTTGTTATTGTTGTTGTTGAGTTTTAGGAGTTCTCTATATGTTCTGTATATTGATCCTTTATCGGATATATGGTTTTCAAATATTTTCTCCCATTCTATGTGTTGTTTTTTTACTTTGTTGATACTGTCTTTTGATGTACAAAATTTTTTACGAAGTCCAATTCATCTATTTTTTTTTCCTTTGTTGCCTGTGCCTTTGGTGTTATATCCAAGAAATCACTGCCAAATCCAATGTTGTGAAGCTTTTCCCCTGTTTCCTTCTAAGAGTTTTGTATTTTCAGGTCTTACATTTAGGTCTGAGACCATTTTAAGCTAGTGTTTGTATATGGTTATAGGTAAGGGTACAACTTCATTCTCTTGCATGTGAATATCCAGTTTTACCAACACCATTTGTTGAATAGATTGTCCTTTCCCCATTGGATGGTCTTGGCATCCTTGTAAAATATCATTTCATCATATATGTGAGTGTTTATTTCTGTGCTTTCTATTCTATTTGTCTACATATCTGTCTTTATGCCAGTACCACATTATTTTGATTACTGTAGCTTTGTAATAGGTTTTGAAATCAGGAAATGTAAGTCCTCCATCTTTCTCTTATTTCTCAAGATTATTTTAGTTATTCAGGGTCCCCTGAGATTCCATTTGAATTTTAGAATGGGGTTTTCTATTTCTGCAGAAAGCATCATTGATACTTTGATAGGGATTATGCTGAATATCTACGTCACTTTGGGTAGTACTGACATCTTAACAATGTTAAGACTTCCAATCCATGAATATGACATGCGTTCCATTTACAATTGACTTTTGAACAACATGTGAGTTGGGGTGCTGACCTCCCATGAAGTAAAAAATCCATGCATAACTTTTGACTCCCGCAAAACTTAACCACTAATACCCGACTGCTGAGTGGAAGCCTTACGGATAACACAAACATTCAACTAACACAAATTTTGTAGGTGGTATGTATTATATATCCTTACAATGAAGTAAGCTGTTAGAGAAAAGAAAATGTTATTAAGAAAATCACAAGGAAGAGGAAATTTGTTTACTACTCACTAAGTGGAAGAGGATTACCATAAAGGTCTCCATCCTTGTCTTCATATTGAGTAGGCTGAGAAGCTGGAGGAAGAGTAGAGGTTGGTCTTGCTGTCTCAGGGATGGAAGAGATGAAAGAGGAGGCAAGAGAAGAAAACCAGGCACACTTGGCGTAACTTTATGGAAACACATTGTAATTTCTGTCTGACTCTTTTGCTTTTTCATGTCTTTAAAAATGTTTCTATATGGTACCAATCCTTTTCCCACCATATGCTTTAGTTTTAGTGCCTGTATCATAGAAGGGCTCGTGTCTTAAAAAAAACAAAAACAAAAACAAAAACAAACCAGAAGCAGTTTTGAACAATCAGAACCCTTCTGCCAGATTGTCTAATGTTAATTTGTTTCTTGGCACTACTTCTTCTACATTATCTTCTGCATGGTCTGGCACTGGTTCAGAAGCATCCATCTCCTTTGTCTTCTGTTAATTCCTCTGGTATGATGTTTATTAGCTCTTGAATTTCTCCAAGTCCATATCTTGAAACACTTTACACCCACTTTTTTTTTTTTTTTTTTTTGCCATATCCACAATCTCTTAATTTCCCTGATTGGCTTTCTTGTGAATCTTGTGATGTCAGATACAACATCTGGACACAGTTGTCTCCAGTAAGAATTCATTGTTTTAGGCTTGATAGTTTTCACAACTTTTTGGTCTCTTCAATGGTGCAATCCTTCCAGACTTTCATGATGTTCCCTCTACTAGTATTCTTTTCTCTAGCATTGATAATACTTTCCATAGAGTACTGTGTGTAATGAGCCTACAGATCCTTATGGCCTCCTGATCTAGAGGCTGAAGGAATGGCACTTTGTCTGGGGGCAAGTACTCCACTCCAGTGCCTTCAGTGTTGAACTCCTGGGATTCCAGGTGGCCAGGGATATTGTTCAATATCAAAATAACTTTATAAGGCAGTCTCCTACTGGCAAGGTATTTCCTGACTTCAGGGACAAAGCATCAATGAAGCCAATCCAGAAAAAAATGTTCTCATTTTCTAGTCCTTCTTATTGTACAACCAAAAGACTGGCAGCTGGTGTTTAACGTTTCCCTTCAAGGCTTGCGGATTGGCAGCTTTACAGATAAGGGCAGACCTGGTCATAAATCCAACTTCATTTGTACAAAACAGTAGAGATGGCCTGTGCCTTCCTGTCTTAAATCCTCCTGCTCACTTCTCTCCCTTATTAATAAATGTCCTTTGTGGCATTTTTTTTTCCCAGAACAGGGCACTTTTGTCTGCATTAAAAATCAGTTCAGGCAAATATCCTTACTCCTCAATGATTTTTTAAAATGGTGTCTGGGAACTTGTCTGCTGCTTCTTGGTTGGCAGAAACTGCTTCTCCTGTTATCTTGACATTTTCAAAGCCAAACTTCTTTCTAAAATTATCAAACCATCCTTTGCTGACATGAAATTCTGCAGCTTTAGATCCTCCACCTTCCTTTTGCTTTAAGTTGTCATATAATGGCTTCGTTTTTTGACTCATAATAGTGTATAGATATACTTTTCTTATAGCAATCCTGCACCCGATAAAAGCTGCATTTTCAAAATAGGATCAAAAGGTATTTTACAAAAAGTGCAAGATTTTCATTCCTTCTAGCCTAGCTGCAGTGATGGCTCCATGAATTTCATTTTGTTTATTTACAATGGTCCTTATACTGTATTCATTTATCTTGAACTTGAGGGCAACTGTAGCTGCAGATCTTAATCTACAGTACATATCAAGCAATTCAACTTTTTCCTGTAATGTCATGACTTTTCTCTGCTTCTTGGGAACACTTCTAACATAGTGGCACTTTTTTGGGTCCCATAGTGTTATTCAAGGTTTACAGTATTGCACTAAATGAGATGAAAAACAAGTACCACAAATTATCAAATTTTACTGAGATATGCAATTTACTGGAGAGATGAACTGCTC
The DNA here is from genome assembly GCF_003255815.1 of Theropithecus gelada. Lineage (NCBI taxonomy): Eukaryota > Metazoa > Chordata > Mammalia > Primates > Cercopithecidae > Theropithecus > Theropithecus gelada. Next base: position 34,245,506 of record NC_037668.1, on the reverse strand, counting down.
ATGCAGAGATGAATAATGTCACATAACATTTGAAGTGGATGGATACTCTTGAGTTCACTGCAATAGCAACAGGAGGTGGCTACAAAATTATCACAATAGTACAGTATTACTACAGTTAATTTTATGCAGTCATGATTGAATACTACATCTTTACATTTGTTTACATTTCTCTTAACTGTGAATAGCACCATGTAAATACCATGTAAGTCCGTTTGCATGTGTAAATTTTAATAAATTTTAACTTTTTGTAAAAAATTTTTGTATATTTTATGGTAGTAAATGATAAAATAGACTAGTAGCTACATGTATTTTATTCATTCATAGCATAACTAATTTTTCAATATTTTTCAATATTTCTAGGCTATGTGGTTTGTCTGTGTTTTCAAATTGTCACAAATCTTCAACAAATTTTCTAGCATATTTACATTTGAAAATTCAAGTATAAAAGTGAACCCATACACAGTTCAAACCTGTGTTGTTCAAAGCTCAACTGTATTTATGTCTTCTTTAATTTCTTTCAGCAATGCATTTGTAGTTTTCATTGTACAAGTCTTTCACCTCCTTAATTCCAAATATTTTATTCTTTTTGATGCTATTGTAAATGGGGTTTTAAAAATTCTTTTTAGATTGTTCGTTGCTGAAATAAAGGAATGCAACTGATTTGTGTGTGTGTGTGTGTGTGTGTTGACTTTGTATCCTGAAAGTTTGCTGAATTCATCTATTACTTCTAACAGATTTTTGTGGAATCTTCACAGGTTTTCTGCATATAAGGTTATATCACCCCCAAGACAAAGATAACTTTATTTTTCCTTTGCAATTTGGATGCTTTTGATTTCTTTTCATGCCTGATGTATCTGGCTAGAACTTCCAGTTTTGGTAATGCTGGCTGTAGAATGAGTTAAGAGGTGTTCCCTCCTCTCCAATTTTTTAAAAAAGTTTGAGAAGAATTGGTATTAATTCTTCAAATGTCTGGTAAAATTCGCCAGTGAAGTCATCAACTCTGGGGCTTTTCTTTGTCAGGAGAATTTTGATTACTGCCTCAATTTTCTTGCTAGTTTTAGATCTATTCAGAATTTCAATTTCTTCATTATTTGGTCTTTGTAGGTTGTATATTTCTAGGAATCTGTTCATTTCATCCAGATTATCCAGTTTGTTGGCATAAAATTGTTCATAGTACTCTCTTATAATCCTTTTTATTTCTGTAGATTCAGTAGTAATGTCCCCACTTTCATTTCTGATTTTAGTAATTCGAGTATTCTCTCTTTGTTTTCTTAATCTGTCTGGTTAAAGTTTTGTCAACTCTGTTGATCTTGTGGTTTCATTGATTTTCATCTATTTTTCTAGTCTCTATTCCATTTAGCTTTGTTCTAATCTTATTTCCTTCCTTCTGCTAGCTTTGACTTTACTTTGTTTTTATTTTTCTAATTCCTTAAGTTGTAAAGTTAGGTTGTTGATTTGAGATCATTCTTGTTTTTAACACAAGCATTTATAACTATAAATTTCCCCCTTCATACTGCTTTTGCTGTGTCCCATAGTTTTGGTATACTGTGTTTTCATTTTCATGTTTTTTTCTAAGTGTTTTCTAACGTACCTTGTACTTTTTCTTTGATCCATTAGTTGTTGAGGAGTGTGTTAATTTTCCACATATTTGTGAATTCTCTAGTTTTACTTCTCTTATATTTCTAACTTCATAGCACTGTCGTGGAGAAAACACTTTGTATGATATTTATCTTTTAAAATCTATTGAGACTTACTTTGTTGACCTAATATATGGCCTGCCCTGGAAAATGTCCCATATGTACTTGAAGAGAATATGTAGGCTGTTGTTGTTGGATAGTATGTTCTGTTTAAGTCCGTTAGATCTAATTGGTATTTTGTTGTTGAAGCCTCTCAAGTTTCCTTAGTTACCTTCCATTCTACTTATTATTCTGTTCATTTTTGTGAGTAAGGTATTGAAGTCTCCAGCTGTTACTGTAGAACTGTCTATTTTCCCTTCAGTTCCATTGGTTTTTGCCTTACATATTTTGGTGGTCTGTTATTAGGTTAATCATTGTTTATGACTGTTATATTTACATGCTACATTAAACATTTAATTACTATATGATGTCCTTCTGTGTCTTTTGTAATTTTTTTACTTAAAGTATATTTTGTCTGATATTATAGCCACTCCTGCTTTCTCTTGGTTACTATTTGATGAAATATCTTTTTTCATCCTTTTACTTTCTACCTATTTGTATCTTTGGATATAAAGCAAGTCTCTTGTAAATAGCATATAGTTCAATCATGTATTTTTATCTATTTTACTGTTCTGTAGTCTTTTTATTGGAGAGTTTAATTCATTTACACCTGAAGTAATTACTGATAAGAAAGGATTTATTTATGTCATTTTGCTGTTAGTTTTCTATATGACTTACAGCTGTTTTGTCCCTCCTTCTGTATCACTATCTTCTTTTGTGTTTAGTTGAGTTTTTTTTTTGCAGGGAAGTGTTTAAATTACTTTTTCACTTCCCTTTGTGTATATTCTACAGCTGTTTTTTTCTGAGGATACTGTAAAGATTGCATTTTACATGCTAAAGTTGTAATAGTCTAATTTGAACTTTTATTGTTTTAACTTCAGTAACATACAAAAACTCTGCCCTTACAGATCTATCTCCACCCCTTTTGGTTGTTGATGTTACAAAATTACATCTATATACATTATGTGCCTAAAAATATAAGCTAATCATTAATTTAAATGCCTTAATCCCTTAACTTATGTAGAGAACAAAACAGAGTTACAAACTAAAGTTACAATAAACTAACTTTTAGACTAATCTTTTTTAAAAAATGTATTAGTCTCTTAAGTTACCTAGAAAACAGAACATGGAGTTACAAAACACTGTTACAGTAATACTATCTCTTATAATTGCCTATGTATTTACCTTCATTAAAATAGTTATTTCTTTATGTGGCTTTGAGTTACTGTTTAGTGTCTTTTCCTTTCACTTCGCATGACTGTCTTGAGCATTTTCAGCTCCAGAACTTCTTTTTGGCTTCTTTTTAGGTTTCCTTTCTTTTTTTCTTGTTAAATTTATTATTATTATTATTTGAGTTCTAGGGTACATGTGCACAACGTGCAGGTTTGTTACATAGGTATACATGTGCCATGGTGGTTTGCTGCACCCATCAACTTATCATTTACATTAGGTATTTCTCCTAATGCTATCCCTCCCCCAGCCCCCCACCCCCTGACAAGCCCTGGTGTGTGATGTGGCCTGCCCTGTGTCCATGTATTCTCATTGTTCAATTCCCACCTATGATTGAGGATGTGTCAATTCCCACCTATGAATGAGAACATGTCAACTTATCATTTACATTAGGTATTTCTCCTAATGCTATCTCTCCCCCAGCCCCCCACCCCCTGACAAGCCCTGGTGTGTGATGTGGCCTGCCCTGTGTCCATGTATTCTCATTGTTCAATTCCCACCTATGATTGAGGACGTGTCAGTTCCCACCTATGAATGAGAACATGTAGTGTTTGGTTTTCTGTCCTTGTGATAGTTTGCTGGGAATGATGGTTTCCAGCTTCATCCATGTCCCTGCAAAGGACATGAACTCATCCTTTTTTATGGCTGCATAGGTTTCCTATCTCTATTGATATTTCCTCTCAAACATCATTTTCTTTATTTCTCCATATCTTTTAATTCTTTGAGCATCTTTAATACAGTTCTTAATGATACTCTGGTAGATTTGCACTCAGTTCTTTTTTAGGGAAGGGCAGTATCTGTTGATTTATTTTTTCCTTTGAGTGGACCATACTTACCTGTTTCTTTATATAACTTCTGATTTTTTTTTTATTGAAAACTGGACATTTGAACTTAGTAATGTGGCAACTCTGGAAATCAGATTCTCTCCCTTCCCCATGGTTTGGCGTTTTGTTGATGTTATTTATTTTTTATTCTTTTTCAAGTTGTTGGTGGCTGTCTCTGTGCCAAGGATTAGCCTGAGGCATAAACTTGGGATCTTCTCAGACCTTTGCAGAGCCTTTGCCTTTACCTGGGCATGTATGGTCATTTTCCAATTATCCCTGTATATGCAGTTGTTTTTAAATAACTTAATCTGTAGTATCTGGCTCCCGAAAGGGGAAAAAGAGAAAACTCAGGGAGGAAAAAAAGGGTGCCAGTCCTTTAAATCCCCTGGAGATCATGTCAGCCAGAGCGGGAGGGACTTACATTAATCAGGGGAGGTGCAACAATAATGACCACTGCCTCTTTGCACTCTGTGATCGGAAGCAGAGAAATCAGGAATCAGAGCACAGATTCCTGACAATTTTAGAGTCCTCTTTGCCCACTCCATCTTCCACTAGCTGTGTGCAAGCTGTTCCAGGAACACATGCATATCTGCAACCACCGGGCTGGTGATGAAGGGTGGGGAGCTGCTACTGCTCTATGAACTGAAATGGACTGAAATTAACTGCAACATACCCTGCAAGCCTTCCCCTGAAAATTGCAAGCCTTCAGTAGATGCTGGAGTTCCAAAATAGTTACAGCAGACAGATTCTGTCAGTGCAATTGTTGTTTGGGTGGGGAGAGAGATTCCTGGTGCTTCCTACTTTGTCATATTCCCAGAATCTCTTTCCTATGTTTTTGTTGCAAAATCCTGAAGGTGATGAACAGAGGCTGAGGGAAATCAGCTATGTGTTAATTAATACAGCCAATTAAAATTTTTTATTTTTAATTGATGCATAATAATTGTACGTATTTATGGGGTATAGAGTGATATTTTGATACATGTATATAATGTAAAATAATCAAATTGGGGCAATTAGCACATCCATCACCTCAAATACTTACTATTTCTTTGTGTTGGAATGATTTAAAATCCTCTCTTCTAGCTATTCAAAAATATATAATAAATTATTGTTAACTGTAGTCACCCTACAGTGCTATAGAAAGCTGGAACTTACTTCTCCCATCTAGCTGTAATTTTGCATCCATTAACCAACCTCTTTACATCCTCCTATTTCCCCTACCTTTCCCAGACCCTAATAACCACAATTCTACTCTCTACTTCTATGAACTTTATTTCCCACATGTGAGTGAGAACATGTGGTCCTTATCTTTCTGCGCCTGACTTATTTCACTTAACAAAACGTCCTCCAGGTTGATACATGTTGCTGGAAACAGCAGGATTTCATTCTTTGTTATGGCTGAATAGTTATCCATTGTATATATATACACCACATTTTTTTTATCCATTCATTTGGTGATGGATACTTATGTTGATATCATATCTTGGCTATTGTGAATAGTGCTGCAATAAACATGGGAGTGCAGATAGTTCCTTTATATACTAGTTTCCTTCCTTTTAAAGAAATACCTAGTAGTGGTATTGTTGGACCATACGGTAATCCTATTTTTAGTTTTTGGAGAAACCTCCATACTGTTTTCCATAATGGTTGTACTAATTTGCATTTCCACCAACAGTGTATAAGAGTTCCCTTTTCTCCACATTTTTGCCAACATTTGTTATTTTTTGTCTTTTCTATAATAGCCATTCTAGCTAGGGCGAGATAATATTTTATTGTGGCTTTGATTTGCATTTCCCTGATGATTAGTGATGTTGAGCATTTAAAAAATATGCTGTTGATCATTTGTATGTCTTCTTCTGAGAAATGTCTATTCAGATCCTTTGCCCATTTAAAAACCTGATTATTTGCTTTTTGTGCTGTTGAGTTGTTTGAGTTCCTTGTATATTTTGGATATTAATCCCTTGTTGGATGAATAGTTTGCAAACATTTTCTCCCATTCTGTAGATTGGTTCTTCCCTCTGTTGATTGCTTCCTTTGCTGTGCAGAAGCTTTTTAGTTTGATATAATCCTATTTGTCTTTTTCTGATGTGTTGCCTGTGCTTTTGAAGTCTTACCCATAAAATCTATGCATAGACCAGTGTGTTTTTCAGGTTTTCTTTTGTTAATTTTATACTTTTGGCTCTTAGATTTAAGTCTTTATTCCATTTTGAGTTGATGTTTGTACATGATGAGAGATAGGGGGTCTAGCTTCATTCTTCTACAATTGTATATATGGTTTTAGCAGAACCATTTATTGAAGAAGATGTCCTTTCTCCAGTGCATGTTCTTGGTGACTTTGTTGAAAATCAGTTGGCTACAAATATGTGGGTTTGTTTCTGGGTTCTCTATTTTGTTCAGTTGGACTGTGTCTCTGTTTTTATACCAGTACCATACTGTTTCAGTTACTATAGCATTGTAGTATATTTTGAAGTCAAGCAGTGTGATGTCTCCAGCTTTGCTCTTTTTGCTCAGATTTTTTTTGGCTCTTTGGGATCTTTTCTGGCTCCATATGAATTTTAGAATTGTTTTTCTAGTTCTGTGAAGAGTGTCATTGGTATTTCAATAGGAATTGTATTGAGTCTGTAGATCATTTTAGGTATGGTCATTTTAACAATATTAATTATATCAATCCATGAAAACAAGATGTCTTCCCTTTTTTTGGTATTTTCTTTCATCAGTGCTTTGTACTTTTCATTGTAGAAACTCACTTCACCTGTAAAGATACGCATAGACTGAAAGTGAAGGGATGAAGAAAAGATATTCCATGCAAATGGAAGCCCAAAGCAAGCAGGAACAGCTATATTTATATCAGATAAAATAGACTATAAGTCTAAAAACATAGAAAGAGGCAAAGAAGGTCATTACATTATGATAAAGGGATCAACTCAGCAAGAGAATGTAATAATTGTAAATATATATGCACCCAACACTGGAGCAACCAGACATACAAAGCAAATATTATTAGAGCTGAAGAAAGAAATAGACCAAAATACAATAATATTAGGGGAGTTTACCCCACTCTCAGCATTGGGCAGATCTTCTAAACTGAAAATCAACAAAAAAAAATCAGACTTAAACTTTACTATAGATCAAACAGACCTAATAGATATTTGTTGAACATTTAATCCAACAGCTGCAGAATATACATTTTTCTCATCAGCACATGGAACGTTCTCCAGAATAGACCATATAGTACACCACAACACAATTCTTAACAAATTCTAAAAAAGGAAAAGTCATATCAAATATCTTTTCAGATGATAATGAAATAAAACAAGAAAACAGTAACAAGTGGAACTTTGGAAACCATATAAATACATGGAAATTAAACATCATGCTCCTGATCAACCATTGGGTTAGTGAAAAAATTAAGAAGGAAGTAAAAAAGTTTCTTGAAACAAGTGTAAATAGAAACACAACATGCCAAAACCTATGGAATATAGTGAAAGCCGCACTGAGAAGAGAGTTTATAGTAATAAGTGTCTGCATCAAGAAAGTAGAAAATCTTCAAATTAACAACACAGTGATGCACCTTAAAAACTAGAAAAGCAAGGACAAACCAAATCCCAAATTAGTAGAGGGAAAAAATAATAAAATCATAGCTGAGCTAAACAAAATTGAGACTAAAAAGCAATATAAAAGATCAACGAAATGAAAAGTTGACTCTTGGAAAAGATGAACAAAATCAACAAAACTTTAGCTAGACTAAGGAAAAAAGAGAGAGGATCCAAATAAATAAAGTCAGAAACAAAAATGGAGACATTACAACTGACGTCCCAGAAGTACAAGAGATCATAAGAGAGTATAATGAACAGCTATAGGCCAACAAATTGAAAAACATAAACGAAATGGATCCACTCCTGGACACGTATAACCTACCAAGATTGAACTAGGGAGAAACAGAAAATCTGAACAGACCAATATCAAGTAATGAGATGGAATCAATAACAAAATGTCTCCTAACAAAGAAAATCCCAGAACCAGATGGCTTCACTGCTGAATTCTGCGAAACTTTTAAAGAACTAAAACCAGTTTTTCTCATACTATTCCAAAACATTTGAAGAGGAAGGAATTCTTCCTAACTCATTCTTCAAGGCCAGCATTACTGTGCCACCAAAACCAGACAAGGTCACAATAAAAAGAGAAAATCACTGGCCAATCTTTGTAAAGAACATAGATGCAAAAATTCTCAACAAAATACTAGCAAACTGAATCCAATAGTACATTCAAAAGGTCATTTGCCATGATAAAATGGGATTCATCCCAGGGATGCAAGGATGGTTCAACACATGCATATCAAGGAAACAATTTAAGATGACCCCTTTGGGCAAGAATCTATGAGCTGAGCCAACTTGTTTTGCTAAAGACTAGTGAGGTGTCTGCTTCTGAAGCAGGTGAGCCCTTAATCAAATCCCATATGGACCCTTGGACTCTCTGACATACACACCCTGCGACAATTTTTTCGTTTGTTGGGTTCTGGGTGGAATTGATAGGCTCTGAGATGCATTACAGCAAGATCCTTGAGCCTTCTCTCGAGAACAAGCTCTTGTAGGGAGACAAAGGCCAACTCCCCCAAACTCCTGCTTTCTCCCTTTTGGTTAGGACCCTTGATTTTAAAATATATACATATTTTCTGTCTTAAACTTTTAAACCAGTTTGGTTTTTAATTGACACACAATAATTGTACATATTTAAGGGAGAGGGTATGATGTTTTGATACATGTATACATTATGCAATGACCAAATTAGGATAATTAACATATTCGTCACTTCAAACATTTATCATTAGTGGTAATGAGGTAAGAGGCAGAACTTGAATCCAGAGGTGAGGCTTGGGTACTGGACCAAACTGAGGACTAGCCAAAACAGGGATAAGGTGAAAGCACCTTTTCATTAGACATGTACATCAGTGTGCCATATCAGTTTACCATTGCCTTGGCAACCCCTGGAAGTTACCACCCCTTTCCATGGCACTGATCTGATGACCCAAAAGTTACTACCCCTTCCCTAGAAATTTTTACATAAATCTCCCCTTAATCTACATGCAATTAAAAGTAGGGCCAGGTGTGGTGGCTCATGCTTGTAATCCCGGCACTTTGGAGGCAGGGGCAGGCAGATTACTTGAGTCCAAGAGTTTGAGACCAGCCTGGGCAACATGGTGAAACCCCTTCTCTATAAAAAATATAAAAAATGAACTGGGCATGGTGGTATGCCCCTGAAGTCCCAGCTACTTAAGAGGCTGAGGTGGGAGGATCACTTGAGCCTGAGAGGTCAAGGCTGCAGTGAGCTGTGATTGTGCCACTGTACTCCAGCCTGGCTGACAGAGTGAGACACCGTCTCAAAAAATGAAAATAAAACGAAATAAAATAGGTATAAATATGACTGCAAAACTGCCCTAGCTGCTACGTTCAGCACACTGCCTATGGGACAGCCTTAGTCTGATGGTGCAGTCACAGATCTGTAACACTGCCAGAGCTGTAACACTTCTTCAATAAAGTTGCTTTCTGCTACCACCAGCTTGCCCTTGAATTCCTTCCTAGGCAAAGCCAAGAATCCTTGTGGGCTAAGGCCCATTTTGGGGCTTGCCTGCCCTGAATTAGTAAAAGCTTTCAAAATTTTCTCTTCTAACTATTTTGAAATATATGATACATTTGTGTTAGCTATTGTCATCTTACTGTGCGATGGAACACTGGAATTTATTCCTCCTATCTCACTGTAACTTTGTACCTTTTGACCCCTCCCTCCTACTCCTCCCAGCCCCTGCTAATGCTTATTTTACTCTCTATGAAATCAACTTTTTCAGATTTCACACATGAGTGAGATCACATGGTGTTTATCCTTCTGTGACTGGCTTATTTCACCTAACATGATGTCCTCCAGGTTCATCTGTGTTGCCACAAATGACAGGATTTTTTTCTTTTTTATGGCTAACTTTTATTCCATTGTGTAAATATACCACATTTTCTTCATTCATTCATTGGTGGACACTTTGGTTGATTCTTGGCTATTGTGAATAGAGCTGCAATAAACATGGAAGTGGAGATAACTCTTTGACACACTGATATCATTTTCTTTGGATATATAACCAGCAATGAGATTGCTGGACCATAGGGACTCCTGCTCGATGTGGTTCTGTTTCTATTCCAGGACAGAGGCCACATTGCCCCTTGGTATCTGAGTGAGTGACAGCAGAATGTCAGGCACAGGGGACCACCTACCTAGAAGTGCGATCCCACTATGCTTGGGGTTGGGGGGTGGGACTTTGCATGGCAGGAAACCCACTCTTCAGTTGTTTTGCCTCAGGAGCAGCTCCAGGCTTGCTTAAGATGTCAAGACTCCCTTTGGAGAAGCCTGGAGGCAGTGTAGGAAATATTCCAGTGCTATCCAGTGTCATCTTGGGAGCCAATAAAGTCACAGTAAAAGTGCAATGACTGGTAGTTCCCTCTGCCTAAAACACTCTTCCCCCAACCCTTTGCAGAAGCCCCCTCTTCTCAGAGCCTTGTCTCAGACTCTTATAGAAAGGGGCCCTTCCAACCAGCTCCTTTCTCCAACTCAGGCTTGTCTCTTCCCAATGGGGACCTTTTCCTGAAGTGGCTGAAGGCAATGATTTGTTTATGCATTAATTTTCTGTTTCTCTTCTGAGGGGAGGGAGCTTGTCCTGCTGTCTTGGGCTGTATCTTCAAGCCTGCAAAAGTGCCTGGTGCACAGTGGTCACTCAATAACCATCTATTGAATGAATGGCTTTTGCTGTGTGATTAAAACAAATAAACCAAAGAAAGTCCTAGGTCAAAGAGTGGAGTCATCTCTAATTTTGACAAGCCCCAAAGCAAAGAGAAATTCTTCCTGAATTTATTTCCTAAAGAAAGAATGTGCATCAGCTATGATTCAAGAACATAGATCTTGGGGGATCCTGTGGCAATTTCTGCAGCAGGTGGATGCAGGAATGCTGGTGCAGATACCACCAGACCAGATGCCCAAGGACCCTCGCAAGAACTCTCACAACACCCCTCTGCAGGTTGTGTCCGTTTTCCATGGTCAGCCCCAAGCCCAAACAATCCTGGGTCCCCTCCTCTATAAAATCTCACCTTACTTGGCTCATTTTCTCAGCTAGTTACTGTCACAAACCTTTCTGTTGTTTTTTGTCAGCTCAGGCTGCCCAAACAAAATACCACACCCTGGGTGGCTTAAACAACAGATATTTCCTTCTCACAGTTTTGAGACTGCAAGTCCAGGATTAAATTGCCAGCAGATTTAGTTCCTGGTGAGGGCTTTCTTCCTGGCTTTCAGACGGCTGCCATTTTTCTGTGTTCTCATGTGGTGGAGAGCAAGCTCTAGTCTTTTTATCATCTTATAAGGGCAGTAATCCCATCTTGGGGGCTCCACCCTCACAACATCATTTAATTACCATATTAACTATTTACCTCCCAAAGACCCCACCTCCTAATACTATCACATTGAGGGGGGTGCAGCTTCAACATGTGAATTTTGGGAAGATATAAATATTCAGTCTATAACACCTGATGCTAAACATTTGACAAATATTAACTTACAAGAACTTTGGGGCTGCTGCTACCATCCCATCCCCATTCTTCAGATGAAGAAACTGAGGTACAGATGCTAAGGTCCTGATCCAAAGTCACACACATGTGAAATGACACTGGGCCAGGACTGACTCAGGGCGTCTGTGCTCCTGACCACAAGCACAAACCATCCTTTATGGTTAACAAGTTGCTCTACCCCCATGGGTCCTTCTCTAGAGATGGGAGTTTACAGAGAATTTGGTGGCACCATGGATCCCATCCTTTAAACACTGTGAAGCATCTCGGGGTGGGAGAAACATCTAGAAGTTGTCCTGAACTATGCCAAACATCCAGTGTGCCCAGCTGCTGCCATCATTCTCAGAGACAGTGAGTTTTCTTTTCTTCAAAGCCCATGAGCTTTGGAACCAGATAGCAAAGAGACTTGCAGAATGCCTGTCTCTGAATGGGATTATTAACAAGACTGGTTGGTCTTTCTTTCAGTGGATTCCATTTTTCAACGGTGGCACAGGCTTCTGTTCCCTGGAACATCCTGTAGTTCACAAAGAGGTCTGCTTCCCAGCGGAAATCACTGAGGGCATCCCAGGGACACATCCATCCAGCTGATATTTCTGCAGTGCCTGCTCCATGCAGGACATTCAGTTGGTCATTATGAGGAGGGCAGGGGAAGCTTAACATCTCACTGGGCAACTGAGACAAGCAAGCGTGGGCCACAGTGGAATAACACAAGATAGCATTGTTGAACAAGAGGAGAGAAAGCTCTTGCATAAGGCTACCTCTTCCCTGGATTTATGCCACTCTCCAAAAGAGCAAAGAAGGGCCCAGTTTTCTGAAGAAAACTCTGCCTCTTCTTCCCTCTCAACACTCACCATCTCTCCACCATCATTTTTCCTGAAACCAAGAGACTAATCTCACCCTGCTCCTTATCCCTGCTCATGCCCATGACTACAGGAAGGTCAGGAATCTCCTGTCTACCCCTGCCCTGATGCCTTTTCACACTTTTCCCCAATGCCTGACATCCTTCCATTGACAGAACCCAAGGTTAATTGTTGGCAAAATTCCTGTGTCCTCAGTTGCTTCTTGTAATGCTCTTCTAACTCTGTTTACTAACCAAAACCTAGCCCTAGGCTTCCCCTGTCTCTCCCACAAATGGGCACTCTTTCCTCTGCCACAGGACACAGGCCTGGAGGCAGGTATTCTCTTCTCCTGATCATCCTTCTCCCTCCTCACCTAAGCTTTCAGCTTTGACACTCATCTGGCCCTCCCAACCCTTGTTGCAGAGATCTACCAACCCCAAGTCCATTCCATATATCCTTTAAGGATGTGCTCTCTGCTCTCACCAACACCACTGCTTCTCTTCATTTTTGTTGTATACAATATCCGTGTAGATATTCCTTTCAACACCCAGCCTCTCAGTTCCTTGGGCTCCACTCATCTAATGACCTTTCCTCCATCCTGGGACATCCTGAGACTCTATCTGGGACAGAGTCTCCACTGGTGCCACCATCCATTGCTTCTCTCCCTGGATGAGCATACTGCCCCTCACATCAGGAGATGAAGTTGAATTCCCTGCCCCTTGAATCCCAGTCCCAGTGATTTTCTTGATGAATGGAAAGCAGGATGACTCTTCTCAGAAGACAGCCTCCATTCTGGGAGAAGCTCAAGCCACATGGAGAGACCAAGTGAGGACCTTCTGTTGCATCTCCAGCTGGGCTCCCAGCCAGCAGTATCTACAGCTGCCATGTGGGGCATCCAACATAGTTGAGCCTCCATATGAAACCAATCCCAGTTGCTATCTGACCACTAGCATATGGGAAACCCTAAGCAAGAATCACCCAGTTGAGCCCAGTCAACCCACGGAAATGTGCAAGATAATAATAAGTAGTTTTAAGCCACTAAATTTTTGCTTAGTTTGTCATTCAGCAATAGAAAATCAGAACAGAAGTTGGCACCTGGAAGTGGAGTGCTGCTGGAACAAAACCCCAAAACATGTGGAACCAGGTTTGGGACTCTCCTGCTCACAATCATACTATACTTTAGTCCAGTCTGTCTAGTACCCTTCTAGATTCATCCCATTGCCTCCACAAACCTCTAATGCCTCCAGCAGGTAGAAGCTGGAGAGGACCCAAGAAACTGTGAGGAAAGTCTTGCAAAACAGGGAGGGAGTTTTTATCAGAGGCTGTAGAAGGAGACCACTGCCATGCACTGCTGAAAAGTTTGACAACATTGTCACCTGAAAAATAGAAAATATACCTAATGAACTGATGAACTTGGCTGTAAAATAAAACAAAATTTCAGGACCCTCTAAATTTATTATTCCAAGGGGAAAGGTAAGCTCTGGAGACTGAATCAGTAGCATATTTGCAATTTTGTTTCTTAGACTATAGCTTAATTGTCTTCCTCATTGTTCTTGTTCTGTAAATGACTAGGAGAGACTAGAGACCAGACCTCCCTCCAACTCCCACTGCAATCACTGATCTTTGTTATAGATTAGCTGCCTCTTTTTTGTCCTGTATCTAGCTCAGACCAGATGGTGTGAAAGACCCCATGACTGTTACATCGTCAGTGTGGAGTGATAAATATAGCTTTCCTGAAAGAAAAAGACCACCTTGGCAAATGAGATCGTTGCAACTATGCATGAAGCCTTATTTAGAAAGATGTTGAAATTCTGTTAAGCTTCCATAAACTTTGTGTATATAAATGATCCCAAGCGTTTACACTTCAGAACAACTGACTTTCATTCTTTAGAATCTGTGCTTCCTGTGTGGGCCATCCACAAACCTTGTTTTTGAAAAAACTTTCTTTAAACTAGATTCTGACCTTTTGATTTTTTTAGGTTGACATGGCTTGGGAAATTCCAGATAGAATGTTGAAAATGAAAACTGGTTTATTTTTGCCACATCTAGTAAGGAACTAGTACAGAGAGAGATGAACATTTTCTTTCTAACTGGCAAGACTCTCAAAGGAAGACTCTCAGAATAAGAAACGGCTTCAAGATAAGTCAAGAGTGTGACCTTTTGTCAAAACCTGAGAAATATTTAAAGGCATGCCTCATAGACCTTCTCAGATAGCTTCTAGGAATAGTAAGGGCATCATTATACAGCACCTTGACTCTCAGCTCAAGGAAGGGAGGGTCAGAGGAAGACCATGTGGTCTTCAAAGATGGCCACCACTCATTCCTCCCATCGCATGGTCTTTGCATGAAGAAGTGGAGCCTAATCCTGCTCCCTTGACTCTGGAATGGTCTCAGTGACTTTCTTGGTCAGGAGAATATGGTGGAAGTGGTGTTCTGAGACCTTCACAGATAGGCCATAAGAAGCCTAGAATCTTCTGCTTGGGTCTTCTGGAATGCTGTCTCCTCAGAATGCTGCTATTTCCTGAGAAGCCCAGGCCTCAAGGAGAGGCAAAATGTAGGCACATCACTAAGTGGCTCCAGCTGAGCCCCTAACTGGCAGCCACCATCAACTGCCAACCCTAGGACTGAGCCTCTTGGATGCCAACATGTTGACCTCTGGTTGACTTCAGCCCCCATCATTATATGCTGCAATCACCCGAGAGACCCCAGGTGAGAACAGCCTCATCAAGCCAGTCAACTCACAGAATTGTGAAATACAATAATGACTTGTTTTTAAGCTACTAAGTTTTGGAGTGGCTTGTTATATAGCAATACATAAATGGAACAATGCCTCAAACAGTTACTCCCATGTTGAAGCCCTGGACCTTATCTTACCAATAATTGCAATGCCTCCCCATAACATGGAGTTCAAGCATTCCCACACTCCAATTACAAACTCCGGTCTATCCAGCTGACCCTTCTCATACCTGGACTCCAACCATCTTCAGCCCCACCAGGACCTGCAGTGCATTAGTGCTTCCACCTGTACACTCATCTCCCTTACCTGTGCTTTCCCTTGCCTCCTTACTCAGGGTCCTTTGTTATAACAGTTCCCCTGCATGTGTACTCAAATCCTGTAATGCTCTTCACTTCATCTTGCTGTTCTGGCACTCTCCACCTCAGTGCTGGTTAAATCCAGCTCTCCCTGTCTCCAAGCCCTTACCTGCACAGCTGACCATGGCTGAAGAAGAACTCACTCACTTCTATGCTGATTAGTCCTATTTGAGGTTCATGAGCACTAACTTCCCATGGCCCCTTGCTTCTGCCCATAGTCACCCTATACTCATTTAGTCTATGCTTTCTAGCATCTCCTAGATTCATCCCATCTCCTCTGCAAAACGTTAATACCTCCCCATCACTGTGCAGACAGTCTCGTTGCCCATGAGCAGCAGCAACAAGAAGGGAGCTCTCTGACCTGCCAGCTCGCCCCATCTTCCTGCATCTGTGCCTCATCACCCCACTTCTTTCCTTTCGTGTGCCTACTAAGGCCAACCTCTCAATGTATCCATAAATCTTATCCTGTCTTGCCTACTCAAGGCTGTTGCTTCAATGGTCCCATCTTCTCTCTCCTGTACATCAATTTTTCCCTGTAATAAACCATAACCCTCAGCGTCTCTCACCTTAGAAACAGAAATATCTGACCATGCATCCCTCTCCAACTTCAACTCCAGTTATCTGCTCTTTGTTGTCCAGACTTGATGTCTCCTGTCTCTTTCCTATTCTTTCTTGAATCATCTCAAATCAGACTTTTGTCCCTACAATGTCACCAAAACAGACTTCTCAAGACCACTACTGACACCCATGTTGCTATGTATCCAGTTGTTATTTCCCACTGTGCACAGGAATACTAATGTTCATACGACCTATTTAGTCACTCACAATACCACTTAGACCTCAAGCTTTCCTGGGTTTCCCTTCACTTTATTGGCTCCTTCTCAGTCCCCTATGCTGTTCCTCCTAATTTTTCAGACTCCTGGGCTCACTCTTTGTGTCTCTATTTACATTTGAGCACTTGGTTATGATCTTGATTTATGGTTCAAAATAGCATCTACATGGGATGACACCTAAATGCAACGTCCAGCCCAGAACTCTCTTGAGCTTTAACTTGGCTACCCAATCCTGTGCTCCACAGTCTACCAGAGACCCCACAGCAGTGACACCCCAGGGGCAAAGGGGTGGGAATAGTCTTGCTGGGGCAGAGGCCACAATGGATGCTTTGTCTGTAGAAATTTTTAAATAATAATAATAATGTGAGCTACGAGTCAGTATGCTTCTCATTATTACCCTGCGGCAGAATTTCAAATCATACACTCAAACCAATGTGTTCACAGACCCACTGTATTATTCCATTCTCATGCTTCTGTGAAGAAATACCTGGGACTGGGTAATTTATAAAGAAAATAGGTTTAATTGGCTCATGGTTCCACAGGCTGTACAGGAAGCATGATGTTGGCATATACTTGACTTCTAGGGAGTCCTCAGGAGACTTACAATCATGGCAGAATATGAAGGGGAAGCAGGCTTGTCTGACATGGCTGGAGCAGGAGCAAGAGAGAGAGAAGGGAGGTGCTATACACTTTTAAATAGCTAGATAGTGTGATAGCTGTAACATGAGAACAGCACCAAGGGGATGGTGCTAAACCATTCATGAAGGATGTAGCCCCATGACCCAATCACTCCCACCAGGCCCCATCCCCAACATTGGATATTACAATTGAACATGAGATTTTGTGGGAACACAGATTAAAACCATATAATTCCACTCCTGACCTACTACAAATCTCATGACCTTCTCACATTGCAAAATACAATAATGCCTTCCCCAAAGTCTTTACTCATTCCAGTATTAACTCAAAAATCCAAAGTCCAAAATCTCATCTGAGACAAGACTAGTCCCTGCTACCTACAAGCCTGTAAAATAAAAAAACAAGTTAGTTACTCCCAATATACAATGAGGTGGGTGGGGTACAGACATTGCGCAAATACTCTCATTCCAAAAGGGAGAAATCAGTCAAAAGAGAGGGGCTACAGGCCCCAATCAAGTCTGAAACCCAGCAAGGCAGTGGTTAAACCTTAAAGCTCCAAAATAATCTCATTTGACTCTGTGTCTCACATCCAGGCCACATTAATGCAAGGGGTGGACTCCCAAGGCCTTGGGCAGCTTCACCTCTGTGACTTTGCAGGACTTAGCCCCTACAGCCGCCCTCAAGGGCTATTACTGAGTGCCTACAGCTTTTCCAGGTGCATGGTGCAAGCTGTTGGTGGCTCTACCATTCTGGGGTCTGGAGGATGGGTGGCTCCCCTTCCCATGGCTCCACTAGGCTGTGCCCTAGTGGAGACTCTGTGTGGGGCCTCTAACTCTACACTTCCTCTCTGTACTGCCCTAGTAGAGGTTCTCTATGAGGGCTCTACCCCTGCAGCAGGCTTCTGTCTGGGCATCCAGGCTTTTCCATACGTCCTCTGAAATCTTGGTGGAGGTTCCCAAGCTTCAACTCTTGCACTCTGTGCACCTGCAGGTTTAACACCATGTCAAAGCTGCCAGGGCCTACAGTTTGCATCTTCTGAAGCAGCAACATGAGCTGCACCTGGGCCCCTTTTAGCCATGGCTGGAGCTGGAGTATCTGGTATTCAGAGAGCAGTGTCCCATGGCTGCACAGGGTGAGCCATGAAGGTCTCTGAAGTGGCTTCAAGGCCCTTCCCCCATTGTCTTGGATATCAGCCCTTGCCTTCTTTTTACTTAGGCAAATTTCTGCGGCCTGCTGGAATTCCTCCTTTGAAAACATGTTTTTCTTTTCTACCACATGGTCAGGCTGCAAATTTTCCGAACTTTTATGCCCTGCTTCTCTTTTAAATATAAGTTCCAGGGTTAGGTCATTTCTCTGCTCATGCAAATGAACATAGGCTGTTAGAAGCAGCCAGGCTACATCTTGAACTTTTTGCTGCTTAGACATTTCTCTCACCAGATACCCTAAATAGTCACTCTCAAGTTCAAAGTTCTACAGATACCTAGAGCAGGTGCATTAGGTATCTGTAGAGCCAGGCACTTTGTTAAAGCATAGCAAAAGTGACCTTTACTCTAGTTCCCAATAAGTTCCTAATTTCCATCTGAGACCTCCTCAGTCTGGACTTCACTTTCCATATCACTATCAGTATTTTGGTCACAACCATTAAATAATTATCCAAAAAATTCCGAATTTTCCCTCATCTTCCTATCTTTTTCTGATCCCTTCACACTCTTCTTACCTCTGTCTGTTTGTCTGTTACCCAGTTCCAAAGCTGCTTCCACATATTTGGGTGTCTTTATAGCAATGCCCCACTCCTGGTACCATTTTTTCTGTATTAGTCCATTCTCATTCTGCTATAAAGAAATACCTGAGATTGGGTAATTTATAAAGAAGAGAGGTTTAACTGGGTGATGGTTCTACAGGCTATACAGGAAGCAGGATGCCAGCATCTGCTCTGCTTCTGGGAAGACCTCAGGAAACTTACAATCATGGTGGAAGGCTAAGGGGAAGCAGGCTCATCTTACATGACCAGAAGAGGAGCAAGAGAGAGGGGAGTAGGTGCTACACATTTTTAAACAACCAGATTTCATGATAACTCTATCACGAGAACAACACCAAAGGGATGGTGCTAAACCATTCATGAGACTTCTGCCTCCATGATCCCAATCACCTCCCACCAGGTCCCACCTCCAACACTAGAGATTATAATTCGATGTTAGATTTGGTGAGGACACAGATCCAAACCATATCAATCATACTTGACATTCTCCTTCATACCTGTTCTCTCATGCCTTTTCCATTACAACAAATGCCACCTTTCTCCTTAGGCTGGCACCTGGGAGCCACCCTGCCCTTCTTTCTTGGGTACCCCGTGGCCTGTTGTTCAGTACACCTGACCAGCACTGCTTCCAAAAGGTAGTGCTGCCTCCTTGTTTACACCATCCTACCTCTCATGTGGATTCTGTGCACCTCCTCCCTGGCCTCCCAGCAGTGGTGTGTTCTGTGCAGGGCTCAGAGCGACCCTCTAAAATATCAGTCAGATCACGTCATTCCTCAGCTCAGAAGCCTCCAGTGGTGTCCCATCTCCCTAGGACCAAAAGCCAGATCCTTCTAAGGGCCTGGCACCTGCCATGATGAGTCTTTCTTCTCTTCCCTCCTCTCCTGCTGTCTCCTGCGCTCTCGGCTCCAGCCTTGCCTGCTTCCTGACAGCCCCTTGGATATGCAGGTGTGTTCCCACCTGGCTCTGTGCAGGCCGGGAGTCCACAGCCCAGTCCTCAGTGTTGGGGACAGCTGGAGAGTCACAGGTGGAGTGGGGTCCTATCAAGCCCAGCTCTAAGGGGGCCTGAGGAGGGTGTGGGGTGTGGTCTGCAGGCCATTCATCACCAGTGCCTCCTGCCACTGCTGTGGTGCCCGCTGGCTGCTAAGAGCTCTGGTACAGGAGGGAGCCTTGATGGATTGCCCCGCGGAGCGGCTGCCCTAAGCTCCCCTTCTGTGAATTAGTGCTGGGTCGCACTGGCGCAGCACGGCCGGCTGATGGATAGGACAGCCTGGCACAGCCTGGAATGCAGAGAGCCACTCATCTTCATAGAAGAATTAAAAGGGATTCTGCTTAAGAAATAAATCTTAGACACCGCTCTTGGTGGCTCTCTTTTTTGGAGTGCTTCTCCTTGAACTCCTGGGAGAAACCCCTGCCCCCACCTGCCTGTCTGGCTTTCAGAGGGTCTGGCCTGGAAGGGGCCGAGTGTCCATCTGTCCAGCACCGTCTCTCACTTTATAGGTGGTAAAACTGAGGCTCAGAGAAGGGGCAAGATGGGGGCCTCAAGTCTAATCGTCAGCGATGTCAAGACTAGATCCCCGTCTCCTGACCCGCACTGGGCTGCTGCTCCCATGGTTTCTCTCAGGGGCACTGACACACCTCCTTGCCCAAGAGCGTTCCTCCTTCAGTGACCTGTCACTGTGCCGAGGGCCCCCTTCAGGAATCTCGTGGGTTAGAACCTAGAGGCAGGGGAGTCTTCCTGCACTGCAGTCCTGTCCCTGGGCTCTGAGCGGGGTTCTCAGGATGTAGGAGGACAGGAAGGAGCCATGGAAGGAAAGATGGTGCTGGAGAAGAGGGGAGCCGGGGCTCCAGGGTCCCATTGTGGGAGCCAGACCACATCGGTTCTTTCTCACTGCTGTCACCCGGCATAGAGCCAGGCACGGAATGAGCCCGCCACTTGTTTGTCGAATAATGAAAGTGTGGACGGCTGCCTGGAGTAGGTGTGTCATGCACGCTGCTGGAGGGTGAGCGGCTTTAGGCTGATGACAGCCACCCATGAGGCTCCTGTCTATCGAATGCTTCCTATAGGCCAGGTCCACTACAGGAGCTTTAAATACCCAGTGGGGAAACTGAGGCATGGGACAGGAATTGTTACCCACGTGGTACCAATGTGGCCAAAAACTACCTTTGGGACCTGATGGGCCCCCTCCTTTCTTGCAGGCTACCAGGGATCTTCTGTCTTATCAGGGCAGCAGGCTCAGCCCCCCTAGCCCTGGGACGCCTGGTAGAATGGGGGGGGGTGTGGAAGTTTCCTTCTCGGGGACTGGTTGAGTGTGGGAGTGACTCGGGAGTTTAATTTTGTAGAGAAGCACAGAAAGCTTCCTGGGAAGACGTCTTATCAGGTTGTTAAGTTCAGATGTCCCTGGAGGACAGGCCTGTCCCCACCCTGGGTACCCACTCAGCAACATTCCCTGGTCCCCTCTGAGGGCTGCTCTCGGCAAGAGATGATTTTAAGTGTAAACTAAAGGCTGAAGCGGCCTGTCCCTCTCCCAGGAAAGCGCAGGCAGGGCCCAGCGCTCACACATCTCAGAGAAGCAGTGATATTTTTCCAAGGAAGGTCCCTAATCTCCACTGGGACATCCCCCAGGGGCATGTGGCCCTCCCACTCACCTCTCTCTACTTAGTTTCCTTGCCCTGAACTCTTGCCCTTTGAGGCAGTGAAAGAGCCGCTGTTGTGAACTCCTGCAGACCTCCTGCCCGGGAGACCTCCTGCCTGGGAGGCCCTAGAGGCAGAGGAGTGGACCTGGGATCCTGGCATCTTCCTTTCCTGTCTGTCCTTTCAGCTCTGAGGCTCTGAGGCTCTGGGGCCCCTCAAGAGGTGGCACCGACCACAGATTTCCCAGTGGGAAAACTGCCAATGGCTTCAACCCCATCTCCGCCAGAAAAATATCTTGGCTGAGTTTCTTGGAGGCGGGTGGACAGTGCCAGGTTGCGTGGAGAACGGCTTCCTCGCTGGTACTCAGATGCAAGAGTCACTTCTGGTGCAGCCAGAGTGACAATACCCTGCTGGTGTGTCCAGAAAAAAGGCACCTTCGCGAGGGCTTTGGTTCTGGCGGCAGCTTGGTGTCTGCAGACGGGAGCCGGAGGGGTCCCAGGCAGGGGCCAGCTCTCATTAGCAAGGCTTTGTGTTCAACTCTTTCCTATGGGGCAGCTTCCAGACAAGGGGACGCGGTGTTTACAATGCACAGGCCATCTTCAGGGAGAAGAAATTTCATCATTACCATTTCAATTAAAATTGTTCTTTGAAGCGTCAGGTCCTGAGAGGCAGCTATGGAATTCCAGAACACCCTAGGACGTTTATTGAAGCAGCGGGTCCTAATGCACAGCTGCCCCTGGGAAACTGCATGCTGGGCAGGTCCGTCTGTCTGTCGTGCAGCCTAGGGTGAAGGAGAAGCAAGGCGGGTGAAGAACAGGTTCCTAAGTGAACGCATAGTCAGGAAAGTGAGGCGGCACCAGCCACGTGGCCGAGCCAAGCTTCCCTTCCCCTCGCGGTTATATTACAAGTGTTTTTTTCTAATTTAAAGTGCTCCATGCTCATGACAGAGGGTTTGGAAAATTCAGAGAAATACAAAGGAATATAAAAATGCAATCAAAATTGGTCCTTGATCCTATCTCAAAGGATGGCTGCTGTTAAGATTTTCTTTTTTTATCTTTTGCATCCTTTTCTATATATATTAAGTCTAAATAGCACAAAATTAGAATAATATTGTATACTTACGATTGGATCTCAATTTTTATTTTAATCTAACACTATTGAAAAATTATTTTTCCTGTCTCTTAAAATGCTCTTTGAAAATAGGAGAGCTTTGATGGCTACATAACCTTTTTCTGGGTCTGCCATGGATTCTATATAATTTCCATGACTTGAGCCCCTCTGTGGGTTGCCCTAGGGGGTCACATGGGCAGTGATAAGCCGTTTCTCATTCACCCTGTGTGCGTTTATGGGGCACCAATGGATGCCCCGCTGGGAGCAAGGACTCTGCAGTCTGATGAACTCAACCCTATCTGGTGCCCCTCCCTCCAGCCACCCCTTGAATCTCTGGAGTTGGTCTTCAGGTCACACGGCATCCACCGGAAGCTTCCAGGTGCTTGTCCTGCCCTGCCCTGTTGGGGTGCAGAGTGGGCCATCAAGGGAGAAGGTGCAATGGATTCCACATGCCCAGAGGCTTCTAGGATTCCGGGGAAATAGGTTTTGGGGGAGGGAGGACAGCACAGTGTGACCCTGGAGTCAGACACTCCTGGGGTCGGCCCCGAGCTGCCCTTCACCACCGTTCTGTGTCCTTGGACAATCCTCTGACCTCTGTCTCCTCATCTGTGGGATGGTCGCTGTGAGGATCCCATGACTTGGCACGGAGCCTGACACCGTGGAGCTGTGGAATCAAGGCTGAATATGGATAAGGCTTTCAGTTTTCCTCTGGGCTTCTCAGTCTCTGGCACTGGGAACATTTGGGTGGCCGTGCGGGGGTGGAGTGGGGCGTGGGGTAGGAGGTCTTTCTCTGGGTGACACAGGCTTGGCTGCTGCGTTGAGATTGTCCTAAAAGGCATGAGTTCACTCTCTCACTCAGCCCACCAGTTTCCCAGGGATTCCTCTTCCTCTGAGATCCAGGAGAGAACAAGCTGAGGGCAAGCAGTGACGTGGAAATGGCTGGGAACACTCCTGGCAACAGGTATAGGAGATCACAAGCCACAGTGGCTTAATAACCGAATTCATTTTTCTTCTGTAACGAGAGGTCTGGAGGCTGGTGGTGGCTGGAGTCTGTTTGGTGCTCTGTTATTTCAGCACAGTCCTAGGATTGGTCTAGTCCCCACTCAGCCTTCCTTTGCATGATGTTTCCTTGATTTTAGTTTTCTCCTCAGGCTTATTGCCTTGTGATCCCAAGATAGCTGCCACAGCTCCAGACAATGCATTTGTGTCCACACC
Organism: Theropithecus gelada; assembly: GCF_003255815.1. Classification (NCBI taxonomy): domain Eukaryota; kingdom Metazoa; phylum Chordata; class Mammalia; order Primates; family Cercopithecidae; genus Theropithecus; species Theropithecus gelada. The sequence continues at coordinate 34,222,002 of NC_037668.1, read as the reverse complement.
AGAGGCATATTGAATATTCCATCTTTATCAGAAGTTGCCTGTCTTGACAGTACCAAGCCACACTTCCCTCAACTTTTGTGGGGTCCGCCTCTCACGCTAGAGACCTCTGAGAAACAGGCACTGTGACACCTTCCTCTGCCTGCTCAGGACCCTGTATAGACTTGGCATGGAGTGCAAACATCACTCATCTTTGTGGGATACCCCACAGGTGAGGAGACGGAGGGCAGAGGATTGTCCAAGGACACAGAATGGTGGTGAAGGGCAGCTCGGGGCCGACCCCAGGAGTGTCTGACTCCAGGGTCACACTGTGCTGTCCTCCCTCCCCCAAAACCTATTTCCCCGGAATCCTAGAAGCCTCTGGGCATGTGGAATCCATTGCACCTTCTCCCTTGATGGCCCACTCTGCACCCCAACAGGGCAGGGCAGGACAAGCACCTGGAAGCTTCCGGTGGATGCCGTGTGACCTGAGGACCAACTCCAGAGATTCAGGGGGTGGCTGGAGGGAGGGAGGACCAGATAGGGCTGCTGAGCTCTTCAGACTGCAGAGTCCTTGCTCCTAGCAGGGTGTTCATAGGTGCCCCATAAATGCACACAGGGTGAATGAGAAACAGGTTATCACTGCCCATGTGACCCCCAGGACAACCAACAGAGGGGCTCAAGTCATGGAAATTACATAAACTCCATGGCAGACCCAGAAAAGGAAATATTACCTAGCCATCAAAACGCTTTTTTTTTCTTTTTGAGATGGAGTCTCCCTCTGTCACCCAGGCTAGAGTGTAGTGACGCAATCTCGTCTCACTGCAACCTCCGCCTCCCGGGTTCAAGTGATTTTTCTGCCTCAGCCTCCTGAGTAGCTGGGATTACAGGTGTGCACCACCATGCCTGGCTAATTTTTGTACTTTTAGTACAGGCAAGGTTTCATCACATTGATCACATTGGCCAGGCTGGTCTCGAACTCCTAACCTTGTAATCCACTCGCCTCGGCCTCCCAAAGTGCTGGGATTACAGGCGTGAGCCACCACATTTGGCAAAATAATTTTTCGGTAGTGTTAGATTAAAATAAAAATTGAGATCCAATCATAAGTATACAATTTGGGAAGCCCTCCTGACACAGCAGAGAAATGGCAAGGAGCTTTGAGCAGGGCTGGACTTGGGTTCAAATCCTGACTCAGTCACTTTCTAGGCAAGTGACCTTGGAGAAAACTGTATCTGTTCCCCTCTGACCCTCGGTTTAGCCATCGTCCATGGGGCAGTAACTCCTGCACTAAAGGGGTGCCACGATAAGGAGGTCAGGCCGTGCCTTCTGTGGAGTGTCTGACTTGTTCTAGGGGCCCCAGACAGCCACAGTTATTGTTGTCAGTAGCCTTGAACCCTCACAGGCATGGGACTGGCGAGGATGAAGGGGAACAGAGCACTGAATCAAGCTGCCTCTTTCAATTAAGGGATGTGTTAAAAGGGTTATGATGGAGGAAACGAGTGCATGATGGAAAATCATCAGTATCGGACCCCAGGGACTCATCTCAGCCTCCAGAGATGGGGGTGGTGTGAACGCACGGAGAAGAGTCCTGCACGCTGGCCCTCGTGGAGAGATTGGGAGCAAGCGATTAGAGCCAACCAGTTTGCAGCCTAGCTTAGGAGGAAGCAGAGAAGCAGATCTGGGTAATTTATGCATCTCTGTGTTACAATCTGTCCTTATGAATATAAATACCCACGAATGTGGATTGTCCTTGATAATTGCTTGCAATGTCATCTTTTTAATGAAAATTAAGTGTTTCAGTAGCACTAAGTAGGAGCTTTGCTGACACATTTAATTGCTGCACTGGGAGTTGATAACCTCGTTTAAAAGCAAGGAAAACCTTGGGAGAATTGAATATGGCTCCATTTAAAACCATGGGTCCTATTAACTTTAAAGACAAAAATATTTTCTGAGTTACTCTTGCCTGATTGTACTTCCCTTTATTTTACCTCCAAGGGAAGTGATGAATTAATTACTACACAATCTGTTTTTTAATCTGGGCTTCCGTGTAACATGTTACCTGGAGCCACTGTTTGCTGGTTTTCCCATTTCCCTTGAAGCTGATTAGACTGCGTCCCAGAGAGAAAAGCGAAGTACAGTGTCTGGGTTTCTGTCTATCCTGGTTTCCTTTTGATTGTAGGTTAGATTTGAGGTTTACCTTTGTTCACAAGGTGTACTAAATTTAGCACTACAAGGAATGCGTATGAAAAGAAAGGGTTCGTTGGGTGCGGTGGCTCACGCCTGCCATCCCAGCACTTTGGGAGGCCGAGGTGGGTGGATCACGAGGTCAGGAGTTCGAGACCAGCCTGACCAACATGGTGAAACCTCGTCTCTACTAAAAATACAAAAAATGCTGGGCATGGTGGTGGGCGCCTGTAATCTCAGCTACTCGGGAGGCTCAGGCAGGAGAATCGCTTGAACCCAAGAGGTGGAGGTTGCAGTGAGCCAGAGATCGTGCCACTGCACTGCAGCCTGGGCTACAGAGCAAGATTTTGTCTCAAGAAAAAAAAAAAAAAAAAGAAAAGAAAAGAAAATAAAGGGTTAATGGTTAACTGATTAGGGGAATAATTAGTTGACATCATTAGCACAATCTTTGCACCCAAAGATACTATTAATTGGAAGTGATTCTTATCTGTTTATTAAGATGGGTTTTCTTAGCTCGACAAGGATAGAGCAACCAGTCAAAAGAAAACTTCTGAAGTAATCAGTTGAAAGCCTTTACTATCCTAGAATATTTTCCTACAGTAAGCCCAAATTAATGAGATTTATTGTATTCGAACTCAGAGGCTTATGTTGGTTTGTTTTTCTCTTTTTCTACCTTAAACCTCCTAAAAAGAAAAGGCTTTGCAAAAAATGATCTCTTGAGAAGTCACTGAAAGAGGAAATGTCATTCACCTGGTGAATAATGTGTGTGGTGATTATTCTGGATAAAAAGCGAGCTGTGTGGCATCTGGGGATAGCAGGGCATCAGGGGCTGAATTATTTCCTCTCCAATTTATCCATTGAAGCTCTGACCTCCAGTGCTACAGTATGTAGCATATTTGGAGATAGGGCATTTAATAAGGTGATTGAAGTTAAAAGAGGTCATTGAAGGGGTACCCTAATCCAGCAGGGTGGGTGTCCTTATAAGAAGAGGAGATTTGGACACAGACACACAATGGGATGACCCCGTGAGGACGTAGGGAGGAGACAGCATCTACAAGCCAAGGAGAGAGCCCTCAGGAGGAACCAGCTGATATAGTTTGGCTGCGTCCCCACCCAAATCTCATCTTGAATTGTAGCTCCCATAATTCCCGTATGTCTTGGGAGGGATCCAGTGGGAGGTAATTGAATCATGGGGATGAGTTTTTCCTGTGCTGTTCTCACGATAGTGAATAAGTCTCATGAGATCTGATGCTTTTATAAAGAGCTGTTCCCCTGCACACACTTTTTTGCCTGTCACCATGCAAGGCATGCCTTTGCTCCTCCTTCACCTTCTGCCGTGATTGTGAGGCCTCCCTGGTCATGTGGAACTGTGAGTCCATTAAACCTCTTTTTCTTTATAAATTACCCAGTCTCGGGTATGTCTTTTTTTAGCAGTGTGAGAACAGACTAATGCAGTAAATTGGTACCAGTAGAGTGGGATACTGCTATGAAGATACCTGAAAATGTGGAAGTGACTTTGGAACTGGGTAACAAGCAGAGGTTGGAACAGTTTGGAGGGCTCAGAAGAAGACAGGAAGATGTGGGAAAGTTTGAAGCTTCCCAGAGATTTGTTGAATGGTTTTGACCAAAAAGTCCAGGCTGAAGTGGTCTCAGGTGAAGATGAGGAACTTGTTGGGAACTGGAGCAAAGGTGATGCCTGCTATGCTTTAGCAAAGAGACTGGCGGCATTTTGCCCCTGCCCTAGAGACTTTCGGAACTTTGAACTTGGGAGAGATAATTTAGGGTATCTGGTGGAAGAAATATCTAAGCTGCAAAGCATTCAAGATGTGATCCCGCTCTTAAGAGCATTCAGTTTTATTCATTTACAAAGATATGGTTTGGAATTTTAACATATGTTTAAAAGGGAGGCATAGCATAAAAGTTCAGAAAATTCACAGCCTGACAGTGCGAGGTCAGGAGATCGAGACCATCCTGGCTAACACGGTGAAACCCCGTCTCTATTAAGAAATACAAAAAACTAGCCGGGCGAGGGGGCGGGCGCCTGTAGTCCCAGCTACTCGGGAGGCTGAGGCCGGAGAATGGCGTGAACCCGGGAGGCGGAGCTTGCAGTGAGCTGAGATCCGGCCACTGCACTCCAGCCTGGGCGACAGGGCGAGACTCCGTCTCAAAAAAAAAAAAAAAAAAAAGAAAATAAACACCCATTTTCTGAGGAGAAATTCCAGCCAGCTGCAGAAACGTGCAAAAGTAACAAGGAACCAAATGTAAATCACCAAGACACTGGGAAAAATGCCTCCAGGGCATGTTAGAGGTCTTCAAGGCAACCCCTCCCATCACAAGCTGGGAAGCCTAGGGGAAAAAATGGTTTAATGGGCCAGGCCCAGGGCCCTGCTGCTTTGTGTAGTCTTGGAATTTGTGCTTTGCATCCCAGCTGTGGCTAAAAGGGGCCAACATACAGCTCAGACTATTGCTTCAGAGCATGCAAGCCTCAAGCCTTGGCAACTTAGACGTGGTGTTGGGCCTACAGGTGCACAGAAGTCAAGAACTGAGGTTTGAGAACCTCTGTCCAGATTTCAGAGGATGTATAGAAATGCCTGGATGTCCAGGCAGAGGTGTACTGCAGGGGTGGAACCCTCATAGAGAACCTCTGCTAGAGCAGTGCAGAAGGAAAATGTGGGATCAGAACCCCCACACAGAGTCCCCACTGGGGCACTGCCTAGTGGAGCTGTGAGAAGAGGGCCACTGTCCTCCAGACCCCACAGTGACAGATTAACTGACAGCTTGCACCATGCATCTGGAAAAGCTGCAGACACTCAATGCCAGCCCATGAAAGCAGCCAGGAGGGGGGCTGTACCCTGCAAAGCCACAGGGGTGGAACTGCCCAAGGCCATGGGAGCCCACCTCTTGTATCAGCATGACCTGGATGTGAGACCTGGCATCAAGGGAGATCATTTTGGAGCTTCAAGGTATGACTGATTTACTGGATTTCAGACTTGCATAGGGCCTGTAGTCCCTTTGTTTTTGCCAATTTCTCCCACTCATAATGAGTGTATTTACCGAATGCCTATACCCTCATTGTATCTAGGAGGTAACTAACTAGCTTTCGATTTTACAGACTCATAGGCAGAAGGGACTTGTCTTGTCTCAGATGAGACTTTAGACTGTGGACTTTTGAGTTAATGCTGAAATGAGTTAAGACTTTGGGGAGGAAAATTTGTTGCCAGAGAGACAATGAGCAAGTCAGCAGATGCTGACTGCAGAGGAACAAAGGCTTGCTGGAGATTGTATAGGATAGCGTTCACGGTGTCTGTTGAAGAGGGCTTTGCGTGGTACTGATGACACTAAGTTTGCAGTGAGCTAACTTGCAGGTGTGTCTGGTGACAGTTGGGCGCAGGAAGATTGTGAGTTATTTGTGCAGAAGGGCTACGTGTTCTGGACCATGGAGAAAGGCAGACGTATGGCTTATCTGCTTTCTCTTTTTGCTTTCCCTTGCTTCTGCCAGCATGAGCCTTTTCCCTAATTCATACTCCACACAGAGTTCAGAACTGTGAGAAAACAAACCTCTTTTGTTTAACCCGCCCTGTCTGTGATACTTTGCTATGCAGCCCGAGCTGAGGAATACACAGAGGAAACTCTCACAGCCACAGGGAGGGGGTCCTGGGAGAGGAGCCTCTGTGGCTGGGAACCTCTATCCGCCATGCTCTAATCTGGAATAATGCAATTGTAAATCCACTTATGTGAAATCTGTTTAGTTGATAATTATTGGGGATTGACAGGTGGAGGAAGCAGTCACGAGTGGAAGGGAGGTTGGAGAGTGAGGAGGCACCTTACGAAAGATGAGGATGTGCAGAAAGGGAGTCTGACCACGCCCAGTAGAAGAGTGCAATCCTGGGGTGTTAGCCCCATTTTTCCTGAAAACATTTTTTTGGGGGTAAATATTATGTTTCTTTTATTACAAACTAAAGAAATACAGTGACCTACTGTGAACAACAGTGAATTCTGGGTGGTGGATACTGGTGTTTGGCATACAGATTCTCTCTACTTTTCCATATTTATATCTCTTTAAAAATATTTTAAAATTTATTGTTACAAATAATATGTATATTATGGGGTATGCTATGATGTTTTAATCTGTGTATATGTTGTAGAAAGATTCAATCAAGCTAATTAACATAGTCATCACTTTCACCAACTTATTTTTTTTGTGGTGAGAATGTTAATCTATTCTTTTCGTAATTCTGAAATATGCAGTATGTTATTATTAACCATAGTCACCATGCAGTGCAATAGATCTCTAAAACTTAGTCCTCCAGGCTAACTGAGACTTTGTATCTTATATATATTAGGATACAAAGTGTTTTATTGTAGACAGTTTCAAACATGAGCCCTGATGTGCTCATTAACAGCTACAAACATCATCAATGTATGAATGGCCAGACCTATTTTCTCTGCACCCCCATCCACTTCTGGCTCCTCCCTGGGATCATCGTGAAATGAATCCCAGACTGTATCACTTCATTCAACAATATTGGAGCATGTGTCTCTAAAGGTGATGAAGTTTTCTTGAAACAGCTGGGGAGTCAGGATCCTAACCCAAATATATTAACCACAATTCCTTAGTCTCTGAAGAGTTTTAGACCAGGCTACTTGTGAACTTTCCTCCCCTAGGAATGTCTTCTGATTATTACCAAAATCAAAATTTAATGTCTCCTGACATAGTTGGATGACACACATGAACCACAGCCTCAGACTTCTGTATCCATTTGTGTGTGTGTGTGTGTGTGTGTGTGAGTGTGTGTGTGTGTGTGTGTGTTGTGGGGGAGAGGGGAGGCCGTGTGTAATCCAGCTATGTGAGGAGACATTGCCAAAGGGCGACCTCCTTGAGGGAGGAGAAGACGGCCCTCCCCTTCTCAGCCTCCTTCTCCCCTGCCTGCTCTGCTGAGCCCTTTACAACGCTATGGGTGACAAGGAATCTTTGATGATCCAAAATTGCTTAATGACCGTCCATCATGAACCTGGCTTGTCATATCACCAGCTTGGCTGTGATCACCTATTTCAGGGCGGGGGCCTGGTACATTAGCAAAATCTCATAGACTCTTGTCCCTGATTGGTTCATCTCAGCTGCCACTCTGATGACCTTAACATGGCGTTTTTCATCTGGCTACGCATTGGAGATGCATGGAGAGCTTTAAAACCATGACACCCAGTCCCACCCTGAGACCCTGATGACTATGGCTTATGGAGGGGGCCTGGCAGCATCTCTTGGGGTGATTCTAATGGGAACCAGGTGGAGGATGCTGGCTCCTGGATTTTAACTACCGTGGACCACAGCCTCAGGCTTCTGTATCCATTCGCGTGTGTGTGTGTGTGTGTGTGTGTGTGTGTGTGTGTTGTGGAGGAGAGGGGAGGCCGTGTGTAATCCAACTATGTGAGGAGACATTAAATAATTTTTTATAATCTGTGTTTGTAAAAAGAACATTAATCTAGATCTTTTGAAGAAACAAATGCAGTGCTTTGTTATATAAAACAACCACTATTATATGCAAACAAACAAAATTTAATCTAGAGTTTACAAAACCAGTTTGCTTTTGCAGAGTAACTTTTATACCAAAGATCAGACAAGATAGTGAGCATTTCCCAGCCTCTACTTACTTGTCAAGTACTAAGGCACCTGCAATCACCGTCTTTAATCCCTGCAACAACCCTATGGTGTGAGAGGTTTTAATACCTTCCACTTTACAGTTTGGGGGACTGAGGTCTGGAGAGGTTGCTAACCTCACACAGCTAGTAAATGGCCCAGCCATGAAACAACTCAGGTGAGAGAAGGGATGTGGTTTGAGGGGAAAGACAGGCTTCTGTTTTTGAGTGAGTAGGCATCTTTTCAGCTGTTCTCTGTCTTACCGAAAGTGTAACCCTGTCCCACACCCATGGTGGGGGTGGGCTTCTGTCTGGTCCAGGAATTTGCCAGAGATTAGATGGGTGTTTACAGACTGGGAGATACACAGAGGAAACTCTCACAGCCACAGGGAGGGGGTCCTGGGAGAGGAGCCTCTGTGGCTGGGAACCTCCATCTGCCATGCTCTAGTCTGGAATAATGCAATTGTAAATCCACTTATGTGACATCTGTTTAGTCATGACCATCCATCATGAACCTGGCTTGTCATATCACCAGCTTGGCTGTGATCTCCTATTTCAGGGCGGGGGCCCTGGTACATTAGCAAAATCTCATAGAATCTTGTCCCTGATTGGTTCATCTCAGCTGCCACTCTGATGACCTTAACGTGGCAACAGGGAGCAGACAGGTCAATTCAGAGTTTGTAGGAAGGGCACGGTCTCGGTTCAGGAAGAGCTTCTATGGATGTCAAGACACAAAGGAGCAGAGGCCAGCATCCAGGGCACAGCCAGCAGACCGAGGCCAGCAACCGGGCTAAAGATACACGACTGAGAGCCAAAGGATCCAGGGCTCCGGGAACACAAGCTGGGGTGTGTAGCCACTCTTGAGGGTGAGCTGCCATGAGATGCCTTGTGGGCCAGTGGCCACCCCCGAAGGTGTAGGGTGTGCCCTTTGGGCCATCAAAAGGATCAAATAGAATTGTCATAGAGCCAATTAGAGGGCCAAGGAGGCTCTGTTGAGACATCCTCTTCGGAGACATCAAGTTGGTTATGCAAAGCACAGGTTAGCTGATGTAACAAGTGAAGTCTTGTGCTGTGGTCTGAGTACTGGTTCCCCAAAGCTCATGTTGAAATTTGATCTCCACTGTTGGAGATGAGACCCGGTGGGAGGTGTTTGGGTCTTGGGAGCGGATCCCTCATGAAGGTTTTGGTGTCCTCCTCAAGATAATGAGTGAGTTCTCCCTCTATTAGTTCCCATGAGCGCTGGTTGTTAGAAAGAGCCAGACACTTCCCCTGTCTCTCTTGCGTCTTCTCTCCCCTTGTGGCCTCTGCACACCCGGCTCCATTTTACCTTCCTCCATGAGTGGAAGCAGCCTGAGGCTCTCACCAGATGCACAATCTTGCCACCAGCAGAATCGTAAGCCAAATACACTTTATTTTTAAAAAATAAATTACTCAGCCTCAGGTATTCCTTTATAGAACTACAAACGGACTAAGACATCGTGCTTGGTGCAGGAGTGGTCCAGGAGGTTTTTAACTCCAGGAAGGGACTCAGGGCAGGCGCTGGGCTTTGGACGTTAGCTCAGTGCTTACTTCGTCGTTGACAAACAGTTAAGTCTATTTCAGAAACAGATATAACTTGTACCTGTGGTTTTACTAATCTCTTTATAATAGACAATATTTATAGTAATGACATGAATAATGCATATCGTTATTTTAATCAAAAGTTACACTGTTACAGAAAAAGCACACGAGACCTGAGCAGGCGCTGAAATCCGGCTTTCTGAGCCCAGCCTCCTGCAAGGTCCGCCCTGGGGGCCTGGCAGCGCTGCCGCCTCGCTGCGCCCCCGGTGGCCATTAGTGGAATTGCCGGCACTCACCTGATAGGCACCAGCTCCGCAGAACTGCACTGAGATCCTTTACAGTCATCGAGCGTTTGTGTGACTTTACTATCTCTCCTCTAGCTTTTAAACCCAGATACTCTTTCTTACTCGCTGCACTCACTCATTCTTTCATTCAACAACTATGGATGAGTTTCGTGCTTCAGGGTCTTGGTGATGGAACTCTGTTGGTGAAACAGACAAGGGCTCTGCTCCATGGAACGTACATTCCAGGGACCATAAAGGGAACAGAGAAGGCTTGTCCAAGCAGTCCAGGCTTGACCTTGGACCAGCCAGAGGTCCAAGCAGTGAGAGGACAACAGCAGGAGGGACAGAAGTGCAAAGGAGGACTGAGAGGAGAGGAGTTCCTGTCTAAATTTACCCACAGAGGGAAGTCACTGATGGCTTTAAGCCCAGTTGTGACATGACACTCATTGCTTTGAGAATTCTACATGGCCTGCTCTGCAGAGAATGGATGGTAGAGGGGGAGGGGAAAGAGGGAGTTCTGATAGGAGGCTGCAGCAGGTGGCTTTGGGCTAGGATGGCTGCAGTGATGGAGAGGGAGAGGTGGATGGAGAGAAAACCTAGATGTGGAATGGCAGGTGCAGGATTGGATGGGGGAAGGCTAGGGGAGAAGCAGACTGGCTGCACAGGTGCTCGGAGGAGTCCGGGAGACTGGGAGGGGTTGGGGGAGGGTGTGTCCCTTATGTTCTAAATACAAAGCCTGCCAGGTTTTTGGTTGATGTTTGGAAAAGAGAAGCATCAGGCCTAAAAGGAGTGGCTGCTTTCTTGTGGTGTGTAAACAGAAGCTTCTTAAGGGGATTGAAATGTTGGAGGGGTTGGCATACTGTCTGTTGGACAAAAAGTTTGCTCAGGATCTTGAAGCTGTGACCCTTGGGTGCTGCGAGGACAGTCAGGTCACTGGGGCCTGCAGATAAAGACTGCTCACTGTTGCATGCCCCTTATGGCCACCATGGAGCTACAGACACAGGGTCCCCCTCCAACAGCCTCTGGTTGGCATGGGCTGCATTGGTCAGTGGTTGAGGCCTGAAGCTGCCTTTGGTGAGCTGAAGTGGGCTTGGTGTACCATTGCCTGCACTGGGGCCCGAGTGAAGACCTTACTTCCTTGGCCTCATCCCCAGGTCCACACCCTGCACTTCGTGGTCTCACGGCTCCAATATGGAAATGAACTGTGAGAAGAAGTGCCACAGGGACTCGAGGGACAAAGGGGGCAAGGCCACCCCAAGCAGGTGGGACCCTTCCTAGCAGGGGCCAGCCCCCAACCATCTTGCACCTCCAGCCGATCAGCAGGAGTTTTCACAGAGGGAGCCAGATATCAGAAGAGCAGAGTGCTTGGAGCAGCCGGCACCCGACAGCCCAGGACAGCTTCAGCCTCGTCCCTGCACCTTGCAGGGACCCAGAGCCCACCTGGATCCTGACCTCTTGTGTGTCTCATCCTCAGGGGTCAGTGGGGCATGCTCTATGTCAGTCGGGTCCTCTGAGAAGCTGATGGCAAGCTGAGATGAGAAGTGCAGGGTAAAGGGGAGGGGAAAGTGTCTAGGGCGGGACTTGGGGCCATGACTGGCTTCTCTGCTCCAGGTCTTAGGAGGCCAACATCAAGCCATTGGCCAGCCTGGGCTCCTATCTGGAGGCTCTGAGGGAAGTTCTGTTTCCTTGCTCATGAGGGTTGCTGGTGGAATTCAATTCCTGGTGGCTGTAGGACTGAAGTCTGGCTCCTGGTTGGTTGTAGCCAGGCTTGTTCTCAGCTTCTAGAGGCCTCCTGCATTCCCCAGATCACAGCCCCCTTTCTCCATCCTTAAAGCCAGCAATAGCAGGTTGAGTCCTCGATACTCTTTGAATCTCTCTAACCTCCCCTTCTGCCTCACTTCTCCTGCCCCAGCCAGAGAAAGTTCTTTGCTTTTAAGGTCCTGTGAGATGAACTTGAGTCCACTCAGCTCATCGGGATAATCTATTTTAAAACCCGTATCCTTAATAACACCCGTCAAGTCCCTTTTGCCACGTGCTGTACCATATTCACAGGTCCAGAAGGTGGGGACATCTTTAGGGGGACAGAGTTCTGTCTACCACAAGTGTAGAGCATGACCCTGGAGGCAGCATTTGCTTATTTATTGTGAAAATATTTATTGAGCATCTATTGCATGCCAAGGTCATGCCGTGCTGAAAAGCATAGTCCTGTCTTTATAGGTGCATAGTTGGGCAATGGGATGGTGGAGGAGAGAACGGAGAGCCGTTTGGAGATGACAAGTGCTCTGAACAAAGGTGGAAATCTCGAGCCCAGCATGTGGCCCAGCTGGCACCTGCAGAGAGGAGGCAGGGTGAGTGACCACAGGAGGATGGACTCACTGTGGGGCTCAGCTGAATGGCAGAAACTCTGGGCCTGCTTTGCTGTGCAGGGGAGTTTTCATGGCCCCCCACCTGCTTTCAGACACTTCTGCCTGACATCACAACTGGAAGGGACTTTAGAAGTTATTAAGTTCCAGTGTTTTCAAAAGAAACCTCCTTCAGAAGATATACAACATATCTTTTAAAAAGGAAGATCAGATTTGCTTGAAGCTGGGGGTTACAGAGAAGGTGTGGGGAGCCTCCCACCTGAATGGCAGGAGTGGGGGAGTGGGGACAGACCACCATCCATGAGGCTCCTCAGCTGAAGCCCTGCACTCTTTAGGATGCAGCTTGAAAACGAAGGGAAATTGAGGTCTGGAGAGAAGAATTTTCTCAAGTTCATTCATCTGCTTAAAAACGATCCAGACTCCTAGTTCAGCAGGTTGCTGATGACTCAAAGTTATAACTTTTTACAGCTGGGGTGGGGTTGGAAAACCAATTTGTCTTCGTAAGATCACTTCCAGGCATTTAGAAATTCTGTATATAACGACGCTTCCCCCGCCCCACTAGCAATTTTAATTACAATCTCCTTCTGCCTCTATTCCGAGAGTTAAAGATGTGGAACTCAGGAAATCCCTCACAAAATATTTTGCTGCTCTTTTTTTAAGAGCCTGGCTTGAGATGATCTTTCTTTCTCTCTTTCCCTCCCTCCATTTCTCTCTCTCTCTCTTTCTCTCTCTGTCTCTGTCTCTCTCTCTCTCTCTCTCACACACACACACACACACAGCCAATGCCTCGTATGTTTTTGCCACTCCTGAAGGAGGGTGATGTGTGGGCACACAAGGACAACACCCAGCCTTGCACTGTGACACCAATCTGCAGATTCGCTCTTAGGAATGTGTTTTTGTTTCAAGCTGGGTTGATTCTCTCTGTTCATTTCTCTTTTGTGGACCATCAACTCCGTGTTTCCTGTCTCTCAGCTCTCCCTGTTTGCTTGAGAGGCTCAATTATGTCCTGGATTCCACACAGGGCATGTTTAAGGGGCCTCATAGGCTACCCAAGGCATGGAGGAGCTAGCCCCGCATGAAAATCAGGGTCCTTGACATTGGTCAGGTGTGCCAGGGTTTAGGATGCTTAGCTTGCAGGCTCCTGCACCCCTCTGTCCCACCCCTCTCTCCGCCTTTTCCCATCCCCTCTGGGCCAGGGACACCTCCCAGGTGCTCTGGAGTCCTGGGCAGCACATTGGCCAAGGAGCAGTTCTGTGCACATTTTCTTGGGAGCCAGGGTGACTGACCCTTGCTGTGGGCTTGCTCTGTGTTCTGGAGGAAGTGAGGATCAACTGTCCGTGTTAGCTGCAGTCCCTTGGCAGAGGCTCTAATCAGCCCTGCATGGCTACTGCCAAGCAGAGAAAGGAAATGCATCCCCAGCAGGGAGAGACCTTTAAACCACGGTCAGTCGCAAGCACAAGGCTGGAGTCAGGTCTTGTCTCACCATAAGGAAATCTGTGCAATGAGTGAGCCCCTCACCCCAGTTCCAGTTGTGAGGAGGAAGGAGGGGATGGAGAAAGGTGAGAAGAGGAGTCCCAGGATGCCAGAAGGAAGAAGTATGGTCCCAAGCTTAAGAGGGAGCTATGGGTCAGGCTGCCCTGCCCAAATCCCCACCCTGCCATTGCTGGCTTCTCCTTCCTCAGTCTGCCCCTCTGCGGAGTGGGGGTGATACTGGCACCCACCTCCCAGGCTTTTTCTGAGGGTTTGATGGAGAAGAGAGCCTGCCACGCGGTGAGCGCTGAGTAAAAGGTAGCTATAATCACGATTGCCTTTTTTCCCGATGTTTACCAAACCTGGGTAAATGCATGGATCTCTCTGGAGGAAACCGTTTCTCTTGAATCCTGGAGAATATCTCCGAAGCCCTCAGAGTTCAGTTTATGGATTAATGACTAAGCAAAGTCCTTATTGAGGAAGATCGTTTTCCCTGGTAAATGATCTCTGCGAAAGTTTTTGCCTCTAGAGCTGGCAGAATATATTTTAGACTTGTTGAAATAAAAACACAAGTTTAGTTCTCAGAAACTTGCAGGTCCTGAGGAATTTGCAAAGCTTCTTTAAACTTGGTTGGGGAGGGAGACGGGTCGGGGGAAAATGCTGGGCTGTAGGGCAGAGTTTGGACACGCACACTTGGGGGTCTGGCTTCTGGGTCTGCTGGGGTTCACTGGACGTCCCCTGATATGGTTCACAGGGCAGAGTACCCTCCTTCCAGCTCTCTGGGACTGACTCCTTGCAACCACCTGCTCCCCTCCATCCTCCCCAAGTTGTAACAAAGTAGCCCCAGGGGAGGCGGTGTTGCTGCCACCTGGTGGCCAGCTCTGCACACTGCAGGCTGCCCTGTCCTGGGAGACCCCAGGAGGCTATACCTGTGTCCCCGCAGATCCGCGCGAACTGGGTCGTTTTAGGGACACTTATCACAATGAATGGGGGATGTTCCCTTCCCATGCGTGCCTGTGTTACCAGTGAGCTGGTGTAGGAGAGTCCCCATGCCCAGGGAGCCCCAGGCCAGCAGGCAAATGGACCCTCTTCCCTCCTCCGTCCAGGGTGCTCACCTCCAGGAGCTTCTGCCGTCCCCAAGTTGTCTGTCCCTCTCCTCAATCCCCCTGGTTGCTCCACTCCAGGTCCGCTCTTCGGGGTAGCCCAGATGCACTGGAGTCTCCAAAACGCCCCTCCTGGCCTCATCCTCCTGCCTGTCGGATGCCACACACTCGTCCTTGGTCTCTGTTTCCCTTTGATAAAACCCTTTCCTTTCCTTCCATCTTTCTCCAGAAGCAAAACAGGGCAGGGTTCTGAATTGTGACTGCCTGATCAGTGCCTGATGACATTGTCAGCACCGAAGTCAACCCATGGAGAAAGATTCTGTTAAGGCCTGGGATGCTTAGTTAGCACTTGGTGGACTTGACCTTGTTTATTTCCTTACAAGGTGCCTGGGAAAGAGCTTCTTTAGAAGCTTCACAGATGAAGAGCAGGGCCTCTAAGGGTCAAGTGAAGCTTAGTGGGTCCTGGAGCCAGGATCTGCCCAGCACTCTCTGCACGGCACTCAGGTGGGGCATAGCTGAAAGTGCACCAGGATGCTGGAGGCTAAATCCCTCACAGGGCTGGTAAAATCCCAGACTGCTGTGCCCACAGCCAGAGTTTCTGACTCAGCAGGTGTGGGGCGGAGGCTCCTGACTGCTGTTCCTGCCCCAGAATCCCATGCTGAGAACCGCTGATGCAGGTTGCTGAATCTTACCTTTGGCTGGGGATGGAGTCACCTGGGGAGACATGAACATGCAGAGGCCTGGGTCCCCACCTGGGAAGGCAATACTGCCGTCAGTGGAAGGTCAGGCACCAGGGATTTTAAAAGCTTCTCAGGAAATTCCAGTGTGCAGCCAAGGTTGGGAATCACTAAGTAGCTCATCCCTTCCATCTGGAGGAAACTGAAGCCCCAGGAGAGAAACAGATACCCTTGGGTCACAGGCAGAGTCAGCCCTCTCGGGGCAGGGTCTTGGGTTGGTGCTGTGGCACCTAGGGGGTGGCTTGTGCAGGGGTGCACCTGTGTGCATGGCCACGCCAGGACCCTAAATGGACAGGAAGCAGAGCTCAGGGGTGGGACAGTGGGGGCATCCAAGGAGTGTCCTGCTGTGTCCTCCAACTGCACCTTGTCCAGCCCCCATCTCAGAATACACACAAGGCAAAGGTCAAGGCCACATTCCCCAGGTAGGACTCAGGTAAGACATCAGAGCCTGAGGCAAGTGAGCCCAAGATCCACTGTGTAGTCCCAGGTTGACCCTGACCTTGTCCACCACCTTGGCCAGGTTCTGTCCAGCGGCCTCAGTGTCTCCTTTGTTCCTGGGTTAGGCGGTTCTTGCATTGTGATAAAGAAATGCCTGGGGCTGGGGAATTGACCGAGACAGGAGGTTTAAATTGGCCCGCAGTTCTGCAGGCTTCACAGGAAGCATGACGCTGGCATCTGTTTGGCTTCTGGGGAGGCATCAGAAAGCTTTTACTCATGGCCGAAGGTGAAGGGGGAGCAGGAGTGTCACGTGGTGAGAACAAGAGCCAGTCAAGGAGGTGCCAGACACTTATTTTTTTGAGACAGGGTGCTGCTGCTCTGTCACCTAGGCTGGAGTGTAGTGGCATGACCATGGCTCACTGTAGCCTCCACCCCCTGGGCTCAAGTGAGTGATCCTTCCACCTCAGCCTCCCCAGTGGCTGGGACTACAGGCATACACCACCATGCTTGGCTAATTTTTGTATTTTTGTATTTTTTTTTTGATGGAGACGAGGTTTTGCCACATTGCCCAGGCCGTTCTCAAACTCCTGGGCTCAAGTGATCCACCTGTCTTGGCCTCCCAGGTGTTGGGATTACAGGCGTAAGCCACTGCACCTGGCCACTGCACACTGACAGACAACCAGATCTCGGGAGATCTCACTATCACGAGGACAGCACCAAGCCATTCAGGAGGGATCTGCCTCCATGACCAAACACCTCCCACCAGGCCCCACCTCCAATACTGGGAATTACATTTTAACATGGATTTATTTGGACAGGGACAAATACTCTACAACACCAGTTACCATGATGACATGGAACCTGGGAAGCCCATGGAGGAGAGAGTGGATCGGCTGGGGCGGCACGGGCTTAGGTGGAGAACGTGAGCCTTCTCCGTGGAAAGTTGCTGCACCAGCCAAGCAAGGCTGTGTATTATCTAGTGAGTGATACTCCCATTAGTGAAAAAGAGGAAGAGCTTCCAAAAAGAATGAGATAAATGGCTCCATGCCAGAACATTCCTCTCACCCTAAGTGTAAATATTATAAATAAGCACACCGTGCAATCCATCTGTCAATGCAAGCAAATTAGCCGCTGAGAGACACACACTCCTGGGGGTGTGTGTGCAGACCCTCTCGGCCTGGCATCCGTCCCATCCTAGCTCTGTACTTTCACAAGGAGGGGGCAGCTTTTGCTGAGGTTGGAGATAGCAGGTTTAAGTGATGTTATCCTAATGAAGGGAAAGAGATGATTTAATGACGTGTTTTTTTATGCTTCCAACTACAATACATCTCTGGTGACTAGCACCGAGTGCTGAGTGCTATCGTCATTCTCCCTGCCCCTTAAATTAGGCGGTAGAGTGCCTGGCTCGCCAGGAGAAAAGTGTGATTCTTTCTTTCCAGGGGAGGGGGGAGAGTGAACCATGAGCAGGTTCCTGACAACACAGGAACCCTGCAAGTACCCATGCTGTCTGAGTCCCTCATTCACCATCTCCCAGTGCAGGCTGCTTTGCCCTCGGATGAGAGCTGCCCAGATGACAGCAGTGGGTGTCTGCTAGCTAATCAAGCTATTATTAGAATTCAGCAAGAGTCCTAAGGATTTGATTTAGTAAATTTCATCCTGTTGGGTCTATTATCAATATCCTATCACACTCCAAAGTGTACACGACAAAACCCAAATGATAATTGGGTTAACACTGTAACTTCTTAAGCAATAATAAATTAACCCTCATTTAATAACCCACTTTAAGAGTGGAAATGGCTATGTTAATATATGATAAAATATCTTAGTCTGTACATACGAAACACCCTGGAAAATACATTAAAAATTAATTATAGTAAAATCGATGTGATTAGAAGCAAAAGTCCTTTATGCAAAAGCAGTAAATGTGCTGAAGATGTTACGGGAAAGAAAAAAGCACCGTGTGATTAAAGAGCTGGGGAATGCTTATGGAAAACTTTTAATAAATGTTCTTTCCTGGGGCAATTTTGATAACAGATATTTGGAATCTGATTCTCTCTGTCAGATACAGCCGTGTGAAATGCTCTCTGTCACTTTTTTTATTTTTTCCTGTTGGAGACTTTTGGCTTGGTTTGCAGATGTCTGGTGCCACCCAATGCCCTGTCCTCTCGGGGGCCACCAGCCAGGGGTCCCTTGGTGCTGACCTGGCTCCACTGTCTGCCTGTGTTAGTCAGGATGGGCTGGGTTATGGCACAGTAACAAACAGCGCCCATCTCAGAGCTACCAACAACATTTCTGTTCCTGCCTTCTGCAGGGGTCAGTGCAAGGCTGAGCACTCTTTAGAGTGACCCTGTGTCTTAGTCCATCTGGGCTGATGTAGGAAAATACCATAGGCTACCAGGGTAGCTTAGAAAATGATGAGCTCATTTCTCACACTTCGGGTGCTGGGAAGTCCAAGATCAAGGTACCGGCAGATTTGGTTTCTGGTTCGATGCCAGCTTCCTGGTTCACAGATGGCACCTTCTCACTGTGTTTTCACACAAAGGCTTCACCCCCATTACCTGGTCACCTCCCCAAGGCTTCACGTCCTAATACCATCACCGTTGGGGCTAGGATTTCAACAGGGGAATTGGGGGCACAGATGCAAATACTCGGAACATGGCATGGTGGGCCTCGTGATGGCTGTGAGTTGTACCTCCTTATAAACAGGCACTTTCTCAATTACCAAGGCAGGAGAAGGAAGTTCTGCACGGTCTCACTCCAGCCATTTGATGCCTCTGCCCGGAAGTGGCATCATTTCATCGGCCAAAAACAGTTGCATGGTCATTTCTTGCTTCAAGCGGCAGGGGAAGTGCAAGCCGCGTGTTGCGGTGTGTGTGTGTGGGAGACGAACCTCTTGCTGACAGCTGCCTCCTACGGGAAAAGAGATCACAGTGACTGGACTGGGAATCCCCCCGAACGTTAGTTCACAGCTTCGGGGTCACTGATGTCCTAGTTTTAATCTCCAAACAGGAGCTGTAGCTGGGATTTGGCCTTTCAGAGGGTTTCCTATGCAGTGGCTCTCAGTCACCCAGAATCATCCCCAATCTCAGACCCAGGCGGATGAAATCACTCCCCGGGTACCAGCAGTCCCAGAAGAAGAGTGCTTGCTTCAGCTGCTGGCTGAGTGGTGAGCTCAGGGCCTGGGGACGTTGGTCCTTGTTGGCTCCAGGGGATGGGCTGGGTCAGCTGTAACCACCGGAGAGCCAAGACGTGGATTCCTGGGAGCACTTCTGAGCTGCTACCAGAAGCTTCTCTATGTCACTGGGAGAGAATGTGGGGCAGTGCGAGGCTTTGCTCCCCAAGGGTGAGGGCTTCACTGAGGGAAAGAGAAAACACCGTGTTGCTGCTCCGGTTCTGAAAGCGCTGGGAAATACAACTAAGAGTGGGGAGGGGCATACCCTCCATGCCCAGCAGGCCAGGTGGGAACATGCCTCAGGTGTGCTGGCCGAGTGCACTGGCTCATTCCAGACCCAGCACTGGCCAGACCTTTCCCAGGCCCAGGGCTGAGCCCAGGCAGCTCCCCACAGTCTCCCTTGGGCCAGGGCAATGGCAAAGATTGGTGGAGCTGTGCTGAGCAGGGCTGGTTATTTTATTCCCGCTTTCCATCGTGAGTTTTATTAATATGCAGCCATGGCAAGGCCAGCGGATCAGCAGGCGGCCGCCTGTTTAAGGTGGTTTGTTACTCATAGGTCCCATGAGGAGGGGGCAGGCCATGTCACACGGCCACTCGGGAAAGCAGGGCGTCCATCAGGAGGCAGAGGGAGCCAGGGGCAACGTGGGCAGAGCCTTTATCGTGGTTTCTGCAGGAAGGATAGGCTCGTGTGGATAATTTCTGTGGGCTCTGGGACGGAGAGGCTGCCCCTAGGTGTCTGGCACCAAGCCAGGAGTGACTAGGGCAGGTGGATGGTGGCCCCAGGGGGAGACCCCGGTAGAGGAGGTGGTGGGATGTAGGCTCTGGGTGGGTTGGTATTAAAGGCGGGCTCCCAGCCCAGTCCTTTACTATCTCTAGGAATTGGTCAGTCCTGGGAGGGGCAGTCCCTCCAGGGTCAGCAAGGCACTAGAAGTCACAGTGTCAGAACACAGAAAATTAAACTACATGATTAATACAATTTTTCGAAATCTACCAGAATGAGTGCAGAGCAAGAAGAAGCCATGAGTGTGCTGGGGTTTGAACCCTCCTATAGCTGCTGTTATCAGGAGGAACAGGGGGAAGCCATTGCCTTGAAATTAGAGTTTGTTGGCTGGTCTTGCAGGAGCATCCAGGCCCCTCTTTGACCCTGCATGCTAATTCGGCGAGGAAGGCTGTGAGTCTCATTTTGTAGACGAGGAAGGTCAGGAAGCAACTGGCTAAGGTCCCCAGCTCAGAGGAACTCAGGAAGACCCTGAAACGCCATCTTCCCGGGGGAGCCGACCTCAGTGCTTCTGCCCTGGTCCACCCGGGCAGGATGCTGTGTGGTGGAACGCTTTTCTCAGGTACAAACCTCTGCTGTGGGATGAACTGCAGCTCTGACCACAGCGCTGTCTTGGCTGAACGAGCCCGTGGTCCTGTGTCTCTCCTGACGTCACTTTGCCATTTGACCTTTTATGTATTCTGTACATGTCCACTGTGCTGGCTCAGGCCAGAAATCCTGCCTGCGACCACCTGCATAGCCCTGGGCTGGAGGGATGCCTGTGAAGGCCTCTGCCTAGTTAGGGCCAGTGTGGGGGTGGATGCAGAGCAGGAGGTCCCAGCAAGCATTCAAGGGATTGTACCCCAGAGCTCACACCCCCCAGAGTGCAGAGCACCCCCAGAGTCACTGACAGGTGGGAGCAAATCTTAGTTTTGCACCAAAGTTACAAGTCGTTCTGTTTTTTGTGATTTCTTTTTTCTAGGCTCCTTTTGGGCACTGCTCAAATTCTCTGCCTCTGATTCACGACAGGGCAGCCATCTGTGCCAACAAGAAATCTGCGTCTTCGGGTGAAGGAGCTTTTAGGAATAAATCCAAACAAAACTTTAAAAAAGTCACACTTAATCACACTTTCTCTTTGTATCTGGAACCCAGCCCAAACACTGATTTGTAGCCCTTTAGTGCAACTTGGAATTTGCCGGATTATCCTTTGTATTTATGTAGCTCATAAGTCTCCCTTGACTGCTGGGATGTCTCCATAAATACTCGGTGGCAGGAACGCTGCGAGTGTGGGCTTGCTGGCAATGGTGACTTTCATATTTCAAACACGGCTAAATTGAAGGAGATGGATTTGGGTCTGAGACGCCTCAGCGCATTCTGCAGTCTTACTTAGGCTCCTAGTTGCATACGACATGTTTGCTCTTTTCTTTCCCTTTTGGGACACGCTGTGATCTTTCTGGATCTCCCATTGGCTGTGGGCTTCCTATGTCTCAAACAGGGATCCGCAGAGTATCTCCATTCATCCCCATTGGAACTCTCTGTAATCGAGATAGTCACTTCCATTTCAGAGGTGAAGACAACAAGGTTTAGCAACGGTCAAGTGTCCAAGGTCACCCTGCTTGACAGAATCAGGGATTTGAAACGTAGTTGTTGTGACTCCAAGGCCCATGTTCTAAACCTCCATGCCACATAATATCTGAAACAAGAAAATGTCCAGGATAAAACCAGGCTCAGAGTTGGATGCCTCCTGGCACTTTCTAGGGCCAACCCCGCATCCGTGAGCTGGATTCTGATTTGGGATGTGGTGCAGGCCATCGTGATGGGGCCGAGAGACGCACCGCGGTGTCTCTGTCTGTGTAGGAGCAATGGTTTCCACGTACAGCCCGCCCAGGAAGGCAAGGCTGGTTTCCAGGAAGGAGAGGGCTCATTTGGCTGGGTAAATAGGTCCCGGCTTGTTTAAAGGACTGGGAATGAGGATGTCAGCCTCGGAGACAGAGACAGTAAGGCAACACCTGCCGAATGACGTGAAGGGTGGGGGATGCGGTGGGGTTGGAGGAAGACGGATGGCACCGTGAATAATGAAAAATCTGGATATTAACAGGGGAGAAGTGAAATACAAGGCTGACAGAAATGTCATTAAAAATGGATTGAGGCCGTGGGAGGAGGGACAAGGCACAGAGAAATTCTTCATAAAAGATGTTGTTCAAGAAAGGGGGAAATGAAGCCTCAAACACCCATTTTCCCAGCTCGCCAAGTCAGCCTTTTATTGTAAATCCCAGTTAACTCCTCTGGAACAAGAGCAGGCTTGAAATGGAGACTTGACTTCTGCTCAAGGCTGGGCGGGGGCTGGGACCACCGGACCCTCCATCAGGGGTGCTGGGGCCCGCAGTGCTCTAATGGACAGGTGGCTTGCAGTGTGGTCCAGGGCCAAGTTTTGGAAAATTTCGATATTATACATAGTATCATTTCCAAAGGTAACTTCCGGAATACTCAGTTAATTAGGATAACCCTGGCCCAGTTATTTTTAGGGAAAACATGCTATTCTGGAGGAAGCATCTGCAAGATTTAAAAAAAAAAACAGTTTCAGCAGAATAAAATTAGGCAAAATATTTTCTGCTCTGGAGAAATAGCTACAGGGATCCAAATGTGACCAACAGCCTAACCACAGCTTCCCTTTCCATATGTTATATTCGTATCTATGTCTATTATATGTATACTTGCACACATGAATATACTTGCACGTGTGGATAAATGCAGAGACAGATGACAGATGAGTGCATAGATGCCTGGATAGTTGCATAGCTAAATACAAAATGGATAAACAGATGGGTATATAGGTGAAGGCAGGTGCACAGATACCTAGATAGATGCCTAGACAGATAGATGTGTAAGTAGCTGCACACACACACACACACACACACACGGCGCGGGGACAAGGCTCTTCCATCTAAAACAGAACTTTCCACCACCTGGCGGCTGGTGTGAATGTTCCTTGTGCCCAGCCCAGCAGGGGACACAACCTTTTTTTTTTTTTTTTTTTTTTTTTTGAGACAGAGTCTCACTCTGTCGCCCAGGCTGGAGTGCGGTGGCACCATCTCTGCTCACTGTAAGCTCTGCCTCCTGGATTCAGGCCATTCTCTTGCCTCAGCCTTCCGAGTAGCTGGGACTACAGTCACCCACCACCATGCCCGGCTAATTTTTTGTATATTTTAGTGGAGACAGGGTTTCACCGTGTTAGCCAGGATAGTCTTGATCTCCTGACCTCATGATCTGCCCACCTCGGCCTCCCAAAGTGCTGGGATTACAGGTGTGAGCCACCACGCCTGGCCAGAGGATGTCACTTTTAAGGGTGACAGTGAATGCCCATTGCAGCTCAACTGTCTTCCCCAATGCTATCATCATGTTGACCTCAGGAGTGGCTGTGTGGATTACTCCCAAATGCCTTTGGTCACTGCACCTGAAAGCCTGCCCTTGTTACACTTGCCTAAGGCAGAGGCCCTGCTGTGGCTTCCACAGGCCCCAAGTCCTTCACTTGCTGTCTTACTTGCTTGTTTAACCCCCTAGCTCTGCTCTTGGACAGGTGGGGAGAATGCCTTTTTATTCACAGCTGCAGCCTAGCACCTAACATAGTGCCTGGTGCATAGTGGGTGCTCCCTGAACGCTTGTTAAATGAATAAACAAAAGAATTAATCTACAGGTAGGATCACAAGTCCTCTGAGTGGCTTTTGCTGCCCTTGATAATCTGACCCACTTATCTGCAAACCTTGCTTCCCAGCACACTCATGTCTGGGAGGATTATCTATCTGTTTATTATTCATCTATCTATCTATCTATCTATCTATCTATCTATCTATCTATCTATCTATCTATCATCTATCTATCTACTATGTATCTATCATCTATCTATCTATCTATCTATCTATCTATCTATCATCTATCTATCTACTATGTATCTATCATCTATCTATCTATCTAGATCTATTATCTATCTATCTTCTATTTACTATGTATCTATCATCTATCTATCTATCTATCTATCTAATCTATCTATCATCTATGTCTCAACTGTCTATCTGTCTGTCATCTATGTATCTATCTAATCTTCTATCAATTACTCATCTATTATCTAGCTATCTACCTAGCTATCCATTATCTATATATCTATCTTCTGTCTGTCTGTAATCTATCTATCTATCTATCTATCTATCTATCTATCTATATTCTACTTTTTTAATCTATCTGTCTCTCTATCTATCCATCCATCCACTATCCATCATTTATCTGTGCATCTATATATCATCCTGTTGAAAGCATGTTCTTTATCCTACCAAATACTTGATCAGAGAACCTGGGGCCTTCCATAATAGAAGGCACAATCCTATCTGTGCTGCCGACACTCTGCTAACACCTTAGGACTTGTTAGGAAAACCTGTGTCCCCTCAATGGCTTCTGCAAACTGTCCCCTGAGAGTCACCACTTGGACATGGCTGGAGGACAAATTCTCAATGTGGTCTTCCTGCTCCAGTAGCTTCTGTATGTGGCTCTTCTGGGGAAGACAGAAGTCCCGCCCTGTTCCTGGTTTCCTCGGGTGCCCTCTGTTTGCTAGCAAGTCTGAGTCTTCCTTGGTTTGGGGGCTCTGGGGTCACTTTGATGCCACATCTCAGGCCTCTAACAGGTGAGAGAGCAGGTACTGGGCCCTTTGCCTCTGAGCACAGCCTCTCTGGGGTCAGTCTTGGCAGGCTGGCTAGGAAAAAGAAACCACTGCCCTGGCTGCCCGCCCCACTCGCAGGCCCCATCAGCGGCAGTTCAGTGGGTTGTTGGGGAACTCTCTGCTCCTGAATTACCAGGAGGTTCAGTAAAGATGAAGATCCCAGAGTCAGTCCCACCAGGATTCAGGGAGGCCTGGGTGTCAGTTGCTCCACAAAAGCTTCAACCCTATGTCCTCCCCGTCTTGCCCCCTGAACCAGGTGGCTCTCGTCCCACCGGGTGGGAACCTCTGCCCTGGAACACACGTGGGTCTGAGGTCCCAGCCTTTAGTGGAGATCCTGGTTTGGCTTCCTGGGGACCAGCTGTGTGGCTTGGACAAATCCCTTGGCTCGGCCGAGCCTTATGTTCTCATCTGTTCAGAGGAGAAAGGAGCACAACCCTGGGGGATGGTGCCACCTTGTCTGGCACCTGACAGATGCCCAGACACTGCAAGTTCCTTCCTAGTCCCCTCCCTGAATGCCTTAGACACCAGGAGACCCTAGCATGGGGAGGGAGTGTGGGGGACACCCTGAAAGCCAGAGAGAGGTTCCTTGATGCTTGCATCTGAGCCGACAGTTCTTTTCTTAAAGGAGGTTCCCTCAGCATCCTCAAGACAGGTCTACTTGTACACAGGCTCCATTAGCAACAAACACACCTACTTAAATATGCAAAGAGAAATCCATATGCACAACACACACCTGAAGATGCCTGCACACAACTGCATACTTGCACACATGCCCTGACACATACATCTGCACACTCATGCATGGGTAAGCACACACATGCACAGATGCACATACATGCACGGATGCATACACATGCACACACATACACATATGCATACACATGCACACACATGCACAGATGCACAGGCATGTGCACACTTGCACACACACACACACTGCCCATGCTTGCTAAGCAGCATTCTCTCCAGTGATGGAGGAAGGACCCTGAGGTTTGACTGGATTCTGGTGCCCCAGTTCAGCACTACAGCCAGCTGGCTTGGGGCCAAGGGCTCAGGGACTTAACAGGAAAGGGTCCTGGTGCCAGTTTGCTGCTTGATTTGGGGAGGCAGAGTTGGACCTGGGCTTGCTCCTTGAGTATCTGCAGCCTGACCCTGGAGCTGCAGGTAGACGGCGCCTGCACCACTGAGTAGAGGCTGTTCAGGACATGGACTCCATCTCTGCCCCCAAATCCATGTTGAGGCTGAAGGTGTCCAGCTGCCAGCCTTCTGACTATTTGCTGGGCAGAGGATGTTTGAGGATGTCCAAGGAGGCTGGGATGAGGCAGATACCCTCCTGGCCCCACCGGGTCTTTGGAGGCAGGAGCAATGGCTGCTGTGGTGAGTCCTGGAGGTTGGATCTTTTGTCACAGTTACTGTGGGACAGCCCCCAAACAGGATTTCGAGGCATCTGAGAATCTTAGCATCTCCACAAATCTCCAAGTGTCTGAGAAGAGGCCAGGTGTTGGCAGGGGTAGTTATAATTCCAACAGCAAGAGGAGGGTCTTGAAGCTAGTGTGGGCAACGACCCCTGGGAATATTGAAGGGACATGGCCCTTGAAGGATGAGGGGCTGACCTGCATCAGTGGGAGCAACTGCCTGTTCATTCACTCATTCATTTAGTCTGCAGAGGTTAATTGGACATCTGTGATGGGGAGAAGGCAGACTCTATAATAATGGCCTCTCAAAGAGACACGTCCACATCCCAATCTCCAGAATCTGTGAATGTGACCTTATCCTGAAAGAGCGTTTTTGAAGTTGTTATTAAGGATCATGAGATGAGATCGAGTAATCCTGGTGGGTCCCAATCCCATGCCAAGTGTCTTTATGAGAAAAAGGCAGAGAGACCAGACATGGACAGAGAGGAGAAACTGTATGAAGACAGAGGCAGAGATTGGAGCGATGCAGCCACAAGCCAAGGAACAACTGGAGCCCCCAGAGCCTGGAATTGGGGAAGAAGGATCCTCTAGGCCCCTTGGCGGGAGCACAGTGCTGCCCACCCCTTGATGCCAGACTTCCATCCTCCAGAACTGAGAGACTAAATGTCTGTTGTTTTAAGTCACCGAGTTTGTGGTCCTTTGTGATGGCAACCATGGTACTCAAACACAGTTAGAATAAAGTGACACGGGAGACTTGCAGGTGCCTGGGAGTGGAGCGAGAAGCCCCTTGTCTAGCTGGGGTGGGGTCCGGGTGAAGGAGAGGGACTCCAACTTCAGGCGCCTGGGGAAAAACACAGTGCATGAAAAACAAAGACCCCAGCTGAAGGTAGATCCCTCTCCCATCTGCTCTACCGGGGCTCAGTGGGTGCTTCAAGAAATGTTTGCTCTTCCCCCAACGTTGGTTGGGTTATGAGTCAATGACAAGCATAGGATGAGCGGATACTTACAAAACACGCTTGGTCTGGCACAGAAAGCCCTAGAAACAACATCACTGTGATGCACTAGCTGCCCTCCAGGTCATTGCTAACCTCCAGCTGGGGGTACACAGAGGAGCATGGGTGCCCCAGTGCCTCACCTGAATGGCGCTGCCCATCTGCCCTGGGTGAATAACCTTCTAACCAGCAAGAGAGGCTGCTGTTGACATTGTCATTCCATTCCAGCGATGTTTTAAGACTGACCTAAATGGAGTCAGGCTCCTTGTCCGAGCCTTAGGCTGTCTCCTGAGTCTCTGACCTGCTCCCTGTAGAGCGGATATAGTAGCCTGGAAGATGTGTCCTGTCCTTTACTCCTGGCCCAGAACAGCTGGCTTCCTGAGAGTTTCCTTAAGCTTCTACAGATGGGGCCATGATTCATTCTTAAATCTATGCAACAAGGGCTCCCCGGAGATGCAGGAGAATCCAAGGGGTCAAAGAGTTTCCAAAGTAAAAGCTTCCCAATGAGAGAAATGCTTCTGGGGCTTCCTGCAGAGCTAGGGGACATACTGTGATCCCAGGTACCTGGCCATGGCCAGTCTCCAGCCTTGAGGGGACCCTGTTTCCACAGTGCCCAGGGAGAACCCGTTTGCTCTGGGGATAGGCTGGCCGCACATGCTGGCATTGCAAGGGGCAGGCGGCCCCATTCCTCATGCCTCAGCTGAGTGCCTGCTTTAGCTAACCTTTGAGTGCTCCTTCTGTGCCAGACCCGGACCTCGTCTTTGAAATTTTTTATTTCGTTTAATGTCATGGAAACTTTAGAGGTGACAATGACTGTCATCATTCTTATTTTGCATGTGAAAACAGGTAGATCTGATTGATCCAAGATCACCTGGGTCACATGGGGCAGAGTTGGACTCTGGGTTTGGTCTTTGCCATGAGCCGTAAGATCCGATCATCTCCTCGCTGGAAGGAACGTGCCAGGTGGCTGCGAACAGGTAGGGAAATAATTTATTCTCAAAGTGGCCCTGGATTGGGGCCTGGACGTGTCTGTGCCCATCTCCCCTTCCCTCGCTGTTGTCCGACCATGGCGCTCAGGAGGACTGCAAGCATGACAGCTGAACAACAGTGCCCTTGGCAGGTGTCTTGCTTTCAAATAGATAAATAAAAATACTGCCACCAACTCAAGACAGCCACTGGCATGTCATCCAAACATGTGGGGGAATTTTACACAAATTCATTTATTTAGTATGGGGCTGTTTTGGAATCTGGCTTTAATTTAATTTGTTGAGATTTGACTCGATTAAAGGGTATTGATCTGGGGTGCCTAAAATTGCTGCCATTTGTCAATAGTGGCTTGCTTGTAAAATCTCATTGTTAATAAATCAAGTCTCAGGCTGCTCAATATGTAGTTATTACAGTTAGGATACAGATGCAGCTTTTGCCCTCTGGCACCCTGTGACAGATGAATATCATTAGAAGTTGCAAACACTCTTTTGAAAGAGTTTGATCTTTGCTTTTATATGGACTTTCCACCCCCAGCTCCCCTCCAATGTGGGCCTCGAAAGAAAAGTTTGAAGAACTTAGAACAGTTGTCAAGTCTCAGGAAACGCGACTGGACTTAAGGCAGCTGGAGCACCTCTGGGTTGGGAGACCACTTGGGATTATTTAATTACTTTGTGGGGTAAATGTTCTCCTAAAGTCACCTGGGGAAACCATGTCTCCTTAGGAGAGTCCCATCTTTACAGGACAAGAACGGAGTGTGCTGGGCAGGCTGAGCTTTGTTTAGTTCCGATTGCTTTATTAGGACAAAGTGTGGCAGACGGCTCCTTAGAGCAGCTGTAAGGCAGCAATAATGACAATCAATTAATAAACTGGCCAATATTTATGAATCACCTCCTTTGTGTGAATGGCTGTGCTAGAGGCTTAATAAATATTTGTTAGTACATATTTTTGCATTTCAAATAAGAAAGGTTGCCACCCCAGAGAGCTGGAACTAAAAAAGACCCGGGAATTCATCCAGTACAGCACCCTGAATTATAAAGGAATTTGAGGATCTTTCCCCAACATAGCATGGCCCAGGAGAGGCTGTGATCCAGAGACCCCCAGCACAACCACTGCTCCTGCCCCTGAGCCTGTGCAGGCTGGCACCGGTGCTCCAAAAGCAGCCTTCGTTGTGGGAGAACTTTCAACCTGGTCATTCAGGGTTTGTGGAGAGCACTGCCCTGGCTCATCTCTCTCTTCCAGGACTCTGACTTACTGGCAGCCTTGGAGGGATCCGTCCTGTTGACACAGAACTCCTCTGTTTTGATTCTCTCACACCGTGCTGGCGCAGGATGAAAAGTCCTTTGAAAAGGCTCTCTCCCTTCTGAACACTTCATCATCTTCTCATTTGGAATCCGGAGAGCCTGGCTTTTCCCTCCTTTCTCTCCTTTGTTCTTTCTTTAATGTGCTGCAGAAATGCCTTGGGGGACAGTCTGTGCTTGGCGCCCGCCGTGAAGCAAGGGTTCTCTGCAGAGTGCCCCGGGGATGCAGGGGTGGTCCTGAGCCTGGCCTACACAGGATGGACATGTTTTCTATAGGCAGCTGATTTAACGGGGGCAGTGAAGGCAGAAGTTCCCAGCAGCCTTTGCAGTGGGAGAGGAGCAGCATTACAAGATGCTTGACAGAGGCGGTTGGGGTGCGTTTATGTTACTGTTTACATGTCTTCTGGCCTTGGGGCCTGAGGGCTGGCCTCCGAGCCTCCCTGGAGGTGTGTGGCTGGAAGGAGCTCCAGGGCCAGGGAGGTAAAGCTTCCTGCCTCCTGGCACTTTACAGCAATTCCAGTGACCGTGCCTCCAGGATTGGGGCGCTCTATCTTCAAGGCGAGCCCTGGCAGGGCGGAAGGTCCGTGCCAAGTGCACATGAAGAATCTGCTCGGAGCTGTTTGCAATGCATAGAAATTGGAGAGCCTTGCTTTTCAGCATTATTCTTTTATTCATAGGCCTGCGTGTGAGAGGCTTGTAAATGACATTACCAATTTTGCATTAAGCAGGTCTGGCAAGGCTGGCCGGGTTTCTACATTTGGGGCTTCATGCCGGGGGCTGGACTGGCTGACGGGCCAATTGCTTTATTAGGCATCTTAAGGATATGCCCGTGTCTTGGCTTTTTAATCTAAAAGTCATTAAGGGGCTCTGTGTTGGGCAGAAATTGATGGGCACTCCCCTCTGTTTCTGTGTCCTTGGCACTAATTGGGAGGGCAGGCCTGGTCCCCGAGCCCCAGGCTCACTTCCTCCTAAGCCTTCAGGGCAGATGCTCACCCACCTGGGAAAAAGCCTGGGGCAGGCCCACAACAGGGTTTATCTCCTCTTCCTTTGGATCTGATCTGTTCTCAGTGGGCTGGAGCTGTCTTTCCTGTTCAAACAGAGCAGCACCGGCTGTGGGGAGCGAGACCCATTCTGGCCTGAACTGGAATGTGGGGAGGGTCCACCAGCCCTTGCTTTCTCCCAGCTGCCATTTCCTCTCCTGCCTCCGAGTGACATCATGATGGGAGCTTTAAAGACCTGGGCCCTTCAGAGGGGAAGCCAGGAATGTGCATCACAAACACAGCTGGTCCCAGGCTGCTCTGTGGGGGATCGGCAGAGGACACTGCCCTCTTGCCCGGTACGGAAGGAGACAGTGATTGTTTGGCTGTGGGTATGGCACAGACGCTGGCATGAGGTAAGTATGCACGTCACCTGTTCGTTGAATGCATACATAAGGGACTTAGTACTGACTCCTGGTTTCTGAGTCACTAGCACTGACAAAAAAGAGATCTAAAATAATTCTCTTTTCTGTCTCTTTTTTTTTTCTCTTGAGTAAGAGTCTCTCTGTGTTGCCCAGGCTGGAGTGCAATGGTGTGATCTTGGCTCACTGCAGCCTCCGCCCCAGGTTCAAGCAATTCTCCTGCCTCAGCTTCCTGAGTCGTTGGACTACAGGCACCCGCCACCATGCCTGGCTAATTTTTTGTGTGTTTTTACTAGAGACGGGGTTTTACCATGTTAGGCAGGATGGTCTCGAACTCCTGACCTTGTGATCTGCCTGCCTCAGCCTCCCAAAGTGCTGGGATTACAGGCTTGAACCACTGCGCCAGGCCCTTGAGCTTTTTCAAAGCCAAAATCATACGCATTGCTCTAGTGAACACAGCGCCCTCCTTCTATTCTGTAGGTGTCCGTGGACATTTTATATATCTGCACATTAAGGAGGTTCTGCAGTCAAATAAGTTTAGAAAACATGAGGATAAACAGTAGCCTGAGACCCGAGGCCACTCATGTCACTGTAGGAGGCTCTGCCAATTACCTTTGGGGACACACATACCTACGACTCCAGCCTTAGTTCGGGATGAACTAACTTAGTGCAGGATGACCTGCGGCTGCTTCCAACAGCCGTGTCCAGCCTCAGAGGATGAAGGCGATTCACATTTGAGGCTCTTCAGAATAATGTGCCCGGCTCTAAGGCAGCTTCCAAGGAGGACATTCAGCCTGCTGTGGCTGTGAAGATATTCAACCCGACGTCATCCACTGTGAGGCGGAGGTTGTGGCATTTTGTGGACCAAGCAGCCGGGATTCTGTCACCTCGCTCTGCATACAGCAGCATTTAATGCAAGGTGTGAGTGAGGGCCTGTGTAGGTATATCATGCCTGTGTGTTTGTGGTGCAGGGGCTAGCGAGGTCCTGACAAAAGAACTTTCTTCTGCAGATCACAGAGGTGAAACGATTCCCGTGCCCAAAAGGGATTTTAAAAATAGCTCGAGAAGCTGAAGGCAAGACACAACAGACAGTTCCACTCGATTTGCCGCCTTCAGCCTGGCTGCGTGCTGGAAACATTTGGTCCTGCTGAAGCATGCTTGTCTGGCTCTGGCGTCAGGGCTGGGTGTCTCAGAAATGGAAATGCAAGCTTCTGGCAGCACTCACTTTTCCTGTTGCACTGACTTGTCACTTTGTTTGCTATCTTGTTGTACACAGACAGCACAGGGGCCGCAGGCCTTGGGTCAGCCTGATGCTGTGTGTATGTGTATGTGTGTGTGAGTGTGTTTGTGTCTGTGAGTGTGTGTGTGTGAGCTGAGTCAGCCGAGGGACTTGTTCTCAGCACCCCCTTCCCTTGCTTTCAAGTGGATCCCGCCTTCACTTTGTGGCCCAAGCCAGATTTGGCAACGGGGAACAAGCCATCTAGAAGCTCAGGCAAGTCCTTCCTGCCCAGAAAAGGCTTGGGCCCCTCCTCCAAGACCTGTGATCAAACCACCGGTGTTACACTGGCTAACGTGATGGACGTACAAGCAGTGCAATCGCACAACGCCCCCAGAAGGGCCTCTGGCATGATTTAATGCTTCGCTGTTGCCATCTGGAAATTCACTTTTTTTTTTTTATGTTTAAGTTTTATTTTAAGTTCAGGGGTACATGTGCAGATTTGTTATATAGGTAAACTTATATCATGGGGGTTTGTTGTACAGATTATTTCATTACCCAGTATTAAGCCTAGTACTGATTAGTTATTTTTCTTGATCCTCCCCCTCCTCCCACCTTTCACCCTCTCACAGGGCCCAGTGTGTGTTGTTCCCCTTCACATCTCCATGTGCTCTCACCATTTAGCTCCCACTTTAAGTGAGAACATGTGGTATTTGGTTTTCTGTTCCCGCCATTAATTTGCTAAGGATAAGGGCCTCCAGTTCCATCCATGTTCCTACAAAGGACATGATGTCCTTCTTCTTTATGGTTGCGTAGTATTCCACAGTGTATAGGTACCACATTAAAAAATCCAGTCTACCACTGATGGACATTTAGGTTGATTCCATTTCTTTGCTATTGTGATTAGCGGTGCCGTGAACATAGGCGTGCATGTGTCTTTATAATAGAATGATTTATATTCCTTTGGGAATAGGTCTAATGACGGGATTGCTGGTTTGAATGGTAATTCTGTTTTTAGGTCTTTGAGGAATCGCCACACTGTCCTCCACAATGGTTGAACTAATTTACACTCCCACCAACAGTGTGTAAGTGTTCTTTTTTCTCTGCGACCTTGCCAGCATCTGTTGTTTTTTGACTTTTTAATTACAGTCATTCTAACCGGCGTGAGATAGTATCTCACTGTGGCTTTGATGTGCATTTCTCTAATGATGGTGATGTTGACTTTTTTTTTCCATATAATGTTTGGCCGCATTCTTAATAATTTTTTATTTTTGAGTTTGTGTTTTGTAAGCTGCATCATAGGCCCCTGGAGCACGACCGTGGACAGAGCAGATGCTGTGACATGCGTCCACTGTTTCTTGCCACTCCACTGGCACGCAGCATTCTTTGAGGCCCCATAAGTGCAGAATTTGAGGATACGTGGGAGATCAGCAAGACTCAAAGTGGGTGCAAGGTCGGTGTGCTACGTCTGCAACAAAGCAGGCTCTTGGCAGCTCTGAGGCCCACATTCTCCACTTGAACTAGAACTTGCTTCGAAAGCAGAAAGAAGGCCCTGGCATCCTAAGAAACAAAAACTGCCAAGGAGCTGTCTCGTGTCTGTCCTAATTTGTGTTGCTCCCGGTGTAGCCAACCACTTATGCTGAAAATATGATATAAAAGGAAAGGGAGAGAGGCAGCCCAAGCTCCTTTTGCTTTCAGTCCTTCCATGCTCATCAGGAAGCCCGAGGCAGGGAGTGGGGGTAAATGTACCTGACCGAGAAAGGAAATGGAAACAGCTGAGTTGGATTAGTACAGCGTCTCCACTGTTCTAGTAAGAACGGGATCCATGTACAAGCCACACCATAGGAATTGTGCAATTTTGGTGATTCCATCCATGAGATAAATGCTTTTACATTTGCATTTAAAACTGGCATTGCACAGGATAAAGGTGAATGGTAAAATCCACACTGATGACTTACAAGTAAAATTTTTCTTTACTTGTTATGGGATTATGTAGCAAATACATATCATCATCCTGTTGTGATTATTTTTATTTGCTATGTAAAAATGCCTTTCTTCCATTGCTTTTCTCTCAACTTGTCATGATGATTTTCATTTGCTGTGTAATGCTAGGACCTTGAATGGCACTTTTTTTGCACTCGGTCTTACCAACAATGGAGCTAGCAGGGGTCACACCTTCCTATTCTGCGGTTTTGGGGCTGAGGTTGCAGATGGGAGTTATCCTCAGCTGGGCCTCAGTAACTGCTCTTCCTCTCGCCTTTTCTCATATGTTTCTTTGAGGCTGAGCTCCTTCTCAGCCCTATGCAAAGCCCCACATACCACACAGAAGCTTCTAAGAGACAGATGACTAGGGTCTCCTTTCTGTAGACCTTCCTCTTTCTGCCAGGGTCTGCCCCAGAGCTACTCAGGAACTTTTGGTGCATGTATGTATGCATGCATGTATGGATGGACGGATGTAAAGATGGTGGATGTATGGATGAATGGATAGATTGAAGGACGGTGGATGAGTGGATGTATGGTGAATGGATGGATGGATGGATAGATGGATGGAAGGAGAGATGGTGGGTTTATCAATGATTGGATGGATGGATGCATAGATAGATTAAAAGATGGATGGAAGAATGGTGACTAGGTGGTAAATGGGTGGATGGATGTGTGGATGGATGAATAGAGGGATGGTAGATAGATGAATGGGTAGAAGGACAGATGGTGGATTAATGGATGAACACATGAATGAATGGAAAGATGGTGGATGTTTGGATGGAAGGATGGTGAATGGGTGGTGGATGAATGGATGGATGGAAGGATAAATCCCTCATATAGTCATTGAGTGCCTTCTCTGTGGCAGACACTGTTCAAGGTGCAGAGGATGCATCAGAGAACAGAACAAACAAAAGCCCTATCCCTGAGGAGCGTAAGTGTGCCTAGAGAATGAACGAATGAGCAAACTAGCTAATGCTCCGTAGTGTCTGCCCCAGGAAGACTTCACCTAAGTTAGGCACAAAAGCAGCACTTACAACCAGGCCGTGTGCCACTGGGCACAGCCTGGTGTGAGAGAAGCCCTGAGAGTCGTGGGTGAGAAGACGAGTGAGGTGGGGGCCATTGTGCGGGTGAGAAGGCTTCATGCAGGGTTGGGGTGGGGTGGGCAGGTCTTGACCAGGAGAAGCTGTAGATGATGAGAAAGGCTGGGGGTGGACCTGCCTGCCTGGGTGCAAGATGAATGAGGACAGTTTGGGGTGGGTGAGGCTTTGTTCATGAGACAGGGAGAGAGGGGTCTGGCTGGAGTCTGGGTGGAGAATAAGGACCATTTTCAGGCTGACGGGGCCTGGAAGCTGACTTCGGTCCAGGCCAGAAGGCATAAGAAAGAGAATCCCTAAGAGCCACTGAGCGGAGACCGGTGCCATCTCCACAGTAAATGACAATGGCTGCCCCATGCCTAACTCCCAATTCTGAGGCAAGGGGCAGCATCTGGGTTGGCCTGGAGAGGTTTCTGTGACAGGAAAAAAGGTGCCCAGGCAGGCGAGGGGCAAATTCACCAACAGATCCCACATGCTCTCCCCTTCTCGCCATCACTGTCCCTGGAGCTGAGCGCTGGACAGTATTGCAGAGACCTGGGGCTTGCGCCTGAAGTGAGGACACAGAGGGAAATGTCTACAGCCCCAGCAGGGTGAATGCCCGCCACAGAGGCCTGGAGCTTCCCAGGCAAGGTTGGAAAGCAGCCCCACTAAGATCGAGTATCCTCTTCCTCCCAGCCTTGCCAGGGTGCTGCAAGGATCAACTGAGATAATAGGGGTGCACTCACATGCCTAGGGCGCTACTCACATGATCATCAGCGGTGGTCTTCTCCTGGGAGTGCATTTTTCCCAGGGGGACAAGTGGGAGAACCTGAGGCACTGAGCCCTAGAGGGCTGGTGGTGCAGGCAGGGTGAGGGTGTGGTGGAGGGAGGAAGCCCTGCTCCTATGGCCTCACCCTTCTTGGGGGAGTCACCTACTGACATCTCTTACAGAGCCCAAATCCAGGGTCCTGCCTGGTTGTTCTGCTGGCCCTGGCCCTGGCTACCTTGCCTCCTTGCCCAGTACCTGGTCAGCTATCAGTGTCCTGGTGTGCCTGGGTAGAGCTCCAGAGAAGCTGGTTGACTGGCTGGCAACAAAACAAGATGGGCGCCAAGTGTCTGATGAATGGACGGGGTCTCTAGTGGCACCCAGGGCTGACACTCACAGAGCCTGGCCTGACCCTGTGTGGGTTGTAGGCAATGGGCTGCCTTTGGGTTTGGACAACCGAGTTCACTTTTCCTAGAAATCTGATGTTGGACACCAGCCTGGGTTTCTGTAATAGTTTTCAAATATGCCTAACGCAGCCACAATCAGGGCCCCACGCAGACTTTGCGGAGATGCGGTGACCCTGGTATTTTATTCCTCGCTAACCTTCAATTTTTGTTCCTGACCTTTCTCCATGAAATATTTCAATATAAATAATGCAGTTTTGCAAACACATTGCCCTGATTACTTTGTAGGGCCCTGATTCTCCATGTGTGAAAGTCTCTGAAGTAAGTAGTAATTTGTTCCCCTTTCTGGTAATTGCTGTTTTAGAAATAGCTTCTTCAGACGTCTGCCTCAAATTGGCATTGCCCCGACTCTCCGTGCGCTTGCCAGACGCAGCTGCTGTTTGCACGGCTCCTGCAAAGTCACAGTGCAGAGGCCTGGAGGCAGACAGTCCTGGGCTGTGGACAGTGGGCTTCTTGCCATCACCTGGTCCAAGGCCTCTGCAGGTAACCCCTGTTTAGGTGCCCAGAGAGAAGAAAGAGGCCCCGTTCCTCTGCCTGCTCCTCTCAAGTTTGAGGCTTGTGAAGTCAACAGCTGCCAATTTAGGCCTGGATCTGAGCCCAGCTCTGACAATGTGCTGGCTGGACAGGTGGGGGCTGACTGCACAGGTGAGGTCTGGCTGGACAGGCGAGGACTGACTGCACAGGTGAGGGTTGGCTGGACAGCTGAGGGCTGGCTGCACAGGTGAGGTCTGACTGGACAGGTGAGTGCTGACTGCACAGGTGACGGCTGGCTGCACAGGTGAGGTCTGGCTGCACAGGTGAGGACTGACTGCACAGGTGAGGGTTGGCTGGACAGCTGAGGGCTGGCTGCACAGGTGAGGTCTGGCTGGACAGGTGAGGGCTGACTGTACAGGTAAGGACTAGCTGGATAGGTGAGGTCTGGCTGGACAGGTGAAGGCTGACTGTACAGGTGAGGTCTGACTGCACAGATGAGGACTAGCTGCACAGGTGAAGGCTGACTGGACCGGTGAGGGCTGGCTGGAAAGGCGAGGGCTGGCTGCGCAGGTGAGGGTGTGTGAAAGAAGTACAGCTGCAGTCCTGTCCTGGAAGAAACTTGCAAACAGATTTGAACCTGGAACTTGTCTATCACACTTGTCCCAAAGTTGCCCTTTCCTTTAATTTCCAAAATGAAACCATCCGTGCCCCCTTACTGGCTGTGCTGCACACCGATGGTTTTTGCCACTGATTCTCCTCTCTTCTGGAAATGCTCAGCACGTGTCCTCGGCAAGACCGCTGAGTGGCGATGGGTTATGTCAGCCAAAGGAAAGGAATCTAGGGGCCAAAGTGTCCACAGGCAGATGTCAGTTTTGTGAGGGCAGACCTGGGGACCACTGCCGTGAGGGCCTCAGATCGAAGACAGAAGGACCACACACAGCAGAGCAGTGGACCAAGACGTCAACCCAGAGA
Source organism: Theropithecus gelada (assembly GCF_003255815.1). Classification (NCBI taxonomy): domain Eukaryota; kingdom Metazoa; phylum Chordata; class Mammalia; order Primates; family Cercopithecidae; genus Theropithecus; species Theropithecus gelada. Next base: position 34,184,576 of record NC_037668.1, on the reverse strand, counting down.
AGAATGCGGTCAGGGCTCTGCAGCTCTGTCCTGCAGCAACCCAGCCCCTCAGGGCTGCTGCTGGGGGTGCAGTGCTAAGCCGCAAATCTGAGCACGCTCTGCAGCCAACTTCCCTCCCACATCCTCTGACTACTCCTAGGGCAGAACTCCTCACCAGGCAGCCGACTCATCCTTCTACCCATTTTTTAATTCATTCATTCATTTATCTCTCTGCCCACTGTTCCTCACTCAGTGTGTTCATTTCTGCAGCCTTAAGGGCACCACTTACTGCACAATCCACCCTCTGTCAACATTGGCAAGCGACTTGCCCAATGACAGTGTCATCACACAGCTGGTCAGAGGCTGCATCTGGCTTTGAACCCGGGTCTGCTGGTCCCAGGGTCCCTGTAGCCCCGATGATATTTGAGCTCCATTCCTCCTGGAGAGCATCTCCTCCCCTTGGCAAATGCCTGCTGGTGCTTAAGAAAAAGCCCAAAATGTCCCTTCCTCCACGGAGCCCTCCAGGCCTGCTCCAGGCAGTTTTCACACCTCCCTTCTCAGGCTCCCTGGACGCCCTGTGGTTGCTCCAGCCACACTGATGAGATCCTGTGATTCTGTGTTTGTCTCCTGAGGGCAGGGACTGGATCTCGTTGATCTCCATGTGCTCAGCACCCATGCAGGTCCTGGTATATTGTAGGTGCTCAATAAATGCTCCAAGAGTGAATACATGAATGAAAGAATGTGCAGGGATGTCTCTGTGTGCCCTGGAAAGCCCTCCTCTTTGCAGTGTGTGTGGCTGTCCATCCAGGGGGTGGGGGCTGCCAGTGTCACAAGTGGCAGACCCTTTTTTCCCTGCTCCTGGGTAGCTGCTGTGAAGGAAGGGTCAGGTGGCCAGGGGCTTCCAGCCACTTCCAGGGTAGCTGTATCTAATCGAACAGGAGGACTGCTGGGAGGGGAAAAGGGAATGTGAAGATGGGGGAATCCTTCCTCCCCTCCGAGGGGCTGGGCCCCGTTCCCATTCACCGAGACCGAGCAGAGCATGTTAATTCTCGGTGGCTATTTTGAGCCCTTGGTGATTAATTTCCGTGAAAGGTTAGAATCCAACAGGGGGAAAAAAGTCGATGGCTAATCTGTTAAGCTCCCGGGGTAACTTAATTTACATGTTTTTAATGATTAGTTTCTACCTGAACATCCCAGAAATTAAGTGGGCCTGAATCGCGGAGTACATTCCCGGTTGGACTCATGTAAGTAAGGACCAAGCCAGGAGGGTGAACACAGGAGCACCTTATCCGGCACGAGAATGACATGAGTGAACTCCCCAAGGCCCGAGCTCCTTGCTTCTTAGACATTTTCCTTGGCGATAAACTGCCTGCCTCAGTCTGCAGAGGGCAGAGACTCTCCGATCCATCCTTTCCGGAGATAAAGAAACCCTGCCCAAGTCCTCTGTGATGAATAAATGACAGGAGATATCTCTACCCATTTCTCCAAGTCAAAGTGCAAATTCGACAAGCCTCCCCCTCCAGGGACTGCTGTACCCCAACCCGTGAAGTCCCAGGCAGTCCCAGGGCAACACGGTTGGCCAGGGATGCAGGAAGAAGACTAACCAGGTGACTGGGACCTCCTCTGGCAGGTGATTTGGGGCTAAATCGGGGGACTCCATAATGTTGTCTTGAGTTGCAAATAGTGGAGCCTCCGTTGGTTCCATTGGTCATTGTAAGGAAGGAGACCACTACTACTCCTGCTGCCCTCCTCCCCCAACCTTGCCTAGTTCACAAGACAGGAGGAAAGAGAGAAAGCAAAATGTTAGAAAGAAACAAAAGTAAGATAAATAGCCATTATTGGTGCCAAACAACCTTGGCACCACCACCTGGCCCTAGGAGCTGAAAAAAAGTAGTAATAAAAGCATCAACTCCTGATCTAAACTACTTGTGTTATCTGTAAATTCTAGACACTGTATGAAAAAAGCATTGTAAAACTTTTGGTTCCGTTAGCTGGTGCATGTAGCCCCCAGTCATGTTTCCCATGCTTGCTCGATTTATCATGACCCTTTCACGTGGACCCCTTAAAGTTGTAAGCCTTTAAAAAGGCCAAGAATTTCTTTTTCGGGTAGCTCAGCTCTTAAGACGCGAGTCTACCGACGCTCCCGGCCAAATAAAAAACCTCTTTCTTCTTTAATCCAGTGTCTGAGGAGTTTTGTCTGCGGCTCGTCCTGCTAGAGTAGCACTAGGTTGAATCATGTCCTTCTGAAATTCATGTCCACCCAGAACTTCAGAGTGTGCCTTACTTAAGAATAGGGTCATTGCAGATGTGCTTTGTTAAGATGAAGTCATACTGCATTCAGGTGGGCTCCATTCGGATAGGATCAGTGTCCTTATGAGAAGAGAAGAGGCACAGACAGAGGGGAGATGGCTGTGGGAAGACAGAGGCAGAGACAGGAGTGATGCAGCCACAAGCCAAGGACTGCCAGAGTCACCAGAACTAGGAATGGATAAGGAAGTCTTTTTCCCTAGAATCTTCAGATACACGGGTGTTAGTTTGTTCGCACACTGCTATAAAGAAATACCTGAGACTGGGTAATTTATAAAGGAAAGAAGTTTAATTGGCTCGCAGTTCTGTGTGGCTGAGAGGCCTCAGGAAACTTACAATCATAGCAGAAGGTGAAGCAGGCATGCCTTACACGGTGGCAGGAGAGAGAGGAGAAAGCGAAGTGGCAAAAGCCTCTTGTAAAACCATGAGATCTCACGAGATTTCACTCACTAGCACGAGAACAGCATGGGGGAAACTGCCCCCGTGATCCAATCACCTCCCTCCCTCAACACATGGGACTTACAATTAGAGAGGAGATTTGGGTTGGGGATACAAAGCCAAACCATATCACATGGTGTAAATGCAGCTACTCTGCCTCTCCATTGCTCCTGGAATCGAGGCTTGCAGAGGTGCCTGTCTGCACCCATCCTGGAGACGCATGCTCCCAGTTGTCCATTCATGCACACCCATGGGAACCTCTCCCAAGGTGGGGGTGGAGCACATGGGGACTCTGCCCACCCTACAGCAGTGAGTGTCGTGAGGAGTGGACCCTGGAGGGCTCTGCTGTTGTGGGGCAATTTCCTCAAGCAGCCTGGAGGCTCTGGGATGACAGAACCGGCTTCTCCTCCTCTTTGGTACTCCTCCCAGTGATGCCTGCTCAGGCAGAGTGAACAGGCAGGGGCTCACCCTCCCCTTCTGGACTGTTGGGGTGGCCACACAGCTCCAAGGCCCTCTGCTCTGCCCCTGCCTGGCCTCTCATCTCCCGTGGAACTCAGGCTTCCCCGTTGCATTCCCTCAGCATCAAGCAGTGTCCAGGGAGCATGAACAAGATAAGGGGCTCTGGGCCAGGGTGACTGAGGTCGACAGAGGGAGCTGCTTGCAGAGGAAAGGGCACAGGTTTTGGTTTCATTTACTCACTGGCACAGTGCCAGCAGCATTCAAAGCCACCACCACGAGGGTTGTGGAGAATCGAAGGGGGCAAGAAGAGCTTTGCACTATGTGACTCTTTTTCAGATGATAGTCACCAGCAATACCTTCCAGGGATGGTGGGTTGTGAGGGCAGAGGACGTGTGTGGGCGATTCTGTCTGGGAAGCTTCTCTTCCTCTTCTAAATTTCCCCTGGGGAAGAATAGTCAGCTATTTTTGTAATAAAGCTCCTTAACAAAATCCCCCAAATCTCAAAGGCTCACAACAGTGAACATGGAATTTTCTTGTTCGTGGTCCGCAGGTGGCTGTGCTGGGGGTGCAGGTCAGACTCGAACTGGCTCCATGTGGCTGTCCTTCTGGGTTTGGTGCACTTTGGAGCAGGATCCTTTCCTGGCAGGTGGCAGAGGTGTTAGAGGGACAAGTGGCCCCAGGCAATGGCTCTGAAGGACTCAGCTTAGAACTGGCACTTAGTTCTGCCACCATTTCATTGACCAAAGTAAGTCACAAGGCCAAGCCCACAAGGGTGGGATGGACAGAGTATCCAACCCCAGAAGAGCCGTGGCCAGCGAGGGGACGGAGGGCAAAACTGTAAGCAAACAATACAGTCCCCCCATGAGAATTATTTCCCTGTGTGTGTGCAACCCTGCCCTCCTGCAGTGGAGGCTGAAGGGGTCCCTGGAGGTTTCCACTTAAACTTAAACTATGTTGGAACTTGGAATAATAATACAAAGATCTGGCCTCTCACATCATCTGGGTACAACCATGGAACCTACAGTCACTGGATCAAGCTCTCCCTGCCCAGTGCTTTGAATCATGACTGGAGTGAGGGGAAAACCGTATAAACAGGTGCAAATCAAGTCTACTGGTTACAGACAATACCTACTGGCTGTAGGCCATGCCTGTTGGTTACAGACCAAACCTGATGGTTCTGGTGCACAAGACAGTCTCTGTGACGAAGAGTGACCCAACCACAAATGCCTGCAGTGCTGTGGTGAAGAAGCCACGCAGGAGAATGGAGGTGGTAAGAGCGGGCTCATCAGCGTCAATCTGTCCACTTTTAAATTTGGGATCCAGCTCTTATGAATGCTATGGACTTGGAAAATTATGTCCTTTTACTGAGCCTCAGTTTTCCCATCTGTAAATAATGGGATGATAACGGCACCTGCCTCCTGATGCAGAGTTGGCTCGGTGCAGGGCAGCCAGGGCAGCATCCCCAGCCCCCTGCACCTCCGGAAGGTGACAGCTCCCTGCTTAATAACGAGCTGGGCTCTGGGACACTTACCCCCTGCCTTGCCTCCCATAAGTCACTTCATTCTTGCAAGGAGCAGTGGCTGTGTTTGTGCTAAAAATCTAAGCTAAAAACCAGTGATTCTTTTAAGGGTAATGTTGAGCTTAAACTATGTTGGGACTTGGAATAATAATAGAAAGAAGAACTGACTCCAGGGAGAACTCTCTGGGCTGGCACCTTCTCGTCTCATCCTGGGAGTGAGGACATGTTAACATCGCAGAGAGGAAGAAATTGAGGCTCAGCGAGCCGGAGGTCCTTGCCGAGGACACAGCTGGCGAATGGCTGCGTGACCAGAGCCCGCACTTGCAGCGAGACCTCTGTGCTTGCTCTGGTTTCATCTTTTAAGAGGAACACCCTGCAACGGCCCCGGGGAAGCCCCCCTGCCTTCCTTCACCCCAGGGACCCCAGGAACATTAGCCAATAATGAGAATTTCTGGTCTCCCTCTCCCATCTCGTGTCAGCGTTCGGCTAAAAACCTTCCATCAGCATCAACCCTAATGTTTTCAGGCAAGTCTTTAAATTAAATTCCGTGGAAATGGTTTCATTTCAATGAATCAGATTGGAATGGCTGGGAGCAATCCTAGCAAGAGAGCAGATGCTGCGAGGGAGATGCGGAACCGGGGCCAGCGGGCCTCTTGGCATCTTCCAGCCCCACCAACTGCCCGTCAGCTCCCATTTGGTGGAGGCCATCGCCTGGAGAACCAATAAGGGTGACATCTCAAGCATGTGAGCAGAGCCACAGTTGGAAAGATAATGTTTGCTCAGTGCCCCGAGGCGGGTGCCTAGCAGAGCTTCCCGGCGGGGCCTCCGACTGTCTGGACCCATTAGTGTCTGAGGACAGCCTGGTCCTCACGGCCACTGTCTGTGCTCACAAAGAACATGGATCTCTGGCTCTGACCCGAGGCCTCCAAAGCCCGAAGTGCGGGAGAGGCAGCCGGGTGGTGTCGCATATTGGGACATCTCGCTCTGCGACCAGTGCCTACTCATCACTGCTTGAGCAGAACCCACCGTGCTTGCCTGGCCCCTGATTGTCCTGGGCTTGAACCCAGCTCCATTGCGAGGTCAATGTATGATCTTCATCGGCCTCATTTCCCTGTTTCCAAAATAGAAGTGATACTTCCCATCTTAGAGGACAGTTGTGAGAGGCAGGACAGGGCAGGGGCCAGAGCACCCACCCTGGACCTAGAATGCCTGCGTGGGCATCTCAGCGATGTCATTACCCACTGGGGTACCTGGTGACTCAAGTCCGATCAGAAGGACCTCCTCGGGGTTTTAAAGTGTGGGATGAACCGAAACAGCATAAGCAAAATACTTCAGAGAGTCTCCAGAACATACGAAGCATCGGCCAGGCCATTTGTTAGATCCTTCCTGCATCCCCACAGGCAGTGCCCAGGAGGCGTTTGTGGGATGAATGCAGGATCCCGTCACCTGGTCAGGAAGACACCGTAGTCTGTCTGGGCTTGCAGCGGGGTCAGAGTGGTGGGCAGAGGGCAAAGAAGATGCACAGATGCTGCCTCCAGGGCCTGGGAGCATCACACTAGGTCGAGGGTTTAACGCCTTTGTAGGACGTTTTGTGGCGGAGAAGGATGGGGCAGCATGGAGGGTGCAGGAGCAGCAGCACTACAGGCAGGGAGGCCTGGCAGGGCAGCACCCAGGGGGAACCTGCGGCTGGACGGCTGTGGAGAGGACTGACCCAGATCCCCTTCACTGTTGGGTATGGTGGCTCAGCGCCTCGGGCCCACAGCAATTAAAACATGAAATGTTTTAATTGCTTTTAAAATCAAAGGAAACAAATGAACTTTTAGGTTGAGGAAAAATGTTTTCAGTATATAAATCAGTTAAATATATATATATATATCAGTATAAATCAGTATGAATGTTTTCAGTATATAAATCAATAGATTCCTCTTTATACCAATGCCATTGTAATATATATGTTTTAAGGTGTTTTTTTTTTTTTTTTAATGGAAGGAGGGCCCGGGAAACTCACACTGTGACCTGATAAATGGCATGCAGAGGAGTGTGTGATTTTCTCAGGCCAGGCGTGGGGACTGTCAGAGCCTTCCAAAATAAAGACATTAAGAAAGGACCTTAGGAGATGGCAAACGGGTAGGTGGGGCCACGGATCCTGGAGAGGACACATTCAAGGGGCGCTGGTGCCCCCAAGGTGGACTTGGGCATGATTTGTTCCCCTGTGGTGAGGATGGACATTTGCTGAGGGCAAGGACAACAGAAGCTCCTTCCCTCTGCACCTGCTGGCCAGCAAAGGGGCGGAGGCTGTGGCCCAAGGCTCCCTGTTCTCTTCAGGAGTTGGTTTACCTCTCTGTGTATGATCTTCCACCTTCTACCTTCCAGGGCAGGGGCCACAGGAGAGTCTTGCAATTCTTGTATTCCTGGAGTTGGGCACAGAGAGCCATTCTTATCAGGACTGGAATACTTAGTTTTGAGTAATTATTGGATTATTCCCTTGACTTTTCAATTAAACATTCCCCATGCCCACAGGAAGGAATGCCACACATTCCCTAGATCTTCGGAGGGGGAGAAGGTGTTGTCCTCCCCCTCACCAAGGATCTACTGGGTGTGTGGCCACTCTGAAGCTGTATAGCAGTGCTGTAATATTTGGGGACCAGGCCTGAGCGACATCCTTCCTGTTATCTTCCATCAGGGCGTCCCCTCGAGCAGGAATTTTCTTTCCAAAGTCTACGTGCGTTCTCAGTAGGTGGGATGGCAGTTGGGCCAGCCAGAAGCCAACAGGCCAATCCATTCTCAGGGCTTTGGCATCAGTCAACAGAGGAATTTAATGAGGGCCTTTTAATCATTTATTCTAAAATGGATGAATGTTTGCTGCTAACATCCAAACACTCGCACACTTTATAAATGACTCAGCCCTAATTTGGAAGACAGACGAGCCTTGATAAAAATCAGCCTGGGAACAAATGACTTCTTTACTTAAAACTTGGACCCAGCTGGCGAGCGTGGGCTGCCACTTGCTGGATCACTGTCTGGGTTAAGGACGCTGTCATTAGTGGAGGCAATGCAGGTCACAGCTGCACAAACAAAGAGATGACGGAGGGGCATCAGCCACTGAGGGGCATCAGGCATAGCAAGGAATGGGTTTGGCCCCAGTGCCTGCCTCGATCTGTCTGGTGGGCACGAGCAGTGGCTTTGCCATAGTGTGCCAGGTAAAGGAAACCAAGGACAGGCAGGTGACCACGGCTTTTACATAGAAGGAGGGACTGAGTCAGGAGGACAGTAGGGAGAACTTCAATCCCAGCAGAAAGAAAGATGCCATAGGGTGGAGACGCCTGGATTTCAGGAGTGCTTTTGATCATGATGGACATTTGGGCTTCTAGAATGGTGGAATGGATTCTGTCAGATGAGAACTGGACAACATGACCTCACAGGATCCTTCTTTTCTTAAAGACTCTGGGACTCCGTGGATTCCTGTGAACCTTCCGAAGAGTCCGTAGAAGCAGAGCTCTATCACTCCCACATTCCACATTCTGCTAACCACTAGCTGGGTTTGTTCTCACAGTGACCTCTTTTCACTCCTTCCGGAAATGTGTCTGGAGCTGGAGACCTGGCGGAGCACTTGCATTGTCTCTGCAACATGCATCAAACCGTTTAAACGAGTCTTTGCATTACCTGGAAAGCAGAGCCTGAAGCAAGGGTTCGAATGCTGATCCTGGGTTTGGAAGGTGCAAGGCCAGGGTGGCAGGTGAGGGGTAGATGGAAGCGAGGCAAGAGATAGTGCAGAGCCGGTGCTGGGGTGCGTGACCTTGCTCTTCCGTCTTCCACAAAGAACCACGAAGAAACTAGCAGGCGTGAGAAAGAGCCACGAAGAAGCCGACAGATGTGTTTGCTCAGCATATGGGCCTTCTCTGGAAGATTCGCAAAGGGAGATGGTACCTTGGGGACGTCTGTGAAGAGGAGGAGGGGTGGGGACCTATCTGTCCCTCCAGTCTCCCATTTTCCTTCGGGAGCTAATTTCCACAATCCCTTGAAAGTTGTCACTGCTCCTCTAGTAGCCATAGGGGAAGCCAGACCCACCCACCACTCTGCATTGTGACATTTTACCCAAGTCTTATCTCAGAGGGACAACTTAGTGGGCTGGGGACACTGACCAAGAGAGAGGGGAGATGAAGGTGGCCGATGGAACCTGAGACGGCACCTAAAAGCATAAGCGTATGTTTACAAACACCACGCGGGGAAGGACTCTTATGTGAACAAGCTACGTGATAGGGCCCTGCCTTCAGGGAACTGGCGGCTGAGGAGGAGGAGATCGCCATAGCCAGGAAAGGGCAGTAACTGGTGAGTGAATCATTAAATAATAATAGGAAGTAGAATTTGAAGGACAGCTATGGGGTGCTCACAAGTGTGGCCAAACACACAGACACCAAGAATCTAAGTTCTTTTTTTCCCTCTTCCATTTGCTTAGGATTTTTTTCAAAGCACACCCAGACTTCGGGGAAAGTGTTTGGATGTTGAGAAAAACCCTCTAAACTGACATAATTGGGTTATTTGGTTAAGTGAAACTTGGACAAAGTGGGGGAACATAAAAAATTGCAACATGGGTGCCATCAATATTTTCATTTTAACATGAAACATGTAACACGATGTCATTTTGTTAGTCATTTGGTATAAGGCAAAGCCCTTTTCTTTGAGAACAGTTCCCCTGATTGGAATTCCAGTCTCTCTCTCCCTCTCATAAAACACACTCGTAATATTCAATCTTTCATTTCTAGTTTAGGTTTCTTTGGGGTGGACCGAGAACTTGAAGTCATATATAAAATAATCTGAGGTTAGAATCCTTTTAGATTCACATGATTTATTTTCCAATCGTTCATGGTTGACTTGCCCAACCTAATTCAACTGCAATAGATTTAAGAACTTACCTTTATCTGTTCTTTCCAAAGCAGTTGATGTGGTTTTCAGAGCTGCAGCTCTCTTTTCATACTCAGACCGATGGGCTTATGTAATGTTTAACTCAATTACCTCATTACAATAACAAAGGCAACTGGTATAAGTAGGTTTGGGAACAAACACAGAGGACTCTGGGTTGGTGCATTAGCTTCCTGGGGTTGCCCTAACAGGTGCCACTAACCAGGAGGCCTAGAGCAACACACATTTATTCTAAAGGCCAGAGGTCCAAGTAAAGACGTTCCCTGGACTGCTGGCTTGGCTCCTTCTGGAGGCTCCAATCTGTTCCATGTCCGTCTACCACAAACCTTTCTGTTTCTTGGCTGTGAAAGCATCACCCTGGTCTCCGTCTCCACCCCCACATGGCTTTCTCCCTGTGTGCAGCCGCCTCTGTGTGTCTTCTCTTCTTATAAGGACACCAGTCATATTAGGACACCAGTCACAGCACAGAAAGCCCCCCCCCCAACAACATAGCATACCCCATAAAGTGCACACACGCCCACACATGCAAGCTCACACACACTGTCATGCACACACTACCATGCACAGTGCCATGCAGCTCTCTCTCTCTGTGTCTTCTCCTCTTCTTATAAGGACACCAGTCATATTGGATTAAGGTCCACTCTAATCCAGTAGGACCTTTCTTAACTTGTTTACATCTGCAAAGACCCTATTACCAAATAAGGTCCCATTTATAGGTTCCAGGGGTTAGGAGCTCACTGTATCTTTTGGGGTGTCTTTTGAATGAGACCCATATCTTATTCAACCCTTTACCATGAGCTGTACTCTCTGGTGGGAGCAGAAGGGTACACAGGCTGACTGCCAAGCAGCTGGCCACTGGAAGGACAGGGCGAGCACAGGGTGGTGGTAAGGTCTGCAGGGGGTCAGTCCAGTGAATTTGTTAAATGGAGTACAGTTAAGAGCGCTTTAGCCATCTGGGGTATTTGCAGCTTGGGATCCCACAGTTCTGGGATATCTTTGCAATCCAGAAGGACCTTAGCCTAAGGCTGGGGTGTGGGAATCAGCTCCTGCTGCCTGGGTTGGGGCTGGAGAAAGGGCCCAGTTCTTGTGGGAAGCCAGAGGAAGAAACTTTCTCTCTGAGGGAACCAGAGGGTGTGGAGAGGCATCAAAGGAAGACGCAGGCCCTGTGACCCTTAGATACGGCCAGGGGCAGATAAAGCCTTCAATGTCACCAGAATTCACCCGGGGCAGTGGTTGGCCAAGACAGAGACCAAGCCAGTCTTCTTCCCACTGACGCCTCCCCAAATTTAAGCCATCCCCGAGTCATGCCAGTTTCACTCCTTAAGCATTTCTCAAATCCCTCTGCTACCTTTTGGTTCTTTGAATCCCAAGCTGACCCCAAAGCGTAGTATGATAAAAGATTCCCTAAGTCTAGCACTGGTCAGGGCAACCCATGCCCCATCAGGGTTGATCCCAAAGGACCATGATATCTAAACACACATGGAAAAGTCAGGGAGGGGGAGGCCGCGGGACGCCTGGCCATTAGGGGGACGGGGCTGAAAAAAGGAGGTTTCTGGGCAGAAGAGCCATAGAGGGTTATGTTTTTCCTACCGACCTCAGAGATTGTGTTGGCAGCCACAGAGTGAGGACTGAAGCTGATAGCTGGCTGGGTTCCTCCAAGACCTTGGTATACCTGCCTCTCTCACCTTCTACTGTTGCAGGACGCATGCCTGAGATCATCACCAGCCACAGCTTTGGCCCATTCAGGCTGCTGTAACAAAATACCATAGACTGGGGGCTTGCCAACAGCAGAAATTTCGTTCTCACAATCCTGGAGCCTCTGAAGTTCAGGGTCAAGGCTCGGGCAGATTCAGGGTCTGGCAAGGATCCCTTTCCTGGTTCACGGACGGTGACTTTTCTCTGTGTCCTCAAGTGGTAGAAGGGGTCAGGGGTCTCTCTCTCTCGGCTCTTTTCTAAGGGCACTTGTCCCATTCATGAGGCTCCACCCCCATGACCTCATCACCTCCCAAAGGGCCCAGTTCTTCATACCATCCCCTCAGGGTTCAGATTTCAATGTATGGCTGGGCGCAGTGGCTCACGTCTGTAATCCCAGCACTTTGGGAGGCCGAGGCGGGTGGATCACATGAGGTCAGGAGTTCGAGACCAGCCTGGCCAACATGGTGAAACACCGTCTCTACTGAAAATACAAAATTCACAAATTAGCTGGGCGTGGTGGCTCGTGCCTGTAGTCCAAGCTACTTGGGAGGCTGAGGCAGGAGAATTGTTTAAAAATCAGGAGGCGGAGGTTGCAATGAGCCGAGATGGTGCCCCTGCACTCCAGCCTGGGCAACAAGAGTGAGACTCCATTTCAAAAATAAAATGATTTCAATGTATAAATTTTGGCAGGGGATGCGCAAAAATTCAGACCAAAGCACACACCTTCTCCTGGGGCAGGGCACACAAATCTTTCACTGCTTCCTGCTGCCTTTTCCTGGTTCCTTGCATGATTAGAACTTAAGAAAATGGAGCCTCGGCCGGGCGCGGTGGCTCAAGCCTGTAATCCCAGCACTTTGGGAGGCCGAGATGGGCGGATCACGAGGTCAGGAGATCAAGACCATCCTGGCGAACACGGTGAAACCCCGTCTCTACTAAAAAAATACAAAAAAATAGCCGGGCGAGGTGGCGGGCGCCTGTAGTTCCAGCTATACAGGAAGCTGAGGCAGGAGAATGGTGTGAACCCGGGAGGCGGAGCTTGCAGTGAGCTGAGATCCAGCCACTGCACTCCAGCCTGGGTGACAGAGCGAGACTCCGCCTCAAAAAAAAAAAAGAAAAAGAAAAAGAAAATGGAGCCTCAACACTTCTCCAGTAAAAAATGACTTTATGCATTTTGGAATGCATAAAGTTGCCCGTGGAAACCAGACAGACACCTTCGCAGGATGAGGGGCCTTCCCCCCTTGGGTTTGGGCTTACTGCAGCTTCGTGCCTGCAGCTTCTCGGAGCAGCTGGGGCAGCCCTTTGCTTGGCGCTGTTTTGGTCAGTGAGGAGTGTGTGGCCTGCTTAGCCCAGGGACGGAGGCATGAGCTTTGTACTGGGGTCTGGATGTCTTCTGTCTTCACACCCACAGCCCAGGCTCTGGCACAGGCATAGGGCCACAGGCCGGCAACATTGTGAGGTCAGCACAGCGTTTCTCTGGCTGCCTTAGGAGAGCAGCTCTCACCGTGGGGCAAGCTGTGTGTGTTTGTAAACGTGTGTGTTTGAGCACAGACGTATCTGTGCATTTGGGAGGCAGTTGGTGGGTGGTGCAACCAGACACGCCTGGATTTGCACCTCTACTCTGCTGTTGGCCAACTCTGGGAGCGCGCTGTTCAAGGCACCTGCCATCGCAGCCTTTTGGCCTCCCGTCCTGAGAAGGAAGAAGAACAAGGCTCCCCTCAGCACTGCAGAAGCTGGAGGTGCCCACCTCAGTGCCTCCCACTCCAGGACTTGAGTGCACCCTCAGCAGAGGGCAGGGTTGGGTTTCAAAGCCTGCCCCTCTCACCAGCCCTCTGCACAATCTCCAACAGAGCCAATTTGTTTTTCCCATCTCTTCCAAAGTTTTCTTATCTGTAAAATGGGGATAATGATAAAGTTTATTCAGAGAATTAAATAAGATCACAGGTGCTATTTAAACACCCACTAGTGTGAACTATGACTGTGATAAGGGCGATAAAGTCTCCTGGAACCTCAGAGACACATTCAATTCTATCATTGCTATTATTATTAGTTGATGGGCAAGTAATTTTTGAATGAGCGTTTACTGCAAAGAGACTTTTATTTAAGATGGGAGGCAGAGATGGCACAGAGAGCCCCTTTTACAACACAGCATACCCCATAAAGTGCATACACACACATACACACACACACACATGCAAGCTCACACACACTGCCATGCACGTACATGTGCCAAGACTAAAAGCAAGAAAGCAAAATCCCAGGGTCCCAGAAAGCAAGAGGAAACTGGAACTGTGAGGGCACCAGAAGCTGGGGGCTCCTCGAATCGCTGGGCCAATGAGCAGGGCTGGGTCCGGGCTTAGCCTACGCCATGGGGAGAGCTGAGACTCAGGCCCTGTGGAAGAAATAGCAGAAGTAATGAAAGGGATAAATTACACTCCGGGAAGCACAGAAAATAGGACAACTTCAAAGGAACGTTAAAATAAGTGTGTTTAAAGTATTTCAAGAGATAAAGGGAAGAAAAGACACCATAAAGCAAGAACACGACATTATGGGAAAAATACAGCAGGGGGGTCTGAAAGAAGAAAGTAGAACCACGGAAATTAAACAAAATGAAATGAAGCGGACACGTTGACAGCCAAGTAGAATTAGTGATTTAAAGAAACCATTCAGGAATCAGACAGAGGGGCTTCAAGGCTCAGACAAAAGGAGGAGCACATTCAATGTCTACTAGACAGGAGGTCCCGGAGGAGAGCCTGGAGCAACTCACGAGAGGCAATATGCAAAGCCACAAGGGCTGAGAACGTTCCAGAACTGATGAAAAGCATGAGGCAGATGGGAAAAGCAACACTTTGAGCAGGATAAGGAAAAATAAATCCCCAAGTAGACACAGTTTTGCTTCACATTTGGTGATTGCAATTCAAAGAGAAAAAATTTAGCTTCCATCAGAGGGAATAAAAGAGCAATTTTGGACACTGCTGGCGGGGAGGTAGACTGATAAACCTTTTGGGGAAGATAATTTGGCACAACAGATACACAACCTTTACAAAGCCATTTACTTGTGATTTTCACTTCTGGAAATTTGTTCTAAGAAAATAATTATTGATGTGTCCAAAGATTGACATTTGGCTGTGTTTGTCATGGTCAAAAAAGAGGAAAGAACTTAATTTATTTCTGAAGAAATGTATACAAACTGCGGTACTAGCCATAAACCAAATTTTATGACCTAACCATAAAAATTATACTTAAGAGAGTATTTAATGATGTGGCAAGATGAACATGAAATACTGTGAATTTGAAGAAAAAGCAGATGGCAAAACTGTATGTAGCATGTTCTTACTTTGGCTTTGCATGAATTCGTGTTTGTGTGTGTGTGTGTGTGTGTGTGCATGTTTGTAATTAGAATGATTTGACTGACATTTTACTGTCATTTCGTTCTGGGTCTTTGTGTTTTGTATATAAGTGTTTTCTGCGTTGTCTATAATAGACATGTATTAATATTGTTGTAATGAATACGTTACCTCCTAGCCCCTTGTAGACTCCTTACTGGGAAGACCACTAACAGCACCAGGAGGAAATGCTGCAGCTTGGCTCAAATCCTGGCCCAGCTGCGTGCCTACTGGTGACTACAACAACCCTCTTAACTGATCTGAGCCTTCATTTCCTCATCTGTGAGGTGGGACTGAGGGTGCTGTCCACCTGCCCAGGCTGGTGGGGAATGTGCAATGAGATGATCCCTGTAACATGCTTGTCATGAAACCAGGCACAGTGTAGGTGTGAATATATGAGCCTTGATTAAATTAACCAACATTATTCTTCCACATCATGCCTCACCAGCTACTACCCCACCCGTGTCCTATAGAACCAGCCTTGCAAAGCCTCTGCTACATACTAAAGCCAGGAAGAGGCCACTGATGGGCAAAAGGAGGAGGACAGAGGCCTGGAAAACACTAACAAGGGCCCAGTATATGCAGGGGAAGCAGATATATGATGTTCAGGTGGAGTTCAGGTTCAGTATGCTCCAGCAGCACCCATCAGAGAACCCATAGTTAAGAGGCTTTGGAACAGATCATTTTCTTTTCTTTTTTCTTTCTTTCTTTTCTTTTCTTTTCTTCTTTTTTTTTTTGGAGGGGGGGGACAGAGTCTTGCTCTGTCGCCCAGGCTGGAGTGCAGTGGCGCAATCTCGGCTCACTGCAAGCTTCACCTCTTGGGTTCACGCCATTCTTCTGCCTCAGTCAACCAAGTAACTGGGACTCAAGGTGCCCGCCACCACATCTGGCTAATTTTTTGTATTTTTTAGTAAAGACAGGGTTTTACCGTGTTAGCCAGGATGGTCTCTATCTCCTGACCTTGTGATCCACCAGCCTCGGCCTCCCAGAGTGCTGGGATTACAGGCGTGAGCCACTGTGCCTGGCCCAGAACAGATCATTTTCTAAAGATATAACTGTGGGTGGTTTATAGGGATAGTGTGGCCACTGTGACAGATAGGTCCCATGCCATACAGTGCCTTGGAGCCCTGTCCAAAGCAGAGATGGGAAATGCGCATGACTGAGGGCTCTCAGTCTGGGGGAACGAGGAGATCTTCAGGCCCCAGAGCCTGGCTGAAGCCCCAGCAGGACCACAGTGATGTCTAGTCTTGGGAAAGTATGTGCCCCGCCCCCAGAGACACCTGGACTTTTCACCTCAGCACTGTGGCAAGCACCCTAGCACATGCCACCCAGGGCTTCCCAGACAGTGGCCCCAAGTCAGGAGAGTGCACTAGGGGTTGGGACTCAAATGGAAAGTTTGCTTCGAAGAGTGAGTAGGGGAAGGTGTTGATCCTGGCCTCATCTGCCATTGCTCTCTGGGCACCCTGGCACTGAGCCAGCCTTGGCTGCTGGCCTCCCTCAGCTGCTGGCCTCTCTGCTGGGGGTCTGCACCAGATAGAGTGCTGTTTGGCTGAGATTCACACACACACACACACACAAATCTCATTAAGCAGTGGATTAAACAAAAATGGGGCTTATTTCTTTCTCCTATAACAAAAGCCCAGAGGTAGGTAGCTGTATTAGTCAGGGTTCTCTAGAGGAACAGAACTAATAAGATCTATGTATATACGAAAGGGAGTTTATTAAGGAGAATTGACTCATGTGATCACAAGGTGAAGTCTCACGGTAGGCTGTCTGCAGGCTTAGGAGCAAGAAAGCCAGTGGTGGATCAGTCCAGGTCCCAAAACCTCAAAAGCAGGGAAGTCAACGGTCTGTGGCCCTCAGTCTGTGGCCAAAGGTCCAAGAGCCCCCAGCAAACCACTGGTGTAAGTCCAAGAGTCCAAAAACTGAAGAACCTGGATTCTGATGTTCAAGGGCAGGCATCCGGCATGGGAGGAAGGATGAAAGCCAGAAGACTCAGCAAACCTGCTTCTTCCACTTTCTTCCATCTACTTCTTTTTTTTAGCTGCTCTGGCAGCCTATTGGATGGTGCCCACCCAGACTGAGGATGGGTCTGCCTCTCCCAGTCCACCGGCCCCAGTGTTTATCTCCCCTGTCAACACCCTCACGGAAACACCCGGAAGCAATACTTTGCATCCTTTAATCCAATCAGGTTGACATTATTGACCATCACATCAAGCATCCAAAGGACAGTCATCTGAACATCTCACCAGACATATCGCCTCTCTGCAGGGCTTGGGCTGGCAGAGGGTGCTGCCTGCATAAAGACCCAGATTCAAAAGGGAATAAGAGAAACAGAGCAGTTTCTGATGCCCAATGGCTCCCTTTAAAATCCTTCTGAGCAGGAATTATCACAAAGACTCCCAGCCCTGGCAGCAGGGTGAGCTCCTTGGTGACCCCACAGGCAGCCCTGGCCCTGCTCTCTGAAGCACTTCCCGGGCCTGTCGTCTGTGTCTCCTGGCTTTGTGCCCTGGAAGGCCCTTCCTTGTGCAGCACCCCTCACAGCTCATCTGAAGCAAGCGTAGGATGCTATGCTTCTTGGGCAATACACAGATTTTGCAGCCACCTTCTCCAGATATAGTTTTGAAGACCTGAAGTCCCATCACGGGCTTTTGTAGACCCAAGTTGTGGCACATGTTTTGGACAGTAACAGTCGCTCAAAATGCATTTGCTTCCTGCCCATTCCATGTGAAAGTAACCATCCCCTCCAAT
Source organism: Theropithecus gelada (assembly GCF_003255815.1). NCBI lineage: Eukaryota > Metazoa > Chordata > Mammalia > Primates > Cercopithecidae > Theropithecus > Theropithecus gelada. The sequence goes on along the minus strand of NC_037668.1, from coordinate 34,167,125 downwards.
CCACTTACAGTCATGATCTTAAACGGACCAAGTCCCCTCTCCTGTGTCCAGGCTTTCTTGGTTGACCAGGTCTACGCTTCTGCACTAGTTTCCAAGAGATGCTGTAACAAAGTGCCACAAACTGGTGACTTAAAGCAATAGGTAGTGATCCTCTTATAGTTCTGGAGGCTACAAGTCAGAAATCAAAGTGTTGGCAGGGCCATGTGCCCTCAAAGGCTCTAGGGGACAATCCACTCCTTGCTCATTCCAGCCTCTGTTGGTTTCTAGCAGTCTTGATGTTCCTTGGCTCTTGCCAACATCCTTGAAATTTCTGCCTTCATCTTCACATGACTTTCTTTCTTGTCTCTGTGTCCAAGTTTCTTCCTTTTTATAAGGACACCAGTACTACTGGATTTAGAGCCCATCCTAATTCATTATGGCTCCATCTTAACCTGATTACAACTGCAAAGACCCTTTTTAAAAAATGAGGTTACATTCACAAGTTCCAGATGGACATTAATTACAAGGCAACACTATCTGACGTGGTGCACCCTCTCTCTCTTTATTTCACGGCGTCTCCCCATGGCCTTCTGAAACAGCAGGCTTGGTAGGGAGGCAGCACTCCTGCTCAGCTCATGGAAGCTAAGGAGGCACCTAGAGACCCTTGCACCTCCTGCTGCCTGGGATACAGGAGCAGATGGCCTTTCTAATCTTGTGAGATTCCAGATTTCTGGATTTTAAATCAATTTAGATTGCAGGTCTCAGCTTGTAAGGTTCTCTTAACCAAACTCAATTATCTTCTATACCTGTTTACAAAGCCATGGGTTCTCACCTGTATTTCTCTCTTTTGTATTTTGCCGAAAGCAACAAAGAACAGCCAACACTCTGAGTTTTTCCAGCAGATTCCTGGCGAGACAAAGTTCGGAAAGTGGGTAGGAAAGTGGTCTGCCTTCCAAGTTGTCCCAGGGGATAGGTCTACCAAAATTTCCAACACACAGCAAGGGTGAACGGCTGCCAAACCTGCAGCATCTAGACTCTCGCCTCCCGCACCAACTGCTACGCCCGTGGTGTACATTTTAATTCTTCGTTTTGGTAGCACCCCACTTCTGGCACTAGTTTCTGTATCTGTTAGGGTGGAAGCTAAGCTGCTAAAATAAAGAGGCCCAACCATATGATTTTGATGACACAGATCTTTTCACTCTCTCATTGTACCATCCGGGGGTGGAAAACCGGGGCTGGCAGGTGGCTGGGTCGCCTTCAACTTGTTGTTGTTACATGACCACACAGAGCTGCAAGGGAGGGTGGGTTAGGCAGTCTGAAGCCAGACCACGTGCACAGCCAGAATGTGTACGGGGTTCTACTAAGTTTGAAAAGGAAAAAAGGCCTCACTGATATCGGAAGATTGATTTTCAGTTTTCCTCCATCACATAGTTGGCACTTTATTGAGCTTCCAATACCTGGCCCAGTGCTGCCATTTCTGCTTGAATATTCTCAAGGAAACTGAGCACCAGAGGTGTCAAGTAACTTTCCTGAAGTCACAGAGCAATGTGGAGGTGGAGGTGGAGTCGGTGTCCAGATCTACCAGGAGCCAATCTGTCTGAGTCTATTTGAGTGGCTACCACAAAATACCACAGACCGGGCGGCCCGTAAACAACAGACGCTTACTTCTCTCATTTATCTCTGGAGACTGGGAAGTCCACAGTCACGGGGCCCGCACATTCAGTGTCTGGGCAGGGCTACTCTCTCTTTTAACATGGTTCCTTTTTGCTGTGTCCTCACATGGGGCTGGCAGGCGGCTGGGTCATCCTTAACTTGTTAATTTCCATGGTTCCTCCAATGTTTTGTCACTCTCCCCAAAGGGCAGGGACTGAAAGAGTCTGTGGGAGCTTCTTCAGGGATACAGCTCAGAAGTTGTATGCATCCCCTCCACTCACGTTCCAGTGGGCTGAGCTTTGTCACATGGCCACATCTAGCTGCAAGGGAGGGTGGGAGATACAGTCTGAAGCCAGACAGCCATGCGCACAGCTAGAATGTGTGTGGGGCCAGAGGGGATGAACGCTGTGTCCTTACATGGCAGAGAAAATGGAAGGCAAAAGGGACTAGGGTGCTTGCTACAACCTCTTTGATGAGAGCAGAAAGCCATTCAGGAGGGGGGAGTTCTCATTATTTAATAACTTCCCCGAAAGCTCTGCCTCTGAATACCATCGCTTTGGGGTTTAAGTTCCAACATGAATTTTGGAGGCACACGTACGTTCAAACCACACCACAACCTGACGCTCATTTCCTCTTCCTTCCACCACAGGGTGAGACAATCCTGCACCACAGACGATAAAGAGACATTGATCAGCAAAACCATCCACTGGCTGTGGTTTGGCATGCACCCCACTGGTCTCTTGATTTCTCCCAATTTCCCCTCTGGAGGGGGCCACAGCCTAGGCCAGAAGATGTTCTTTCCCCCACATGAATCAGGCATTCAGTTTCTTCAGCAACTTGCTATGAGATTCAGTATTTGAAGCTCAACAAATCACCAAGCATGTGATGGAGGAAAACTGAAAATCAATCATCTGATGACAGTTCTCCCTTTTTCCTTGCTATTAATAGAACTCCACATACCTGCTGTGCACCTGGCTATCTGGCTTCAGAGTACATCTCCCACCTCCCTTCTAGCTAGATGTGGTCATGTGACAAAAGTCAGCCCAATGGAACATTTGAGCAGAGGGCATGTGTACACCTTCTGAGTCCTGAGACCTAAATACAACCCATTCCTAAATACAAACCAAAATCCAGTTTGCATGTCCCCTCCTCCAGGAAGTCCTCTATGACTACTGCAGTTTTTTGTTTTGCAATACCCGTTTTCTGAAGTACATTGTTTCTGTGTTGTTTCCATTGATAAAAATAGTATCTTCTTGAGGGTTGTTTAGCAATTGTTCTATCTGTACCTAATCCTGAGCCTCTCCTGTGTCCGCCACAGAGCCCATGGCCTGCCCTTACTCCCTGGGTCCTGGGTGGGCTCCTCTTCTCTGTGCCTCCTCTGCTCCGATCCTTACCTGCATCATTGACTTATCCTGATCAACTTTAAGTCACCTGGTTACTTGTCTGCCTCACCCTCAAGATCACAACCACCTTGACAGCAAGGACTTTGCTTTGAATTTTTCTAGGGCTGACATAACAAAGCCCCACAGACTGGGGGTCTTGAACAACAGGGATTTATTTTCCCATAGTCTTCTAGGCTGAAAGTCCGAGATCAAAGTGTCGGCACGGTTGGTGGCTCCCGAGGCCCCTGTCCTTGGCTTGAAGATGCCATCTTCTCCTTGAGTCTTCTCATCGTCTTCCCTCTCTGTATGTCTGTGTTCTAATCCCCTCTTTCTGTAAGGACACCAGTCCTCTTGGATTAGGTACCCACCCTAATGACCTCATTTTAACTTAATCACCTCTGCAAAGATCTTATTTCCAAACAGTTACATTCTGAGTCCTGGGGGGTTACGGCTTCAACATGAATTTTTATGGGACACACAAAACAGACTTGTTCCTTATAGCCTATGTGCTCTGGCCCCTAGCACAGAACCTCTCTAATGGGGCATGTGGTAGCAGTCACTGGACACCTGAATGAATGTTTAAAACACAAAGGACTGATCTGACAGCTGGCACTGCTTTGGTGATAATTTATCACGTTGATCTTTTGGGTTCAGAGCGAGGGCACTCCAACCCCAGAGCAAAGGAGCTCTCGAGGTGGTGGCCAACAGAAAGCTGGAAGGGAGGCCCAGCTGCACTCTGGGAGAGCAGACCCAGCTCTTTCAGGGGCTCTGATCTACGTCTGACAACACTCAATGTGTTCGTGGAAAATGGAATCAACCCAATACACCTAAGGGGAGAGGAGGGTTTCTTAAGTGAGAGCTTTTTCCCCAAAAGAGCCAGGTGCTCTCCTGCAGGAGTGGTGAGTGAAGGACGCTTTCAGTGTGGAGTGGAGTGAACAATGTGAGTCTCTCACCACAAAAGGCCCAGACACTCCAATCGGGACAACTCATTGCCTACAGAGGAGCTGTGAATTGCCTTGAATTCAACTTCAGCACATTGTTACGGTGCTGGTGGCGGTGAGACAGCTTCTTTCCCTGCAGGCGGTGGGAGGCATTGAACAAGCCTGTGACTACAGTCCTGCCACTTATCCTGGAGCCCTTCTTCCTTCCATGCTGATGAGTAAGGCAGGGAAGCTTTGCCGCACAGAGCGGGAGGGCCGTGTGCCAGCAGCCTATACTTTTGTCTGTAATATTTAAACACCGAACTCCATGGGCCCGAAATGCAATCAAATGTCAAATTATGAAAGGTCTCTGAGTTCGGCTCAGCCTTTGTAGAAAATGGATGGGCCTCAGTAATTCATGAGGCAGGCACATCACTAACTGCCCGTTGAGGGCTTTCTTGTATAACTAGCAGACGGCTTCACCATCAGTGCAGAGACCACAGTTCCAGCAAGGCACTCAGGGTAAAACTGAGTCACCGGGGAGCTGGACCTCCCGTATTAGGCAAGAATAAGGACCTCTACTGGTGGCCACACCCGTGACCCTCAACTCATCCACCGCTAACTTTTTGTCTTAGTTCAGGCTGCTATAACAAAAATATCATAGACAGAGTGCTTTAAACGTAGACATTTATTTCTCACAGTTCTGGAGGATGGAAATCCAAGATCAAGGTGCCGGCAGATTTGGTTTCTGGTGAGGGCCTGTGATATGGTTTAGCTCTGTGTCCCCAAACCCAGATCTCATCATGAATGGTACTCCCATAATTCTCACCTGGTGGGAGATAATTTGAATCATGGGGGCAGTTTCCCCTATACTGTTCTCGTAGTGAATAAGTCTCACTAGATCTTATGGTTTTATCAGGGGTTTCTGCTTTTGCATCTTCCTCATTTGCTCTTCCTGACACCATGTAAGAAGTGCCTTTCACCTCCTGCCATGATTCTGAGGCCTCCCCAGACATGTGGAACTGTGAGTCCAATTAAACCTCTTTTTTCTTTCCAGTCTCGGATATATCTTCATCAGCAGCGTGAAAATGGACTAATACAGTCTGTTTCCTGGATTGCAGACACTGCCTTCTTACTGTGTCCTCATGTTGGTGGGGTGGTAAGGAAGGGAGAGAGAGAGAGGAGGACGAGGAGGAGGAGAAAGAGAGAGAGAGACAGAGAGAGAGAGAGAGACAGAGAGACAGAGAGAAGAAAGAGGGAGGGTGAGCTGCCTCCTGACTCTTCTTACAAAGGCACTAATCCCATCATGAGAGCTCCACCTATATGACCTAATTATCTCTCAAAGATCCCATCTCCAAATACCATTGCACTGGGGATTGAGGTTTCAACATATGAATTTGGCAGGTGGGGGGCACAGTCCACAGCACTCTTCTCTTCCTGGGGATTCCCAGTGAGCTGCCATTGCCCAGGTGGTCCGAGCCCTCCATGCTGACTTAAGGATGCTCGTTATGTAACATCTTCCTTGTCCCCCACAGGCTTGCAACCAACTGAAAGAGACGCAGGTGACAGGAAGGTGAAAATACATATCTCTGTATCACTAAGGAAGCTGCTTGTCGTATGTGCCTTGGGAATGTCCAGGTGGTCTTGATAACATACATATCCCCCACTAATGAAACGTACCTGCTATCCTCCAGGTTATGCCTTGAGACCACAGCCTACCTGAGCACACTTTGCACATCACAGAGCCAAGTAGCCAGAGTCCATCTGCTCAGCAGGCAGGAGGAGGCTGAAGAGCAAGCAGAAGAGCCTCTGCTCACACCCAGGGCCTTCTCCTTGAGCTCAGGGGTGACAAGGTGGCTGGAGAGGCTGGAGTGTGACCCAGTGAAAGTCCTTCTGTGTGGAAACATCATGAGTGAACTTCTGAAGCTGTTTCCTTAATCAATAAGCTTACAATCAGCCAGGGGTGTAGCTTCCTCTTTAAATGACAAGAGCTATCTTCCAAGGCCATCTTTCCCACCTTCACGTGGCAGCTTATACAAACAGTGGCTGCTTTGGGGAATCTCCTGGGACTGCTGAAGGGCAGTGCAAAATTTTCTCCAGAAGGCACGGAGTACGTGAATGAGATTAACTTTGAGATTGCTCGTGTTTCCAAGGCTAAAAATATCTTCTCTCTTCTAGGCTACATCCCAAATTATGTCCAACCATATCATCCCAATGAGCTCGTTAGAAGGTCTCAACATGAAGCAGCTTGAAACATCCATAAACATTGATTATTCTCAGTGTTTGTGGGTCTGACACTCCGGAGCAGACTACCTAGGAGGGCCGGCTTGTGGTCTCTCCTGAGGCCTCAGTCAGATGTCGCTGGGGCTGCCATCATCTGAAGGCTTGACTGGGGCTGGAGGCTGTGCTTGCAAGATGGCTGCCTTCATGCCACCAAGGTAGTGCTGGCTCTTAGCAGGCAGCCTCAGTTTCTCACCACATGGGTCTCTTTAAGGGCCACTATGTCCTTCTGATGTGGCAGATGGCTTCCCCCAGAATGAATTATTTGAGAGAGCAAGGCCACCATTGCAATAACTTTTATGACTCAGCTTTGGAAGTTATGCTGTGTCATTTCCACAATGTCCTATTGTTGACCCAGCTCAGCCCTAGTCAATGTGGGTCTGGATACCAGGAAGTGAGGATCCTTAGGGGGCATCCTGGAAGCTGGCTCCCACAATGTCTTACCCTGCTCAGGCTCCAGTCATGTGGGCTCCCAGACCTGGGTTTCTGTAGCAGTTGCTGTTTGGCCTGTCTTGTGAGGATGAGGATGTCTTCTTCAGAACCTCAGAAGTTGAATTAGGCTGCTGTGTGCCTTGGTTTGAGTGAGTGTGAAGAGTTTCCAAGATACACAATAATATGGTGGTATTTTCCCTGATATATTTAGAGAACAAGGTCATCCCCAGCCCTGAAGCAGTTGTCCAAGGCAAAGCTCTGTTCCTAGAGCTCGGTGCTTAGTGCCCACAAAACACAGGGCAGACTCTGGTATTGAAGACGGAGAAAATCCCACTGGTTTCAGTTTCGTCCATTGCACCAAGTCCAGGACCTGAGAACTTGCACTCACCTGGGCAAAATCTCTCCCTAAGAAGTTAGTGATGTTTGTCGAATTGGTTGAGAACTCCCCACAGGATGCTGTCTTGTCTTTCAGAGAGCTGCCTGCAGGAGGATGCCATGGTCTGGCTAAGTCTGCTGGAAGCCCCAGTTAACAGGCCTCTTGTGAGATGAGTTTTACTTGTTTCACATGCTTAAAACCACTTTATCTTGGGTTCTGGGTGCCTCAATGACAGGCTGAGCTTCAACTCTGTCTCTCCACAAAGCCCCCACAGTGTCCTTTGGGAAGGGTCATCCTTCCTGTTCCCATTGTTTCTTGAGATGGAATCCCTTGCGCCTGAAGCTGTGTTTCCTAGGGATGGTTCCCATCTCCTTCCCACAGTTACTCAGCCACAGGGTCACCCTCAGCAAGTTGCTGGGCTGAGCTGCCATGGGAGCCGGGAAAGTCGTGCTGCTGAGCCTCTTCCCAGTGCTCCTAAAAGACTGCATTTCCTCTGATTTTGTGTGTTGAAGACCTCTGTGGTATTCCTTGCCATTCATTCACTTGTTCATTTGTTTGTTCATCCAGCCAGTATTTATTGGATGAACACAATATGTTCATCCAGGCACACATTGTGTAAGTGGTGCTGTATAAGTGCCCTATTGCTGCTGTAGCAAGTTAGCACAAGTGTAATGTGGATTTCTTATCTCACAGTTCTGAAGGCCAGAAGTCCAAAATGGGCTAGAATCATAGCGTAGGCAGAGTTGGTTCCTCCTGGAGGATTTAGGGGAAAACCCATTTCCACACAATTTCAAGATTCCAGGGGCCACCTGCATCCCTTGATTGGTGACCCCCCCATTACTCCAACATCAGTCCGCATCATCACAGCTTTGACCCCCACTCCGGCCTCCATCTTCCTTATGAGCCATTATGATGACATTGGGCCTACCCAGATAATCAAAGACAACCTCCCCATCCCCAAATCCTTAACTTAATCATATCTGCAAAGCCCCTTTTGCCATGGAAGGTCAAATGTTCACAGGCTCTGGGAACGAAGATATGGACATTTTTGAGGGCCACGACTCTGCCCACCATTGGTACTGCCCTGGGGCTGGGATATACAGCCATGAGCAACAAAACGATACAATTCCTGCCCCCATAGGCTTGCATTTTTCTGTAAAACACATTTCTCTCAGCCACATTTTTCTACCAGAGTGGGGTAGGAAGGGCTGATTGCATATATGCTGCAATAGTGCTTTCCCATGGAAACTTCTGCAATGGTGGGAACATTCTCTGTGATGCCTAATGTTTTAAGCAGCAATACTTGAAATGTGGCTAGTGTGACGAAGGAACGGAATTGTACATTTCATTTTAATTAATGCCTTTGTAAACTGACGTAGCCACAGGAGGCTCCCTGCTTCTGTGCCGGACAGCACAGCACTCGCGTAGCTCTGGAATCTGCCTCACACCTGTGGCTGGCGCAGGAAACTTCTAACCTTTAACCTGCTTCTTAGCGTTGCAGCTCGGCATGCACAGGTTGGCTCTGTTTGCTGGTTCCCAGGGCCTTCCTCTTTTGCTTCTTCCTTTGTTTGCTAAATCAGGCCCTTGTTTTTCTAACATTTTCCTCCAGATTCTATCTGGGAGTGAGAAATACAAAATCAATAAGACCTAAGTCTGCCAAAACCACAGTTTAAACAAATCTTTTCCTCATCACCTTGCAGATTTAGAAATCCAACTCCAACATCTAATCCTGTCGGGCCGCTGTCCCTGCCGGTCGGATCTCAATATGTTATCATCCTGCCTGCCCTTTGCGTGTGTTTATTTGCCAGCACTTGCATAGCATGGCCCGTATGCCAGGAGTCTTCCTGCAGGCTTTGCAAGTGCTAACTCGTCTAATTTTTAATCAGTCTTGCAACACAAATAACGTCATCGGCCCCATTTTTACAGGTGGAGAAACTGAAGTACAGAGAGGTGAAGTCTCTTGCCCAAGGCTGCAGAGCACTAGGTGACAGAGCCAGGATTTGAACCCAGGCTGTGTGACAGAGGTATGCCCAGGCCCTCACTGACTCACTGCTTCTTCTCTGCTGGACGTCTCCCTAGGCCCCCTTTCCTAAATTTCCCTATCAGGCCCTGGCTGCACCAATACTTACGGCGAGGAGATCCACCTTGTTAAAGCGAACCAAACACAGCCTGAGAAGGACGCCGTACTTGTGTATTTGAGTCCTTGTGGATGAACTGTTACCTAGCTTAACAGACCAAATTGAAAACCTAACTTAATAGTATGCACCTGTAATAATGGCTGAGTGTTGGCCAATCCCAGTCGTCGTACTTCAACCACTCATAGACTGCTGAGCGTTCAAACCATGTTCAAATAAGGCACACGCCGAGCTGTGACCAATCTCACTGTTTCTGGACCTCATTTCTGATTCTTGTATGTCACTTTACCTTTTTTGTCTATAAATGTGTTCTGACCACAAGGCACCCCTGGAGTCTGTTGTGATTCTGGGGGCTGCCCAATTCGTGAATCGTTCATTGCTCAGTTAGACTCTTTTAAATTTAATTCGGCTGAAGTTTCCCTTTCATCAACCTGAAACTTACCTCCTTGCCTTCTGCTCAGTGAGCTGCCCAGATTTCCTGTGACTGCCTCCTGCAGCTGCCACTGTCTTCAGAGGAAATGACTCCCAGGCACCTTTGCTGTAACTCTCACCTGTAGCTTGAAACAGGTCCTGCAGGGAGTCATGCCCGTCACCCCCTGTGATTCTACTTCTCCAATTGGTAGGAACCAAGACACCTTCTCTTGTCCCTTGGAGCTGTTTGACCTGAATTTAACTTTTCTCTTTAATAATGGTTTAATATGCTTGAGCCTTACATTGTCCATTTCCCTGCTTCTTTAAGAGCAGATAGGCCAGAGTCTCAGTTTCCCCGTTGCATCTGCCTGGTACATTTTCTGAGATCTCCACCTTCCTTGAGAGGAGATGCCTCTGCTCTGCATCTGGAATCCGTGTCTTGCTTCTTTTGCCTTCCTCACAGCCCAGCTGCTGTTCTGAGAGTAATTCTGAGACGTGTTCTCAGGCCACCCCCTTTCCTCCTCAGTCCCTCTGAGCAAACCTGGTTCCCAGAAAGAGAAGGCACGGGCTCTGCCATGCAGTCACTGTCTTCCCAGACCATGGGTTTGCGGGAGGATCTCCTCCCCAGCCTCTTCCTAGGAAGGGCACTCATGGTGTCTCAGTCGGCCTCTAGCCATTTCTGTCTTCTGCGGAGGAAGCCACCTCTGGGGACCTCAGAAATCTAACGCCATGATCAGAATTTATGTGACTCATATATCAGGGTCCACTTGAGACTATTGGTTGAAGGTGACTCACAAGGGACCCATGGATTCAAGGTTAGCACCTTGGCAGCCCTCTGTCTTGGCCTTGAAGGGAGTTAGAAATTAATGAAGGAAGAAAGGATGGAAGGAAGGAGAGAAGGAAGGCGAGAAGGAAGGAAAAAAGAAGGAGAGAGGGAAGGAAGGAGAAAGGGAAGGAAGGAGAGAGGGAAGGAAGGAAGGAAATGAAAGAAGGAAGAAGGAAAGAAAGAAGGAAGGAGGGACAGAAGGGAGGAGAGAAGGGAGGAGGGAAGGGAGGAGAGAGGGAAGGAAGGAAGGAAGAACAGGAAGAAATGAAGGAAAGAAAGAAGGAGGGAGAGAAGGAGGGAAGGGAGGAGGGAAAGAGGGAGGAGGGAAGGAAGTGGGGAGAGAAGGACGAAGGGAGGGGAACAATAGTGGCTGGCAGATTCAATCCTGCTTGCGGACTCAGCTCTGACAGCTCGAAGCTGGAGCCTCTTGCCTGCTCCTGATGCCAGCAGAACCCAGATGCTTTTACAGTTGTAACTCCTGGCTCCCTCACCTGCCAGTCTGACTGAGCACCACAGTTAAAAGCAGCAAAAAAAAAAAATGTTTCATCCCCTAATGCCTTAAAATCTGTATGCCCACAGATGCTATCATCAAAGCTGTGCCCTCATCATGCTGCTAAAAAAGCACATTCCATTCCACCTGGAACTGCCAAGGTCTGCCCTTGCTACAAAATAGCCCCTAGCCTATGGTTAAAGCCTCTATAAGCCGCAGTGATCCGCCAAGGTCAAGATCCAGCAGAGCTCAAGGGCACTCAGATCCCAGGCTCAGCATGACCCTCCCAGGCTGCACCCACAAAAGCCAGGTGCCCCTGAAACCCTAGTCATAGAGTACCATTGACTTTTCACAAAGTTAGAAACCCACAAGGGTGGCCTCAAGCCACGGGCTTACAGGACTCCAGAAACCTCAATCTCTATCATTTCTGCATTCCCAGATCTCATTCTTAATGTTTCCTATGTTCCTGGAAGTGCAACAGGCATCTCCATGAGAATTTCAGTGGGTTGACGTAGGACACACCCTCCCCTCCCAAGTTTGGCAAATGGACACAAGAATCAAGTAAATAAAGCGTAAAAGGCAATCGTCTTCATTTTAGACAAGGCTGTTGGGAGGGAGACGACCAAGAAACTGCCAGATGGACTTGCTAATGTCCCAAACACTGGGTCATGCCCAGGCCCGGAGCCATCTCCATGATGTTATTATGGCCGGATGTGGTGGCTCACGCCTGAAATCCCAGCACATTGGGAGGCTGAGGCAGGAAGATTGCTTGAGTCCAGGAGTTAGAGATCAGCCTGGGCAACATAGGGAGACCCCGTCTCTACCAAAATCAATCAATCAATAAAATTAGCTGTGTGTGGTGGTGTGTGCCTGTGGTCCTAGCCACTCAGGAGGCTGAGGCAGGAGGATTGCTTGAGCCCAGGAGGCTGAGGCTGCAGTGAGCCATCGTCACACCACTGCACTTCAGCCTGGGCAACAGAGCAAGACCCTGTCTCAAAAAATAAATATCAATCAATCAATCAATTGGTGTTGTCTTAAGCTGCAACATTTGTAGTCATTTGTTTCAGTGACAGTAAGAAATTAAACTAAAACTCAAACTCACCCATCAGCTGAGTCACTCCCCCTTTGCCTGGAGAGACGGCGGAGCGTGAGAAGGAAAACAGAGGCCAGGGACGTTCCTTTCATCAGGGTCCTTCTATACAGAGAACAAAATGAGTGATGGAAGGAGGGGTGGGTCTAACTGCTTAAACAGGGAAACTGAAGCCCAGGAGTGTGGTCACCCACCATAGGAGAACACAGCAAGCTGGAAAGAGGGCCCACACCTGACCACGTGGCTCTGTCTGCCTCTGCTGCTAATTATCCCAGGCAGGCAAATAACCTCCCCCTGGGGTTGGCTTCCTAGGGATCGGGACCCGGGAGAGAGGCAGGGCTGTCCTTGTCACCAGGTCACGCAGACTTGACGACGTGCTCTTCACGCGAGTCTAGCTATTGACGGTCCATTATTCATCCTAACCCATTTCTGCCTCTTGATAGGGTGAGTCAATTCACACCATAAGGACTTTCCCTGCCAAGTGAGCAGGGCATTTTTTTTTTTCCCCATTTAGCAAGAGAGCAGGAGACAGAAATCAAGTTCAAGCCAGTGGCCCGACGTGACCCTGCTGTTCACCCCCACTGCTTCCTCCACGGGCATCTGCATCTGCCCGTAGATGGGGCTTGAGCTTCGCTGAGGTGATGACGTCACCTCTGGCTGCTTTGCTATCTTATCTATTTGTGTATTTGACATGTATTTGATGAGTGCCTGCTACGGTCTGTGGAGATACGGCAGTAAACGGAGCACACAGTCCCAGCCCTCACTGAGCCCATGTTGTCCTGGGAAGGGGCAGAGCAGGAGGATGGGCACACATCATCCAGTAAATATGCTCAGGTCCTTTGCTGCTGTGAAGCTGGAAGGGTGCAGGTTTGGGGACCCAAAGACCTGGGTTCAAGTCTCCATCTAGCACGAGGAACTGCATGTTGCTGCTAATTACGCTTTCTCCAACTTGGACCAGCAGAACAGCCCATAACCTGGGCGCCTGCAGTACAGCCCTCTCTGCTTCCTTTTCTTACTGTTACCTGCATTCCTGAACCCCCTGCAGTCTTTACCACGACTTAACTGTTTCTTAGGTGTGAATTTCCTCAGCAGGAGTGAAACCCTGGGAGGACCAGGTTTGGCCCACTGTTTATTAAAGGTAAAGACGGGTTCCCAGTGCAGGAAGCACTGACAGTCCTCCCCTCTTTTTCCCTTAAATGTGCACAGAAGCTGTTTTACTTCAGTGGGAAGGATTTTACAGAGAAACACCTTTGGAAACAAATGTTGAGGACGCATTTTTGCAACATGTTTCTTTCTGCATTGGTTCGTATTTAACAGGTTTACATATAGAGCTTTAAAACGCAAATGTAAACATGCTTTCTTCAACACGAATTATAAGCTGTTTCCTTTCAGTAACTGGAACTGTTTGACAGGGATCCTGCATTTTCTTTTTTACAATAACTACTTTTTTTCTTTTTTTTAAAATCAACAAATAAACATTGTATATATTTATGGTGTACAACGTGACGCTTTGATATATGCATCTACTGCGGAATGACTAAGGCAAGTTAATTAACACACATTCTTGGCTGCTGCCTGTGCTGGTTCAGGGGCCCCACACTGAGAGGCTGGGGCTGGATCCATCAGGGCCATCAGTGTGCATCTCCCTCTCTGTGACCCTGGGACCTGGAACAGAGCCAGCACCGAGTTGGTGCCCAAAAAATGTTTGTGGGATGCCTGGGTAGGTAGGTACCTGTGTAACCTGGCAGCCGGTGGCAGGAGTGCCACTTTCAGAGGCGAGCAGAGCAGATCCAGGCTCTGGGTCTGAGGGTGGATGGGAGCTGGCCATCTAGGAATGAGGATGCTGTCCCCTGGTGGAGATTGCGGAGGCTCCGTCAGTGTTGGTCCTCACATCCCTGGTCCCCGCCTGTTCTCACTGCTCCTCTTCATTCCTGGGAGGTGCACCTGCCCCTCGTGTCCATCCTGACTCTGTCCACATGGGGTAGGTCTGGGAAAAGTACTTCATTTTCTAAGCCAGTGTCTTTATTTATAAAATGCCCCTGCTGTTCATCTCTCAGGGGCGCCTCAGGGATTAAATGGAAAAATGAAGATGATGTGGTGGGCATGGCGTTAGGGGCCTGGGTGTAAGCCTTGCCAGGTGTCAGCAACTTGACTTGAATGTCCTGCCCACCACCCGTGCCTACCCAGGCAAGCGCAGACTCAGGAATGACCTCAGGAGTCACCTTTGGGGAAAGCCTGCCCCATGCCCCCGGGGATGCACCGGGTCTCCTTCCCCGGTGCCTGCTGAATGGTTGGGCTCCTGCAGGTCTCTCCTGAGGGTCTGTATTGTTAGCACCTGGCAAAGCACCTGGCACTCAGGCAATGTTGCCCAAAATAAGAATGAGCGAAGGGATGAATTTCCCAGAGGCACTTAGTTTAGGGAAGTAGAGAAATGGGGAGTGGGGAATGAAACCAACACTAGGACCAGGGCCCCAGGACTTTTGGGGTTCATCAAGCAACACCCAGAAGAGAAGAGGCCAGAGCCAGCCGCTCGGCTCATTTCAACTCAAGGATGAAGGGAAATATGTAAAGGGGACTTTCATGCTTCTTTCTGATTTGCCCCAGTCACTTCCCCAAGGTAGGAAAGCAGTCTCAGGCTTTAAGAGCTATCTAGAAAAGACAACTAGGTTTTGGCCACAGTGTTTTCTGTGTCAGCTCAGGAGAATACAAACTTGTCAGGCATCATACAAAAAAGGGATTTAGTCCTTCCTTGCCACATTGCCCCTTATTAGGGGAAACATTTTTCTAGCAAACTCCTATTCATCTTTCAAGACCCAAATCAAATTGCCCCTTCCTTCCACCCCCAACCATGAGGTTCTCTGCATTTCCCAACTCCGCTCAGGCCAAATTTAGTCCCCACATGCTTGTATTCCCCACCACACTGAAAGTCCCTAGAGAACTAGAGGACAGACACTGGATTATTTCGCTTGAATCCCTGGGCTTTTCCTGGGTTAGACTATAGTAGTTGCTGAATAAATGTCTGAATAAATGGATATTGCTTTGTGCCTTTCACGTTGTACTTGAAGGGCACCACGCGGTTCCCCTTCCGTTATCGTGGTTCTTGCTGATTTGATATTTAAAAGCCTTGTCCCGGCCCTCTGCTTCCTGCATGTGCCCACACTCTTGGCCCCTGGGGGATGCGGGAACGGGCCTCTCTGAAGCCAGCCCTGGGGTTCCCTGTATGCACTCCTGTGCACAGAGGCCTGGAATGCACAGCCAGGATTGATTTTTGTCTTTCTGCTTTAGGTTGCGATTGATTTTCTCCGGCAGAGGCTTTGCACTTAATGAAGTGAGGGCCGCTTGGCTCCGTCTGAGACAGGATTACATGCAAGGACAATTACCCTTCTGGTGACAGCTTCTCTTTTTTTAAAAAAAAAACTATATAATGCAATGAAAATAACTCAGCTGATGGGCGCGATGTGTTAAGAAGTGGTTGTGACTTGGAGGGGGCTACTTGTAATTTTCCCACCACCTGGGGAAGACTTTGGTAAAAGGATTGCGTTATGATGACGATGATTATTTTGTAAACTTGGGAGAAATGTACAGTGATGACTGAGAAACAGAAGGATGAAGTGTTTAACTTAGCAGGAGAAAGTTTCAGATTTGTTTTCCTTCCAGCTCCACAACGTGGAGAGCTCCACAATGACTGCGGTCCATTCCCGGGATTTATTTACAGAACTTCCCTGAGGAGAGGGGACTGAGCAACTTCTCCGCTTCTGTGACCCCGAGGGCTTCCAGGTGATCGGTGCTTCCAGCTGCCCTTCAGAGGGAGCTCAGCTGCTCTGCACCAGGGTTTCATTAGTCCTTCAAGTTGGCAGGTGATTAAACAGATATTATTAGAATTATTCTGTTTCCAGAAATACCAAGAGAACTAGCTCTCAAAATTTCTCTTCTCATGTTTAATGAAGGGCTAATGTCCCTTGGATCTGTTTTCTTGAAGGCCTACTGGGAGTCCATCCCTAAACCTGGTGACCATTCATGCTGGTTCACTGAGAGTTATCCAGGTGTTGGCAATGCCAGTCCCACATGCCAGGAAACCCCTTAGTCCCAGGCAAATCGTATCGGTTGGCCACTCTAGCCCAGACTCACACAGGCCTCTTTATGAGGAAGAAAGAGAGAGAGAGAGAGAAATAAAATAAAACAAAATTCCATCTGAATGGACTTCCTCCTTAACCAGGGCTCTTATAAAATTTAACCTGAGCGACTGTTTCAGGCCATGACGGGAAGTGGAGGTCAAATATGCCTCATGATGCCTCTCCAGCATGAACATCAACACAGACTTTAGGTCTGATAAGAAACATTTACAATCCATTCTCTCTGAAGCCTAGTACCTGAAGGTTCCCTCTGCAAATAAAAACTTGCATCTCTCAAGCCTTTATCTTAACCTGGACATTCCTTTCTATTGAGTTTCTCTAGAGAAGCTCAACTAATTGTCAACCAGAAAATTTTAAAATCTACCTATCAGCTGGAAGCCCCCGCTTTGAGTTATCCTGCCTTTCCGGGCCAAACGTATGTATTTTAAAAATGTGTTTGATTGAAGTCTCATGTCTCCCTAAAATGTAAACAACCAAGCAGCACCCGGACCACCCCAGGCACCTGTTGTCAGGATCTCCTGAGGGCTGTGTCAGGGACCATGGTCACTCATATTTGGCTCAGAATAAATCTCTTCAAATATTTTACAGAGTTTGACCCTTTTCATCAATGAAAGAGAGAGAGAGAGAGAGAGAGAGAGGGAGAGAGAGAGAGAATGACTTGTAGATAATTCTCTTGTTGTAGGACTTTCTCCTTAGTTCAGCTAAAAGCCAGGTTCTTGTCACATAGCCATTAAATATTAGGCTCACAGACACATTGAAGGGTGATAAAAATGGAATTTATTGGGCAAAAAGGAAAAACAAAGGGAAGAGGGAGTCTCAGTAAAGTGAGAGTCCTGCTAGCTGGTTCCGCCTCACAGATTGAATCCCAGGTGCTACCCAGGAAGAGGAGGGGCCTGGCTCCTCCCCGTTGCAAATGGCTCGAACTTCCAGAGGTTCCACCCCAGTGTGTGCTCCTTCCCCTCCCGGTGTACAGGCTGGTCACAGATTCTCTGGGGGCCCCTTTATACTCGCTGTCTCACTCTGACACCAGGCGCAGGCAGCAGGGAAGGAAGGCAGGGCCGAGGGGGCAGCAGAAAGCCCCCCACTGCCCACTCCTGTCTGAAATGAATCCACGGAACGGCCAAGCATCCTTCAAATAAAAATACACATTTTAAAGAACTCGGGTTGTGTAGGGCCTCATGGGTAAAGAGAGCAAGGCGGAGTGTGTGTGGCCAGGGTCATCCAAAGCGGTAGGTTTAAATATCAGGAGATTCACGGAAAAGTGGCCTCTCAGCTCCGACCCCAGTCCCCAAGAAAATCGTCCACCAAGCTTTGTAGGCTTTCTTCTTAGGGTCCTTGTCACACACCGGGAAAGATTAGGCTCGCAGACACTTTGAAGGCTGAGAAACATGGAATTTACTGGGTGAAAAGGAAAAAAAAGGAAACAGGGACTCTCAGCAAAGCGAGGGTCCTGCTAGCTGGCTTCCCGCCTCACCGATTGAATCCACAGTGACAAAACCCAGACAGGAGAACCCAGGCTCCTCCCTACTGCAAACAGCATGGACTCCTCCTAGAACACAGGCTGGTTGGAGGTTCTCCGGGGACCCCTTTATACCTGGCTGTCTCAGTAGGATTGCATCACCCACGGGCAAAGGAACTGCTGGGCCTGGACCCCTGTTCTCCTGACTGTCCTTGGTGACTTCTGGAAACACAAGGCCTTTCTTCTGGCCCAGGAGCACAGGCTGCCCCTGGGCTGTGCTGTCTGACCCTCGGGGTGAGTTGGGACCAGGTGTCATTTTCCCTCCCCAACTCCCTCATGCTGTGCCCTCAGCAATCCTTTACTGTGATCCCAGGTCAACATGAACTCATCTGCTAAAGAAATGTGCCCCGCGGCGCACTCTGAAGATGGTCCATTTGGGTTTACCTGAATTCTTCAGTGGCATTGAACAAGTGACTCTGATGCACCCCCAGAAATCCCAGAGAACTTGGTGGGTGGCTCTAGCCCCTAGATTTGTGTTATCATTTATGGGGGCTGAGACCTATTGGGAGAACTGGCTGCAAACAGGCGAGCCAGGAACTGCTGGGCAAACCAGGCCGAGCCGGTGGCTCCATGAAATTCCTGATTACTCTTACAGATGAAGAAACAGATGGTCAGAGAAGTTCCCAGCTATCTGACTCTCAAACTTGTGCTCCTTCCAGTGTCTCTTGACTGAGGGGACTAGACATCACCTTGTGAGTATCAGGACAATGAGTATTTGAATCAAGACAGAAGTCTGGGCACAAGGCCATGGGTGTGTTAGGCTGGGAAGTAGGTGGCAGGTGTGCAGAGGTGGTTACATGGCCAAACGCCCCATACTCTTGGCACATGGCTGGTTTTGTTCTTAACCATTGCCAGGCCTTGCCTGTATCTCTGGGCATTCCTCAGCACCCTTGGTACTCATCCTCTCGGTCCTCTCTTCACCAAAGACACTGAAGAGCATTTGCGATCTGCCTTGAAGATATTGGCTCTGAGAGTTACCGACTTTCTTAAAATGAGAGTCCCAAAGATGGAATGGCCTGTGGTACGGTTGAGAGCTTTTGAGGAGATTGCACCAATTGGAGTCCTAATTAATGTTTGTTTTATGATGTTCCAGGGAATGATTGCTCAATAAGATAATGCAAATAGAATTTTTAAAAAGCGTATGTTCAATTTAAACAGTGGGCACAAACAGATGCATTGCAACGTAGCTTGGTAGACGATGTTATTATAAGAAGCAATATTGTTGTTCGTGCAATCTGTGCTTGGAAATCATTTCATTAATTGTAAACAGACGCCACAGGGTGTCTGGCTTCCAACTCTCTGCAAGAACACGGGGTCAGAGAGGAGAAAGTCCTTCAGGCAGGAGGCCCCATGAGCAACTTCCCTAGAGGCGGAGCTGGGAGGCGTCCCTCCAGCTCCCTGGACTTTGTCAGGAATGGAGTGGGACTCTCTGGACTCAGGCCAGGGATGCCAGGGTCTTTGGCTGAATAGGGGCCAGAGCATCCCATGGAGAAGAAGCCCAGAAGCATCCCACCTTGCAGCATCCCATTATTGGGGAGTAGAGGGGCTCCGGGTTCTCCATGAGGTTTTGGAGGATGTGCAGTATTAAATTTTCCAATTACAGCTGTAACGAAGAGCAGAGCTATAGTCACTTAAACCACACGTATTTCTTATTGTATAGTTCTAGAGATCAGAAGTTCAAAACGGGCATGGCTGGGTTGCAACCACGCTGTTGGTGAGGCTGTGTTCCTTCTGAAGCTACTAGGGGAGAAGTCATTTCCTCACCTGTTCCTGCTTCCAGAGGCCACCCGCATCCCTGGGCTTGCAGCCCCTTCCTGCATCTGCAAAGCCAGCAACCGCCAGCTGCGTCCTTCTCACGCTGCTGTGTCTCTGGCTCTGACTCTCCTGCCTCCCTCTTCTACCTTTAAGGACCCTTGTGTTGGGCCCACCTGGATAATCCAGGACCATCTCCCCAGCTCAAGGTCAGCTGATGAGGAAGCTGAATTTCCCTTTGCCATGGAACCGGATACCATCACGGGTCCTAGGGATTAGGACGTGGACATCTTTGGGGGCTACTATTCTGCCTGCCACAGATGGAGAGCATGTTTTGCCTTTGAACATATGAATGTGCTTCTATCTAGCTTGGTTTTTCATTTCTATCTTTCTATTTTTAAGAAAAGAGATTGCATTGGGAGTTATACCTGATGTAAATGACGAGTTGATGGGTGCTGATGAGTTGATGGGTGCAGCACACCAACATGGCACAAGTATACATATGTAACAAACCTGCAAGTTATGCACATGTACCCTATAACTTAAAGTATAATAATAATAATAATAATAATAATAATAAAAGAAAAGAGGCGTGGAAGAAGCTGGAGCCCGGGGAACCTGTGGCTGGGTCTCAGCTTCTTGCTACCTCCTGGGTCAGCCCGGGGCTGGGCTCACTCAGCTTTGCTGAGCTGCAGATTGCTGCTGCATCCACAGCCATGAAGTTATTTGTCCCAACTGTCCCACAGTGCCACCCTGGAGGAAAACAAAACAAGAAAGGAGATGTGCAAATGCTTCAGAGAGAACAAATGCTATCAAATAAAACATGGTCTTGCTCCTGGTGTGTCTGACATCGAGTCATTTTAGTGCGTTGTTTCCAAAGCCCAAATTCCAACTTGCACTCAGCAGGGGTAAGCTAACAGGTCTGGAAATACCTGTTCCCATCTGCCTTGCCAAATCCCACCCCGGGGTGGGATAGGCGATGTTGGCTGAGTGACCCTTTTACAGAAGAACTGGCCTTCGCCCTGTAGGAGGCTGCCCCAGTTCTTCAGTTGTGCCTTGTGTGGACGAGGACTCACAGGCACATTTTCAGGCTTTTGGCCTCATGACATTGCCCAAGAGGGGAACATCCTGGAGATGAGGCCATGCGGTCTCCGCTTCATTGCCCCAGTGGCTTCATTTTTGAAACTCGAATCCAGGAGATGCCCTTTAGTAAGTTTTGACAATGTGCAACTGGCACCCCTATCAAGACATAGGACATTGCCAGCACTCCAGAGAGCCCCTCCTGCCCCTTTCTCCTCAATCTCCCAGGGAACCCGTGGCCTGAATTTTTAAAATTAGAGATTCATTTAGCTTGTTGTGGAACTTCACCGAACTGGACCCCTCCAGCCTGAACTCCTGTTCTGGCTTCTTGGGGCCATCATCGTGGGTTTGAGATTTCACTGGGGGCGTCATTAGTTGGTTCCAATTTTGTGAACACACTGCGGTTGGTTTATCCATGCTCCTGTGGATGAACTTCTGGGCTATTTCTAGGTTGGAGCTGCTATAAATAAAGATGCTATGAACATTTGTGTTAAAAAAAAAAAAGCCACAGGAGTTTGCATGGCTGTCTGCACCTCATACATGTGCTCACCAGCTTATGAGAGGGGCCCCTGTGTCTCTGGGATGCCCTGTGTGCTCTGTGTTGTTCTGGTTGCAGAGCAGGCCTGGGTCCTGATTCTCCCTCCTTCTGTCACCCACAGCTTCACCCACTCTGCTGCGATGAGAGGGGCTGGACACCAAGAGGGTTCCTCTGCACAGCAGACAGGCATGGAGCCTAATGGATTTCAGCATCCAGGCCCCTGCCACCTGCACCCCTGTCTTGTCCCATCCCTGAGCTCTGGGCCTCCCTGGCTCCTGTGTTTGTTAATATACTGATGAGCCCTGGAATTGCCGCTCCCGGCACACTATTTACTTAACAATGTAACAGTAATTGTAGGATAATTGTGCTGCAATGAAAGAACAGTCAGGGTCTGTTCAGTAACTGGATAATAAAAACGAGGGTTTATGGGTTCTGCTCCTGGGAAGATTTATGGCCTTAATATTGCATTATGTAACAAATCATTTCCAGTTCAGTGGGGCTTGGGATTTGCACTGAGACCCTCAGCCAGCAGATGGTAACCAGGGAGTGGGAAGAAAGAACAATTCATGCAGTTTGTTTGGTTCCTCCACCCACAGCCAAGATCTGTGAGTTCAAACCTTCTTCATCTTGGAGATGAAGAGGAAGTCAAGGAAGAGCCTCGCTGCATCTTCCCGCTCCTCCTGGCCTCTGCCATCCATTTATAACACACAACAGGGTGTCTAGAACCCTTTCTGATGACAGCCTGGAGGAGCAGTGCAAACTGGGGTGCTGACTTTCCGGGCCCCACAATGAGCCCTGACATCTACAAAGAGCTACGAATCTTTAAAGGGCTTTTTTGTACTGACAGATCAACTTCTTTCAAATGTCAGAGCTGGCAGGGCCTAGGATATCATTGATCGATACCCCCTACAGCCACACTTAAACCAGCCAACACTCCCTCCAGAGAGCCCATACCATAGCAGGACCCCTCTCAACCTGGAGCTTGCTATGGGCCAGCAAACTCCGTCGACCCCTCTGTCCTGCCAATAGTTGGTGTCATCTGGTCAGCTGTGCACACTACTGCCTTTGTGTGCCGATTCCAGGGCTGAGGCAGGGAAGCACAAGGTGAACTGGAATCTCTGACTGCATCAGAGAGTAAAGAAGTGCTCAAAGAATGATCAGCTGTCAAAAGACAAGGACACAGGAAATGGCTTGTGGGGGGCTGCTACTGGCCAAATACGGGACAAATTGAGCATCAACATAAGTAAAAATTGTAATGGATTATAGCCCAATGAATAAAATAAAGCCAATGAATGCACATTTATATAAATAAATGAATGAATACATAAACAAACTGAGGAGAAGGAGAAGCTCTCTTTACATTAAAATCCCACCTAATAGAAAAGAAAGGATGCAGGATGTCATTAACGGGCACTTGATATGGTTTGGCTCTGTGTCCCCACCCAAATCTCATGTTGAATTGTCTGTGTGCCCACCCAAATCTCAAGTTGAATTGTAATCCCTGTGTTGGAGGAGGGACATGGTGGGAGGTGATTGGATCATGGGGCGGAGTTCCCTTTGCTGTTCTCATAATAGCGAGTTCTCACAAGATCTGGTTGTTTGAAAGTGTGTGGCACCTCCCCCTTTGCTCTCTTCCTCCTGCTCCAACGATGTGGGGGGGGGGGGTGTGTGTGCTGACTTCTTCCCCTTCCACCACAATTGTAAGTTTCCTGAGGCCTCCCTCAGCCATACTTCCTGTATAGCCTGTGGAACTGTGAGCCAGTTAAAACTCTTCTCTTTATAAATTACCCAGTCTCAGGTATGTCTTTATAGCAGTGTGGGAACGGACTAATATAGCAGCTGAAACCAGTGGGTGAAAGTTTGACCACCAACAGGGTATTTATAGAGAATTAAAGTAAATCTTTGCAAATTATTTATTAATGATGAAAACACAAAGAGTAACTTCAGAGTGGAGGTGACTGGCACATGCAATCTTAACCAGGAGATCAAAGCTCTGCCGATGTGGGACGGAGTGTGCCTCCTGATCCCAGGCAACGGGGAGCAGGCAGCATCATCCTGGACATCCCTGACGGACAGGCACAACTGGAGCCTGGTGATGCGAAAACACAAACACGCAGACACTATGGCTTACTCCAAAAGTAATTGGCCTTGACATTCCAAAATGTCAAGATTGAGAAAAAGAAAATTCTGAGGGGATGGATACTCCCCATCCCCAAACGTGATATCTTGGGCAATTTTCTGTTTATTCTATATGTAGTAGATGCAGACTATGGTTTTTTCTTGATCTTTCTTTATTCCTAGGAAGGAATTATTTCCAGGTCTCAACTGGCTGCTTCTTATAGTTTGCTGAACATAATTCCCATGCTGATGATGCATTGCTATGGTTTGAATGTTTGTGCCCTGCAAAACTCATGTTGAAATTTATTGCCTTTGGAACAGTATTAAAAGGTGTGACCTTTAGGAGGCAATTAAGCCATAAGGACTCCACTCTTATTGGTGGGATTGGTGTCATTATAAACGGGCAAGTTCAGCACCCTCTTGCTCTGTCTCTGGCCCTGTTGCTTTCTGCCCAGGGACAATAAAGCAAAAAGCCCCCACCAGATGCTGGCATCTTCGTATTGAACTTCCCAGCCTTCAGAATGATGGGGAAATACATTCTGCTCATTATACATTTTTAAAAAAGAAAGATGAATAAGCTTTATAAAGCTGCATAAGCTCTATAAAACATCATTGTACCTATAGCCAACAATAATGTATTGTACACTTAAACATTTGTTAAGAGGGTTTATCTCATGTTGTGGTCTTACCATAATAAAAATGAGATATTGTCTAAAGAAAAAGAGAAACAATTATAAGAAACTACTTTAGACTGAGGAAACTTAGAGAGACAGGGAAACGTAAGGAAATGTGTGACCCAGAGATGAAATGTGATTTTGTCCAATGGATTCTACCCTTGTAGTATATCAATATTGATTTCATGATTTTGATAATTAGGCCATGGCTCTGCAAGTTAATATTTTTGTTGTCAGGAAAAATGGCGGGGTAGGGGCAATGACCAAGCAAATGGGACTAAAGATGAGCCACCAGCCAATCTGGGTGAAGGACCCATGGGAGTTTCTTACATGGTCCTTGCAACTTTTCTGCAGGAGTGAAGTCAGAGCCATGTCAAAGGTTTGGACAGAGAAAGCTGGCAGAGCAAATTTCTATGTGTGGCATTGGCACGAAACACATGTGCCCCAGTCCCCGCTGGTCTCAGAAGGAAGAGAAACATGTGGAGTGGATCTGAACCAAATGCAATTGCTGTCTGGCCACAGTGAGCCAAACAGAATACGCCTGGGTGTGCCAGAGCCAGCCCTGGGTCAGGAACAGGTGCATGCCCAGCCTCTGTCGCATGGTGGAGCAGCCCAAGCAGGCTTTCTGGGGCAGGTGGCCTTGAAAATTGCCAAAGAACAGGACGCCCAGGAGCTGTCAGTTGAGGATGGGGAAGGCTGGCAGCCTCCTTGAGGGTACAATCTGCTTGATGCTAAATTCTGAGCTGTCCTTTTGCACCAACACTTCCCTTCCAATTTACCTTCTGACATGGAAGGAAGCAGGAAAAATACGGTTTATTCCAAACACCCTGGGAGGCCAGATGGGTGGCTGTGCTTTATGCTATTTTCCCAGTATGTTAATGCACATCTGTGGAATGGTCCCCCCTGCACACAACCCCATGGCTGTGGGAGCAACTGCAATTGTTCTTTCGCTTTTCTTTTTCTTGCTTGCTTTTTTTTCCTTTTAATTACTCCCTTAGTTAGTGGCCTGGCAATTTTGAAATGCCATCAAACGCAGAAATTCGAGAGGTCCCTGAGGAGGATGGGAGTGCAACGAGCTTCTGGAGGGAGGCTGCAGCCTGGGTAGAGGTTAGCGAGTCAGGGAGGCTCTGTCCTGCGTGGAGGCTGTGTAGGGTCACGGCAGGGAAGTGCCAGAGACGCAACCTCAGTGACCTTGTCCAGCTAGAGTTGAATCAGCACAACTTCCCTTAGAGCCTGAAGGGAGATACATAAGTGAAACTCAAAGTTAGGAGTCCAGGGACAGAGGAAGCCTGGTTGAAAGACCAGCGAGAAGAGTCCCTCCTGTCCAGCCCTGATCCTGACTCTGCGCACCTTCAGGCACCATGGTGATCAGGGATGCATCGTGGGGTCACCAAACACCCAGCTCATTTGTCTAGAGCTCTGGGCACCAGGGATGGCCATGCTTCTGTTGCCTCCGTTCTTGCTGGTGAGAGGGGCAAGGAGTAAAACAGCTTTCATGCTAGGCAGGAACTGGAGAGTGTGCCCGCATCTTGATGGTCTGGCCGCCTTGGGATCTTCCTGTGGGTCAGGCATTCTGATCGGGGTGGTGGTGGGCAGGCCACAGAATCCAGCCCCCAGTGTCTCCTGCACCAGTGACTGAGCAAGTCTCTGTGCCCGGCACTGGACTGGACACGCTGCAAACCACGTTAGTCACTGGACTGGACACGCTGCAAAGCACGTTAGTCACTGGACTGGACACGCTGCAAACCACGTTGTCAGGACGTTCCAAACAATAGAATTCACAGGATGCATGCATATAGACAGATTTATTATAAGGAATTGGCTCCATGCTTCTGGAGGCTGAGGAGTTGGAGATCTGCAGAGGGCAGACTGGGGAGCCAGGAGACCCAGTGGTGTGGCTCCAGCCTGAAAGCTGGCAGCCCTAAGAGCCAGGAAGCACTGATGTTTTCATTCAAGTCCAAAGGCAGGGAAATGCTGACAGCCCAGTTCAAAGGCAGACAGGCAGGAGGAATTCTCTGTTATTCAGAGGTGGGTCAGACTTCTTGTTCCTCCAGCTGATGGAATGAGGCTCACCCCAGTATAAAGCACCATCTGCTTTATTCAGTCAACTGATTTAAATGTTAATCTCATCCGGAAACACACTCACAGAAACACCCAAAATAATGTTTAACCAAATGACTGGGCACCCCGTAGCCCAGTCTAGTTGACACACAAAATTGACAGTCACACACACACATTATTTAGACTCTGCACAGCAACTCTGCCTGGGTTCTCGGGGTTCTCATTTTGCAGACATGGAGCCTTGGAGAGGTGAAGAAAATGGCCCAGTATCACAATACCAGGAAGTGGCCAAGCAGGATTAGAACCTGGGTGTATCTGACTCCAGATTTGCTGACAGATGATGCTCAGGATCCTTGGGTGGAGTTGCAGCTGCCATTATCCAGAGTTCCCTGTGCTTATGGGGCTGTGTTTTCCAAGCCAAACAAGTTCTCCTGGTCTTAAGTGATGCACTGCTTGACGCTGCATGAGTTTCTATTGCTGTGGGATCAAATGACCTCAAACTTAGCGGCTTAAAACAATGCAAATTTTTCGTTTTGCAGTTCTGGGGTCCAGAAGTCCCATGCTGGTCTCAGGGGGTCTCACGAAACATGTCTCAGGGCTGTGCTCCTTCTGGAAGCTCTCATGGGGAATCTGTGATCTTCCCTGGCCCATGGCCCCTCCTCCATCTTTAAAGCCAGGAGTGGCCACTGAGCTCTTCTCACATCACATGCTCTGACCTCCTCTTCTGCTTCCCTCTTCTCCATGTAGGGACCCTCATGATTACCCATAGGTCCTTCTCCATTTGGGACCTACTTGGATCATGCAGGATCATCTGCTTGTGTGAAGGTCAGCTGATTAACAGCCTGAATTTTCTGTTGCCATGTAACGTAACATATTCTAGGATTCAGGGATCAGGATGTGGACATTTTATTTTTTGACGGGAGTAAGGGGTGGGCATTCTGCCCACATAGGCACTGGGACAGATTATTTATTTTATCTTGGGACTTTCCATGAATGCTACAGCCTCATGGCTACTCTGCATGATTTCAAATGGGGTTTGTCTGTGTTGTCATATGGGGTCCCTGGGCCCTGTAGAGGTAGCCCTCTCATGTGGGGTCTTCCTTTCTCCCTCCATCAGGTCTTCCAGGGCTCTGGGGGTACAAAAAAAAAGGCACGGCATGGTGGGAGGGTAGGGGTGGGTGGGCAGGGAAGTGGCCACAGCAGGTGTCAGGATAGCAGGCTTTGGAGGCTGACTGAGCAAGATTCTTACTCTGGCTCTGCTCTCTCCCAGCTCTGCCTTTCTTAGCTTCAGTTTCCAGACGGGGGAGTGGAGAACAACATCAGGGGCTGCTGAGCTTGTGAGTTTTATGCACCTTAAGTACTTCACTGAGGACAACAAGAGCATCCTGAGGCCACGGGGGAGGAGCTTCCTGCTGCAATGTGAGGCCTGGAGGAAGGGGAAGGGCAGGAGACTCAGGAGAGGAGGAGGGGCCAGCAGCAGAGATGATGCTTCGGTGTCCTCCACCCCCTATAGTGGGCAGGATGGATGCCCCATGAAGGAAAATTGTGGAGGTGCTGGAGATGTTTAGGATCTTGGTTGTGGTGATGGTAAAAACAAGTGTAATGCTATGTCCAGCTCAACAACATGTACAAATTGAACATGTGCAATTCTTTTGTGTATCAGCTGTACCCAATAAAGCTAAAGAAGAAAAGAAAAGAAAGCATTTTCATGGAGAAGATGCCCCAGTGCTGTGCCAGCCTCACTGAGGGCACAGGATTTCAGCTGGACTCAGAGCAGGCCCACAGACCAGCACTGCACAGCAAATGATGGGTTCTTCACCTGCAGGGGCTGTTAACCCCACTCTCACTATTCACCCTACTGAGTAAATGTGAGGTGACTTGAGATCCAGAGCGTGGCCTCACTGTCCCAAATCCCTCTGTCTTGATGCTCCATTCCTGTATGTGAGTGTTGACAGCCCACAAGATCATATGAGCAGGGCATCGAGCAGGTGAGCTGCCCAGAGGCAGGTGCGGGGGTGAAAGGGCACTGGATGCAGCCCAGGGCACTTGGCCACACCATATTAGCAAGATGGGGGGCAGGAGCAGAGCATGAGATGACCTGCCATCCCCACCCTGGGAAGGCCTCTGTGTGGTTGTAAGGGACAGCCATGGAGCACACACGAACTTCTTGTGGCTGTCAAAACAAATGACCAAAAACTGGAGACTTAATAGAAATGGATTGGCTCACAGTTCTGGAGGACAGAAGTCCATTCTCAAAGTGTTGTCAGGGCCATCCTCTCTGAAGGCTCTAGGGGAGTATCCTTCCTTGCCCCTTCTAGTTTCTGGTGGCTCCATGTGTCCCTTGGCTTGTGGCAGCATCACTGCAATGTCTGCCTCTGTCTTCATGTAGCCTTCTCTCTCTTCTCTCCAGGTTTCTCATCTTTCTTCTCTTAGAAGGACACTTGTCATTAAATTTAGGGGTTACCCAGATAATCCAGTGATATGGTTTGGCTGTGTCCCCATCCAAATTCCATCTTGAATTCCCATGTGTTGTGGGAGGGACCTGATGGGAGGTAATTGAATCATGGGGGCAGGTCTTTCCCATGCTATTCTCGTGATAGTGAATAAGTCTCATGAGATCCGATGGTTCTATAAAGGGGAGTTTCCCTGCACAAGCTCTCTCTTTGCCTGCTGCCATCCATGTAAGATGTGACTTGCTCCTCCTTGCCTTCTGCCATGATTGTGAGGCCTCCCAAGCCACATGGAGCTGTAAGTTCATTAAGCCCTTTTTCCTGCATAAATTACCCAGTCTCAAGTACATCTTTATCAGCAGCATGAAAACAGACTAATACAGCAAATTGGTACCAGTAGAGTGGGGTACCTGGAAAGATACCAAAAAATGTGGAAGTGACTTTGGAACTGGGTAACAGGCAGAGGTTGGAACAGAGAGGAAAATGTGGGAAAATTGGGAACACCCTAGAGACTTGTTGAATGGCTTTGATCATAATGCTGATAATGTGGACAATGAGATCTAGGCTGAGGTGGTCTCAGATGGAAATGAGGAACTGTTGGGAACTGGAGCAAAGGTGACTCTTGTTATGTTTTAGCAAAGAGATTGGCAGCATTTTGCCCCTGTCCTAGAAACCTGTGAAACGTTGAACTTGAGAGAGATGAGCACAGGTGACTTCTTGTAACATTTTAGCAAAGAGACTGGCAGCACTTTGCCTCTGCACTAGAGATTTGTGGAACTTTCAACTTGAGAGAGATGATTTAGGGTATCTGGTGGAAGAAATTTCTAAGCAGCAAAGCATTCAAGAGGTGACTTGGGTGCCAGTAAAGGCATTCAGTTTTATAAGAGAAGCAGAGCATAAAAGTTTGGAAAATTTGCAGCCTGACAATGTAATAGAAAAGAAAATCCCATTTTCTGAGGAAAAATTCAAGCCACCTGCATAAATTTGCATAAGTAACAAGGAGCCAAATGTTAACCCCCAAGACAATACGGAAAATGTCTCCAGGGCATGTCAGAGGTTTTCACAGAAGCCCCTCCCATCACAGGGTCAGAGGCCTAGGAGGAAAAAGTGGTTTCATGGGCTGGGCCCAGGGTCCCTGTGCTGTGTGCAGTGTAGGGACTTGGTGCCCTGAGTCCCAGTCACTCCAGCCATGACTGAAAGGGGCCAACATAGGGCTTGGGCTGTGGCTTCAGAGGGTGCAAGTCCCAAACCTTGGCAGCTTCCACATGGTGTTGAGCTTGCCAGTGCACAGAAGTCAAGAATTGGGGTTTGAGAATCTCTGCCTTGATTTCAGAGGATGTATGGAAACATCTGGATGCCTAGGCAGAAGTTTGCTGCAGGGGTGGGGTCCTCATGGAGAACCTCTGCTAGGACAGTGCCAAAGAGAAATATGGAGTTGGAGACCCCACACAAAGTCCCTACTGGGCCACAAGCCAGTGGAGCTGTGAGAAGAGGGCCACTGTCCTCCAGACCCAGAATGGTAGATCCACTGACAGCTTGCATCATGCACCTGGAAAAGCCACAGACACCCAAAACCAGCCTGTGAAGGCAGCTGGGAGGGAGGCTGTACCCTGCAAAGCCACAGGGGTGAAGTTTCCCAAGACCATGGGAACCCACCTCTTGTATCAGTGTGACCTGGATGTGAGACATGAAGTCAAAGGAGATAATTTTGGAGGTTTAAGTGTCTACGGGATTTTGGACTCGCATGGGGCCTGTAGCCTCTTTGTTTTGGCCAAATTCTCCCCTTTGGAATGACTGTATTTACCCAGTGCCTGTACTCTCATTCTATCTAGGAAGTAACTAACTTGTTTTTTTATTTTACAGGCTCATAGGCAGAGGGACTTGCCTCATCTTAGATGTCATGTTAAACTTGGACTTTTGGGTTAATGCTGACATCAGTTAATACATTGGGGGACTGTTGGGAAGGCATGACTGATTTTGAAATGTGAAAGGGACATGAGATTTGGGAGGGTCCAGGGGCAGAATGATATGGTTTGGCTGCGTTCCGACCAAAATCTCACCTTGAATTCCCATGTGTTGTGGGAGGGACCTGGTGGAAGGTAATTGAAACATGGGGGCAGGTCTTTCCCTTGCTGTTCTCGTGATAGTGAATAAGTCTCATGAGATCTGATGGTTCTATAAGAGGGAGTTTCCCTGCACAAGCTCTTTCTGCCTTCTGCCATCCATATAAGATGTGATTTGCTCCTCCTTGCTTTCTGCCATGATTGTGAGGTTCCCCAGCCATGTGGAACTGTAAGTCCATTAAACCCTTTGTCCTGCACGCATTACCCAGTCTCAGGTATGTCTTTATCTGCAGTGTGAAAACAGACTAATACATCTAGTATGAGCTCTCATCAAAGTCCTTCATTACATCTGCAAAGACCCTTTCTCTAAACAAGGTCACCTTTACAGGTTCAAGGTAAAGATGTGGATATATCTTAGGAGCCACCATTCAATACACCATAAAGTAGGTGCCTTTCTTTCAGAGCAGAGCAGGGTGCTAATGAAAGCTTCCCCTCAGCTGTTAGAACATGTCTGGGCTCCTGTACGCAGCCTCGATGAAGAGGCAGGAGTCCTTTCTTCTGTTGATTTTGATCTTCACACCTAGAACAACAGCTGCAGAGTGCTCAGCAAGCAGAGAGGGAGCACCGTGAGTGCAGGATGAGAACACTCAAAGGGCAGAGGGGGAACATTGAGATAGTAGGGAGGAGCACTCAGAGAGCAGTAAAGAGCACTCAAAGCAAGTAGGGAGCACTCTAAGAGCAGGATGGGGCACTCAGCAGGGAGGAGCACTAGAGAGCAGGGAGGAGCACTCCTAACAGGGGAAAGCACTCTGAGAGCAGGGAGGAAGCTTTCATAGAGCAAAGTGGGAGCACTCAGAGAGCAGAGTAGGAGCACTGGCAGGGCAGAGTGGGAGCACTCACCTGGAGACTGGAGCACTCAGACAGCAGGGATACTTGTGAATGCTTGACAATGGCTAGAGAGCTGAGGAACTCACTCAGAGACTGAGGTGGCTGACGGCTCAGGGGTGTGCACCCTGCCTGTGTCCAGGTCAGGAAGGGTTCTCACCACGCCTGTGGAATCTGCAGGTAGGAAGGTTCAGGAATTTGATGTGGAAGGACCTGGGCTAACAGATGGGGCCCTTCCACCTGTGATGGGCACAACTGGGGCACAGGGCTCTCGGGTCTTTGATGTCACCCTCCACAGGTGCAAGGGGGCCAGGAGAATAGTGGGATGGTTAACTCTATAGGAGCCTTCTTATATTTTTTATTATTTTATTTTATTATATTTTATTTATTTATGTTAATATTTATTTTTGATTCTTTTAGTACATACGAGGTCTCACTATGCTGTTAGTCTCGAACTCCTGGATTCATGCAATCCTCCCACTTTGGCTTTGGCCTCCCAAAGTGCTGGGATTACAAGCGTGAGCCACTGCACCCAGCCCGCTCTGCAGGAACTTGACTGTCACTGTGAATATCTTTTATGCTGCGTTTGCGCTTGAGACATTTCTTCTTAAAGCTAAGGTGGACAAATGTCTCCGATTTCTCTTTATCCCAGATTGAGAAGCTTATGAATGTAACAGACTCTTGGTGGGATCAGGGTTGGAGTTAGAGTCTCTAACAAGACAAGCCCCAGGGAAAAGCTGGCTGCCTTCCAGCTGGATATGTCCGTGTCTGCATTAGTTCCATCCTGGATCACATTTTCAGAATTTAATGTTGATGATAAGTGAGGTACAGCAGAAGGGAGAGAATAATTTTCTTTGCAGCAGGAGGCTAAATCTTCCAGCCACTCCCCTTCCGTGTCTTTTCTGCTTCAGAAGAGCTGTGGTGGCCTGAGCCAGACCTCTCCTCTGGCTGGTAGGACTATTGTCCTGGCTGGAAAGATATGTGTTTCTAACTTTTTTGTGGGAAGGATTTTGCGGGGTTACCCCCTCCAGGCAAGGACCGTGAGATGGATTCTGAGCATCAGGCACACAGACACTGTATCCTTGTGCACAAACTCACAACCATCCCTGCCTCCTCCTGCACCTCCTCCTCTTTCCTTGGCACGGCTACCCCCACCCCCTCCGCACCACGAGATGTTCCCTTGTGTGTGTCTTGTTTGAAAGTCAGCTAATCTCCACTTTCTACTCCCAGGACTGACACACATCAGAGCCATCCATCCACATGTCCACCCTGATAGCAGCTCCCCTGGGGCAATGCGAGATACAGTAATTGATGAGAAGTGAGGAAGAACATAGAGCTGTGTCTAGACCGAGTCTGGGTCTGGACCTGCCACTGACCAATGTTGTGAGCTCGGGCAAGGCTGCACCAACTCTGGGCTTCCGTTTTCTTCTCTGTGTGCTGGGGCCATATTAGTGGTCTCTATGGTCCTTCCAGCAGGAAGCTGCTGTGAGACTTCTGTACTTGGCTCACTTCTGCAAGCACAGAACGAGCAGGCTTTCCCCTTTACACAATAGGTTGCATTTGGGATCTCCATGCGAGTCTCCTTTCTTAAATGTCATTATGCCTTTTGGAGGTCAGGCTACCCTTTACCTGGAATACCCTGCACTCTGCCCAGATCTGGCTAAATCTTCTGTGAAGCCTCTCTTGGTTCCCCAGCCTGCAAACCCTATTATATGCCACCTCCTGCAAAAAGGGCAGTAAAAGCAGTGTCTGGCTACCGGGAGTGCCCTGTGAGTTCAGGCTGAATAAATGAAGGGGCGAATGCAAGCATGAGTAAATGAATTCAGTAAAGGATTTTGCTTCTGACAATCCCCTCACCTGAGCATTACCTATCGCACATCTGTAATGTGGCAGGCAAAGATCTGGGCATGGAAGAGAACTTAGTGAATCAAATATTAGTGACTATTTGTTAATTCAAAGCCCTGCCCTCCTGGAGCTTCCATTAAGGGGCAGAACACATTGAATAAATAACCTAACCAAGTCTGTGATGCAGGATAGAGTCCAGAGAAAAATAAATCAAGTCCTGGGAGAATGTAATAGAAAAGGTTTGTTTTCTACCTGTAGTGATTTATGTTTGCACATTTCCAGATTTAAAATGCTTCTTGTTTCTGAAAAGGTGGTGACGGTCAGGATTATTTTGGGAGACTGGAGAATGGTTGAAGCCATCTGGAAAGAGAGTCTGGAAGACGTTGGCTTTGAACTGGGATTGAAGAGAAAGGAATTTGTATATTCAACATCAGGACAATGTCACTGGCTGTGTACTGGGCTGGCCATCACATTTGGCCCGGTAGACTATGTCCACCTGTCCATATTACCATCCCCCAGCATGCCCTACAACAGAGTGAATGTCTAGCAAATAAGGCAAGACTGCACACAACCCTTGGTGAGTTGCGTTAAAGGAACACCAGAATGTTCCAGAGGTTCTTTTCTGATAGCTGCTCCAAACTTCTGGCCAAAGCCTCCTTAACCTTGCTTCAGGATCAGAATGTTCTCAAACAGTGGTCAACTTTTTAAATCTTCTTTTTAAAATTACCCCGGTCATCGGCAACGAGGAACTCTAGAATGTTCTGATGACTCTGACAGTGCTTTGATTAATTGGACATGTTTAACCAACTCTGCATCTCAGCTGATCTGCAGATACTGGAGGCTGAGAATTTAACAGGAGAGGAAAATGTAATTGGACTAATTTCATTCCTGGAGAGCTGGAGAAGCAGAAGTCATTTTTTATCACTGCAGCTATTAAAGGGCCCCGTTTTTTTTTTTTTTCAGTACAGAAGAGCATAATAAACTTTATATAAAAGTGAACAGATGATCAAATAAACAGAGTTATGGAGATAGAAGCTGGTGGGGTTGAGGTCTGGGAAAATTTACTGTTCAGTCGTGGAACCTGATGACAGATTTGAAAGATGTCTCAGTTCATCTCCACTCAAAGTCGTTGGTGCCCCAGGAGCACAGAGCTTTGGGGGTCTTGTTCAGCCAGCTGTCTGCCCTCCAGGAGCATTGTCACCTGGGAAATGGCCCTGCTAGGAACATTTTCAACAAGTATCTCTTGCACACTCATACAGACAGACACACACACACACACACACACACACACACACTGCTTTCTGGGCCCAAGCTCAATAATACAGACAGAAGTCCAACTCCCCAGCCAGGTGCTCTTCTCCAGGACTGGACCCAGAAGGATCTCCTGTGAGGTCACATTTTACTGCTTTGTAATGAATCTGATTACAGCCGTGGGTCATATAAACTGGATCCCCCTCTTCCGCACTTATCCTTTGACTTTTGCTGGCCTAGCAGAGGAGACTTAACCACAGCCAAGGACGTGGGTTCTTTTCCCTGTGGACCTTCCATTTCCTCCGGAGGGACTCCCAGAGCTAATGCGTGTGTGCAGTGCAGCCTCCCCTGAAGCTTCTGGATGTTTCCAGAGAGAACACAGGCTCAGAGCCTTGCAACCTGGATTCAGACCTGGGCTCCCTCCCCTTGCTGCACAGAGGATCATATGATAATACACAGGATGCCCAACTAAATTAGAATTCCAGGGAAATGATGAACGATATTTTGGTATATCTCATGCAATATTGGGGATATACTAAAGTCTGAAATTCAAATGTAACTGGGCTTCCTGTATTTTTATCAGCTAAATCTGCCACCCCTATACCCATGGGACCTTGGGTGGGTGCAGCTTTAAAAAAAATACTGTGTCTCAGTTTTCTCATCTTTTCAAAGTGGGAAAATAACAATAATAGAGCTGACTCCGTGTGGCCCGTGTGAGGAGTGCACAAAGGAAGCACAAGGCAAATGTGAGGTGTGGTCACTCATTCATTCCATCAATAACCTTGTGTAGTACATTTCCTCTATACCTGGCCCTGAGCCAGGCTGGGGGCTGGGGAGGGGCAATACCGAACATGGCAGATAGGGGTTCTGCCTCCTGGACTTTTGTTGGTGGTGGGATGAGTCCAAAGAGGGGCTCTGCAGATGGTTGGCCGGGCCATTTGTTCCTCTGGAGTGGATTTCTGTTCCTTGATGAGTCTTTGCAGGGACGGTCAGCATGAAGTCCACTGGAGATGAACCTGCCTTGATGGCATCAACTCAGCAGGTCTGATGAGCCAGTGCTTTGCAGCCCAGGCTCCCTCTCATCTCTGGGCATTTGGAACATCCCGTCTAAGTGTCCTGTGCCTGAGTGCCAGCTGCTGTCCTGAGACGCTGGCTGAGACCGCCACCCACCCATCGTGAGTGTTGGTGGGACTCTTGGCTGACCTGGCTAAGCTCTGCTGACCAGGGAAGGAGGTAGAGGGAGGGATCTTGCAAGGAATTAGAGTTGCTTACTTTTCCAGCAATGGTCAGCCTAGACAGACACAGCTCTGGCTGACCCTTAATGTCTGTTCTCCTTCCTGTCCCATGAGTACAAGGCACCAGGATTTAGCTCAGTCCCTGGGATGGGCAGGCTGGCTGGCTCAGGGTGGTGCAGAGGAGTGAGTCCGGGGCAAGGAAGGTCACAGGTCTGGCTGTTGGACCCTCGTAGGGTGTGCAGACCACCAGTCAGCTGCCTGTGGCCAAGCAGGGCAGTGTCTGGGTTTTTATCTCCAGGGACAAGTGCGAAAGCAGAGAGCAGAGCCGGAGGGCGAGCAGGGTGAGTGGAGACGCCCCTTCCTGGTAGAAACATCACACAGGCAAAACAGTCATCCAATGTTCAGGGTTTCCTGGATCTCCAGACCCAACTCAGAGATCCTGGAGCCTGCAGACATCAGCTGAGCTTGGGGAACCAAACTCAGTCATTTCAGCCCAGAGTGCAGGAGCGGGCTGAAAACAGATGGTGTAAAACAAAACCACAGGAAAGCGTGCAAGGTCGGGGTGCAGCTGCGTTTGCCCGCTATGTGCCAGGCCTCTGCAGGCCAGGGGGCCCACACGCAGTGACCGTGTCCTCTGAGAGCTTTCTGGCTGCTCAGGTAGATGCAACAGCAGCTCAGGTGGAGGGAACTGTGCACCCTTTTTCACAGCTGCAGATGGGTGCAGTGTCGGGGTTGCAGGGAAATCCATGTTTTCCTGGCAGCTTCTTTTTGTTCCACGTTCAAAATATTTGCCTCTGGTCCTGGTCCTGCATTAATGAACTCTGACGTGTTGCTGTCAGTAGAGAGAAATCCCAAGCAGAGGAATCCCAAGCCACTCAGGAGCCCCCCTCAGACTCGCAGCGGCGATCACGGTATATTAAGGGGAAGTTCATCTCTTTTAGTCTGAGTTTTTATTTGACATGTTGCTATATTAATGTCAAGAAGTCTACTTTAGCAAGTCCCTTTACAACACAGCCTCAGGAGCTGCATTACTGACAGAGAGATTGGAGTTTCAGGATGTGCCACTGAAAAAATAATCTCTGCGTTTCATTTTGAATGGTGAAAATCTGAATGAAAAATCCCCCTGTAATTGTCTGATGGGAAATATATTGTCTCACAATATCAGTTTCATTGATTCCCTTTCATATTTGTATTAAAACTGAAAAGCTAGCAATAACCTCAGCCTGTTACTGGAAATGTGGTGTGGGAGGGAACAGCAGCCTGGGTAGGGAGGCAGGAATTATTCAGAGAAGAAAAGACAGAGTCCTTGTGGGTCCCCCGTTACATTATCATGGCCTTATCTTGGTGTCTGTCTGTTTGTGTTGGGTAAATAATGCTCAAATGAGAGGACAGTCCATGACCTTGAGTGTGTCAATACAATCTCTGCCAGCTGTCGTCTACTTTCATCTTCGTAACACCTGCGGGGAGAGGAAAGAAGGAAGGAATGGGCAGAAAATACCTTGAGACAGGATCATCAACAGGTGTTGGGGGACGGTGGGGACCTGCATCAGGCACGTTAGACCCCTGGTGAGTTTTGCTCACACGGAATCCAAAACTCTATATTCCAACAAGTGTGTGCTGAGCTTCTACTTGGCCTCTGACCTCACACTAGGAATCTTGGAAGGTACAAAATGAGGACGCCTCAGCCCCTGCTTCTTCAGAGCTGTGGTACAAGTTCATACCACCTACATTGAGAATCAGGAAGTGCCGTGGCTGGCCTCCAAGAAGGCCCCCCAATGAACTAATAACCCCCTTCTCGCCTGGCGTTCACCACTGTGTGCAGTCTTCTCTGCTACAGCTCCAGGTTGGTGTGTGAGACCACAGTGCACAGCAGACCCTTCTGAAGTGAGGTTGTACAAACTGCCACTTCCGTCTTAGGGGCGGCTTGCTTTCCTGTTGTCTCTGCCTCTGGGAGTTCAATGGCCACAGGAAGAAGTCTAGGCCATGCTGCTAGAGAAGAGAGACCTAGGAGGGCGAGAGGCCGCCTGGAGGAGAGAGATCCCGGAGGGCGAGAGGCCGCCTGGAGGAGATGAGACCCGGGAGGGCGAGAGGCCGCCTGGAGGAGGTGAGACCCGGGAGGGTGAGAGGCCGCCTGGAGGCGATGAGACCCGGGAGCGCGAGAGGCCGCCTGGAGGAGAGAGATCCCAGGAGGGTGAGAGGCCGCCTGGAGGAGAGAGACCCGGGAGGGNGAGGAGAGAGATCCCAGGAGGGTGAGAGGCCGCCTGGAGGAGAGAGACCCGGGAGGGCGAGAGGCTGCCTGCAGGGAAACAGAAGCCAAGCTCCACCTGCCAGCCCTTTGAGCCAGCCTTCGTGCCAGCAGGTAAATTTGGGGTGATGTGTTAGGCAGAACAGGGAGCGGAAACAGTCAGCGCTGAGAGTGGAGAGCCAAGTGGTCATCAGATGCTTAGGGGGAAGTATGGTAAAAGCTTTGAGGGGGAGGGGGCCTCAGGGAGATGAAGTAGGAGGTGAGACGAATGAGGAGACCATGGTGTGCAGGTTGTATGCGTGAAGGACCGGCCCCTTGAACAGAGATAGGAAGCTCCAGAGAAGACATGGTTTTCAAGGAAGGGATGAAGCTGAAAATCTGCAGATTCTGAAACACAGGATTGCTAGCTGCAGTGAGGGAGATGAGGGTACCTGCACTTCCCTTTTCTCTGTTCCCAACTCTGCATCTCCAGAAGAAGACGTCTGAGCTGGGAAGGGCTGGCTCTACACTCACTGTGATCTTCACCCAGGGTTTAGCCCCTGGCTGACTTGGGTTTGGCTTTCCAACTCTCTCCAACCGCTCCTGGGAAGCCGCCTTGGCCAGAATCACCACTGTCCCCAGGTGACTGCCTCCACCCTGTGCTCCGGGACACACCTCCTGGCTCAGCCTCAGCAGATGCCCTGCCCCTCTTGTTTTTCCTCCTCCTATCCTGGGACTGGTCTGTTTTCTCCCCACATTCAGATAATTTCAGGCACCGTCAGGTCAAGGTGACTAAAGTTGGATGCTCATTCCGTGGGATTATTTCAGAGGAAATTAAAACAATGGATGGGTGAGTTGGATTCTAGCAGTTCCAATTATCTC
Organism: Theropithecus gelada; assembly: GCF_003255815.1. Taxonomy (NCBI): domain Eukaryota; kingdom Metazoa; phylum Chordata; class Mammalia; order Primates; family Cercopithecidae; genus Theropithecus; species Theropithecus gelada. The sequence goes on along the minus strand of NC_037668.1, from coordinate 34,128,441 downwards.
CCAATCAGGAAGTGATTGGCTGCCAGCTCTTGCCCTTACATTCTTCATGACTACTCACGATAATGCATTCCCACACCTGTCCTTTCTGTACCTTGTGACAGGTGCCCAGGTAATGGTGGCCCTGCCTTAGTTTTGCTGAGGTAAAGCGCTGCCTGACATATCCCCACAGCAGGGGCCTTGATGCCACCCGGTCTGATCTCATCTGCTCGTCCAACTTTCATGTGGCTCCCAGTAACCCCTGCTCAGCCCCTCCCTGCCCCGTTTCTTCCCCTGCTCAGGGGCTTCTGATCCTCTTCAGTTCCAGATCATTTTCTCCTTCCCCAAAAGGATGGCTCCTTGCAATATACTGACTGTAGCTGTTTCATCAGATACAAAGGTCCTCCCATTTTTCAAGGAAGGTTCTGCATTTGGGGCTGAAGTTATGGATGTGTCAAACAGTCTTGATACCAATGTCCTCACCTTTTTTTTCAGGGGTCTTATTGCTTCCGGCGACGTCCCTTTCTTATGCCCTGATTCTGTTTTAGGCCAGCTTCAAGCAGGGTAATTCTGTTATCTGTTTCCTTCCCTCCCTCCCTGTTCTCACCTTTGCTTCTCTTTCTCTCTTCCTCCTCTGTGTTAATGAGAGCTTCCCTCTCTCTCCCTTCCTTCCCCCTCTCCCTCCCTTCCTCTGTCTCCTTCCCTCCCTTCCTCTCTCTCTGTCTCTTTTCCTCTCTCTCCCTCTGGCTCCTTCCCTTCTTTCATTTCTCTTTCTCTCTCCCCCTGCCTCTCTCTCTTCTTGTTGCTCCTCTTTCTTCCTCACTCTTTCCCTCCCTCCCTTTCTCTCTCTCCCATCTGTGTTAATGACAGCTGGAAGCAGACATACGGAAGCATGACACTATGAGTGTCCACCCTCAGGCGCAGAACAGGAGGCTGTCCCCCATTTCTACCCAGTCCCAGGAGGGCAGGTTTCCCTACACTGTAGAAAACCACAAAACAAGCCCGGAGTGTCTGAGGGCCTGCACAGCATTCTGTCATGACATGCTGAAAACCTGGTTACTTATAAAGCAATTTGCTCCTGCGGGCTGGTTTGGGATTAAAATGGTAATTATCTTGCAAATGACTGTAACTGTCTTTCATAAATGTGGCAGTGTTTGAGAAGTGACTAACTGCGGTCTGCAGGATAATGGGCTTAATAAATGATATCTTTAGTGTATTGTCAGGGAACAGAGCCTATTAGTTGGAGACGGGACAATACTGTAATTTCAGCGAGCTAGAGTCCATTCTTCTCCCCAGCCATGGTCCCCCACCCCCCTTCTATAGCACGTGCTCATCATTATTTTCTTAATAGGACATTTTTCCTTAGGATAATTTGCAAATCGCTAATCTGTTATCATCTCTCATTTCTTTCCTCCTTGAAGTTTTACTTTCCTTGGTTGCCTTGCACAAATGCAAGGGAATAACCTTACTTGCTGCAGATGGGCAGGGGGCCATGGTAACAACCCACAGCAGAGACACATCTGAGCAGGCACAGCGGGGACAGGAGCCACAGTCAGGGTATCAGGTAGGAGAAACTGAAGACTCCCCTTTCTCTTTCCTCACAGGAAAATACACGTTTTAATCAACTGTTTTGCTTGGTGCTAGAGCCAAAGATTCCTTCCACACAAAGTGCTGGGGAGGTCTGGGTGACTCAGGGCTCTGGTGATCTGGTCCTCGGCTTGAAGAGGAATCTGGAAAAGGCTCAGAGTCCCAGGCTCCTGCACGGGGCAGTTGGAATCTCAGGACAGAGCAGGACCCAGGGACTGGAGCCTGTAGGTTGGGACTAGGAAAGGTGGGTGGATTATCGGGACCAGAGCTTGGGGCTCTCTTTTCTAGGCTGGGCGTTAGTTCAGCCGGCACCTCCAGAAGCTGCTGAGACACAGAAGGACCTGAAAAGCCTTGTCATGTGGCCATGATTCCAATGACCTCAGTGTCTAGATGGCGGATGAGTGGTTTTTACTCAGCTGTGTCTCCCTCAGTCCTCCCTGTTAAAGGGGACAAGGATGCCTGGGCCCAGCAGAATGGGCAGCTGATCCAGCGAGGACCAGCTCACCAGCACCAAGCGGAGGTCTGGTGCCTCTGCCTGCCCTCTCTTGGCCATGTGTTCACACTGCATGAACCTGAGATCCCAGAGAGACAGTCTGAGCTGGGGCCAATGGGTGCATGCCCTGTGACCAGATGCGGCCATTGAGATGTTCCCTGAATTTAGTGTGTGGCCGTGGAAGGGAGTGCAAGGGACATTTGGAGTATGCCAGAACCAGGATGGGAGATGGGAACAGAGAAACCACTAATAAACCCAGTGGGCAGGCAAGGGTCCAAGTTCTGCTCAGGTTCCTCAAAAGTCGAACATGGAGTGACTGTACAATCCAACAATTCTACTTCTGGGACGCACCTGGGAGAATGGACAGCAGGGATTCAGATACGTTGTCTGCCCACATTCACAGCAGCATCACTCACAATAGCCAAAAGGTGGAATCAACCCAGTGTCTATAAACGGCAGGATGGAGAATCGAAGTGCAGTCTGTCCACACCGTACAATAGAGTGTTGTTCAGCCACAGAATGAATGAAGTGCTACACCTGCTATAACACGGGCGAACCTTGAAAACGCGCTGCCAACTGACAGCAGTCAAACGGAAACGTTCACGTATTGCATGATTTCACTTACATGACACATGCAGAATAGGTAAAGCTGCAGAGACGAAAGCAGGTTGGTGGCCATGGCGGCTGGGAGTTAGGAGTGATTTTGCTTAATGGGTGCACAGTTTCCTTTTGGGATGACACTAATGTCTTAGAACAAGACAGAGTTGGCTGGGCGGGGTGGCTCACGCCTGTAATCCCATCACTTTGGGAGGCTGAGGCGGGTGGATCACCTGGAGTCGGGAGTTCGAGACCAGCCTGACCAAACATACAAAAGTTAGTTAGGCGTGGTGGCACATGACTGTAATCCCAGCTACTCAGCAGGCTGAGGCAGGAGAATCACTTGAACCTTGGAGGCAGAGTTTGCCGTGAACCAAGATCACACCATTGCACTCCAGCCTAGGTGACAGCGAGACTCCGTCTCAAAAAAAAAAAAGAACAAGACAGAGTTGATGGTTACACAACACAAAGAATGCACGAAATGCCACCAAATTGTATGTTTTAAAATGGTTCACTGTGCATCTTATTGGAGAAGTGTCTGTTCATATCCTTTGCCCACTTTTTAATGAGATTATTTGCTTTTTGCTTGTTGATTTGTTTAAGTTCCTTATAGATTCTGGATACTAGACTTTTGCCCAAAAGCGGGGAGGGAAGGAAGAGGGAAGTGCTGAAAATCTAGCTCACTGCCTGGGTGATGGGATCCGTTGTACCCCAAACCTCAGCATCACACAATGTACCCATGTAACAAGCCTGCCCATGTACCCCCAAATCTAAAATAAAACTGAACTTATAACATATATAGGTTCATTGTTAATTTTATGTTATGTGACGTTTACCTCAATTTAAAATCATAGAGTACAACAGGAACCGGTGGAGATCAATGCGAAAGCCGTCTCTCTATTTCTGGGCTGGGTGGGCTCTGGGACTGGCTCCCACGAAAACATAGTATCTATCAGGGTTGTCAGTGAAAACGCTGCCCAGACTCTAATTCTGAAGCCTCATGCTGCAAAGGACACTGTCATTTCCTATGCCATGTTGTTTGTGCTGATTGGGAGGAGAGGGCAGAGCGCTGGGGGAAGGTGGGGCGCACCTGTGGAGAAGGGGAAGACACTCTCCAGGTGGACGAGGTTTAGTCCTAAGTAAATGTCCATTCTGATTTTTTTTTTTAATCCCAACACATTGGATGTGGTACACGGAGCAGTTGCCTCATTCAAAGCACACGACTCTGTTCATTTTGCAAAGCAGAAGCCTGTTTTGGTAGCCGAGGATCTAACCTGAGGGTAGCCTGGGCAGGGCAAAGCAGGAGTTGGGATTCTCTTGCGGTCCTACCGGCGCCCAGTGTTGTCCCTTAATAACCTTTTCCAGCACGAGGATTTGTGATTGGTTTACCTCATGTGCTAAATTCCAGAGCAGGAAACTTCTTCCTTTGGTGGAAGCTATTCAGTCTGTCAACGCTTTGATGTCTTTTGAATCCTTTGTGGCCACGAATCAAATAGAAGCTTTTTACATCTACGCTTGAAATATCCTTGTTCCCATTTCCTTTCACTTAAAGGATTTCTCCCCTGTGTGATTATCACAAATCACTTCTGAATGGTGCTTTACCATTCAGCGCTCGGGCATTCATTAAAAAGACAGACACATACATACCCATTTACATGCAGCCGTTTTTAAACACTAGATGTATGTCCGCGGATATGTATATACATATATACAGTATTCACTGGCACACGCCTTGTCTCCCACTTCCATTAATGAAATTATCCTTACAGAATTATCATCACCAAACAGTTGCCTTTCTAACACCCTGTGACTCATTGTGATTTCTGCCATTTTCCATCACAATGACTACGGGCAATTACTCAGGCTCGGTAATTCAATGCCCAGCTTCCTGCCTACGGAGAGTGTTAGAATAAGATGCATTTTTTTTTTATAGCTGGAAGAATGTTAATGTATGTCAATAGGTTGTGGGAAAGAGAGCCAGTGCCTGGGAGAAGCAGCCGTGTGGATCTCTATCTGTCCCTGCAGCACTTGCAATAAAAGCTTTCTCAACTTTTCTGTTGCTTGAACAGCAATTACTAAAACATTCTACTTGGGAAGATGCATTAATTAGATGCTTTCTAGAGATTTCAGGTTTATCAGCCCAAATGTCTGTAGAAGCTCCACAGAGGGAATGTGTAAAATGCTTACGGAGTGTGGATCTCTGCTGTAACCCCAATGCCAGCCTTCTCTGGTTCTATAGCTAGGCTGGGCCTTCGCCCTGATCCTCGGGGGGAAAGCCAGTGGGCTCCTCTTCCCTTGGGAGGGGCTGTGCCAACCCCGGGCACTTACACCAAAACCCTTGGTCAGGGCGAGGACTGCTGTTGATTCTCTAAACATGTCCACAACATCTCTCTGTGAAGGTGGGATAGATGCTGTGAGGAGAATGACTTGTTACCAGTCGGTCGAGATGATAACCCAACAATTAATTGGGATCCTAGCCTTTTTCTCTCCCAGCTATCCTTGGTATACAACCTGGGGCCAATCTCCTAACTTCTCTGTGCCAACTTCCTCACTTGTAAAATGGGGGTGATCATCGTACCCCTCACTTCATAAGGTGGTTTTGAAAATGAACAGACCATGCCGTTAAAGTACTTATAAATACAATGCCTCACACACAGCAAGGGCTCCAGAAAGCCAACTGTTATTGATATTATCCTCAGTTCTATCAGAATGTCACCTACGGGAGAACAGGAAGCGTGTCTGTCCCATCCATTGCTACATCCCCGGGCTTTGAGTGAAGTCTGGTGGTAATTAGGCACTCTGACTATTTTTGTTGATGGATTGAGTATCACAGTTATCACCATTGTGGCTGTCATTGTCCTGTGGCTCCTGGTCTGATGGTGGAATTAGGAGAGGGCCGTAGGATATGCCCAGGTGAGGGTCAGGAGTGTAGGGGAGTGAGGGTCTTCCCGCCAAGCATCTGGGAGAGGCTCACATGGGTTTCTAGGGTGAGGAAGACATGGGTGCTGCACTGGGTCATGTTACGAACGTTTATTACACCCTTGACACTGCTTCTTATGTTAAAGGCACTTGTGGCTCTTGACCTCCACCCCTGCTCATTTGGGAAGCCAATTTTCTACAACATTGGAAGGAATGAGAGCCAGGGCCTCTGACCTTGCTGCCGACACCTGGACATCCTGCCCAGATCCCACCTCTGAACAGGACTTGGAAAGAGACTTGCAGACCCCAGCCCTGGCTGCCCCCAGCCCACCCCCACCCCAGCTGGGGAAAGCCTTCCTCACACATCCACCCCTCATGGCACTAAATGTTGCTCTTCCTTTTCACTTCACCTTCTCCAGTTGCCAGGGCCCCCTTTTAGAGACGTGATCACGTTTCTGGAATGGGGTTATGGCTTGGAGAGAAGCCCCACTCAAGCCAGACGGTCACTTCCAGCCAGGATGAAAGCTGTATCTGCCGGGGGCCAGCCTCCACAGGCACGGCAGGGATGATCGCCGGCAATGTGCTGTCGTTAGCAGTTTGCACAGAAAGTGGGCAAGGTTACAGGAGTCAGCAGCTTCTGTCCATGGTCTGGGAGGCAGCCTGGTCTCTCTCCATGCCAGAGATAATGTAGATGGATGAAAATGGGCTGAGGACCTGGCGTAGCGCCAAGGCTGGCCCTCTGGGTGAGCCCTGCCTCCCTCTCAGAGACCCAGCCCTGCGTTCCTTTCTGCTCACCCCTATTCTGGAACCTAGGGCTGGGATTGCTTTGGAGCTCTCGATTATCTGCATTTGTGGAGTGGCAGGTGGGAGATAGCCCAGCAACAGGATCCAGTTTGTAGAGAGGGTAAGAAGGTAGGGCAGGTGGTGGGGCAGCACCGGTGTGCTGCCTCACGGAAGTCCTGACCTCTCTCCATACGGCCTGCACTGTGATAACCAGTCCTGACCTCGGACCCAGAGTGGAGCTGCCCTGAGCTGATGTGGTCCTGGTTGTCGGGAATAACAGAGTTCTGTGAGTTTGCAAGGGCTGCCTTACAAAGTAACAAACAGCAGGGGTGCAGGGAGATGGTTAATTAACAGTTTATTGCTCACAGTTCTGGAGGCTGGAAGTCCAAGATCAAAGTGTGGGCAGGGGCCGTTTCCTTCTGAGGCAGGCTCTGTTGCAAGCCTCTCTCCAGCTCGGGTGGTCGCTGGCAGTCCTTGGTGCTCCTGGGTTGTGGACGCATTGCTCGAATCTCTGCCTCGATGTTCACATGGCGTTCTCCAGATGTGTGTGTGTCTGTGTCTGAATTGCCTCTTTTTATAAAGATGCTGGTCATATTGGATCAGGGCTCACCCTCCTCCAAAACAACTTCTTTTTAACTCATTACATTGCAATGACTCTATTTCCAAATAAAGTCACGTTTTGAAGTACTGGGAATTAGGACCTCGACATATGATATATTTTTTTCCCCCGAGGGGACACAATTCAACCCACACCAGTGGCTAAGTCATTCTGTTAACCTTGAGCACAGCAGGCTCACCCCAGGAAGCAGAATCCCAAATGCTTCACCTCTTATGTTTTGAATCAAACGGCATATCTTGTGCTGGCTGCTGCCTAGGGGGCAAACACAGCTCCATCCTTTCTGTGTAAAGATGCTTTCTGAGCCAGGGATGGTTGAGAGCTAGAGAGTCCAAAAGAAACAGAACAAGCAAGAACTGAGCTTTCTTGCAGCTTATGGTCATATGGGGAAGACAGACACACAATCCAAAGGGAAGTTAGAAAAGCAAAGGAGTGACCAATTTTATGAACGAAGAAAACACAGAGGTGGCAAAAGAGGAAATTGCTGGGGGTGGAGGCTGCTTGAGGCAGGGTTGGAGGGGAAGGTCATCAGAGAAGGCACTTTACTGCAGAGACTTGGCAGACAGTGCCAAGGACAGTGATGAAGTGACCAGTGGAAGACGGTCCAGGCTGAAGGAGGAGCATCTGTGGGAGGCAGCACCAATGAATCCATTGGGTCTGAGGAACTGGGGACATGCCAGAGGGTCTAGATCCCAGGAAAAGTGGCAGAAGACAAGGTGGGGGAGCTGGGCAGGAGCCAGTTCATGCAGAGCCTTGGAGTCTGGAGTTTTGGTTTAATTCTCAGAGCAAAGTGCAGCCTTTGAAGACTGGTGAACACTAAGACTATCCAGCCCTCACAGACTTTTCTGCCCACTGGTCAGATTGGGCCGTATGGTAGACACCTTGTGGGAAGGACACCGTGCGACCTGCACTGTAGACCTGCTCAGCCCTGGTCAGCCTTTTTCCTGTCCTACAACTTCACCTTCTCTCCCTTCTTTGCAATGAGCTTAAACATTGGAATGAAGAGCCCCGAAAACGCTCTTCTGTGGACTACTGCATTCGCCCACAAAGCAGCAATTCGCAATGTGAGTTTTCTGTGTTTGCAGAGACCCTGAACATCCCAAGCCAAAGGGACTGCCGGTCCCAGGCAATAGCATCCAAAAAACCTGCAGCTGCTCCTCCCATGCTGCCTGTCATGCAAGGATGTCCTTTCTCTGACCTCAGATGGGCTTTCTATGGACGTGGGAAATAAGGAAGGGAGAGAGGGTGCTATTCACACTTTTGGGTTCTTGGACATGCCACTCTTTGTGCTCCTGGGATCTGTCACTAAGAACCCACCTGCTTGGCATCCACCTACACCAGGAACAAGAATGTTGGCTCCCTGAGAACCAGAGAAAGCAGGGGTTCCTCTGGGAATCCTCCATGATAAGGAGGCATGCATTCCAGTGATGGAAGCTCACCAAGGAGACCAGGACTCCCCCAGAGAAATACTCCTGATGGTGTTATGGGAGAGAGAAATTCAGTGAAAATTAGGAAACAAGTCCCACAGTAGAGAATGGGCCACATGAAGAAGGGGCAGTGGTCAACTGGGCTCTGCTGCCATCCTGTCCACATGCTCCTCAGCACCCTCGGGGGGCTAGCCTGGAGCTGCGTTTCCTGGAACCCCCTCCTCCACAGTCCTGGTTTAGCATCTGCCCAGGAGAGTCACCCACATGAGATGCAGGAGGCTCCGCCCTCAGCAGTAGCTGCTGGCAGACAGTGAATGTGAGGTCTATAGGGGCTTCCCAGAGGGCCCCCACAAACCACCCACTTCCCTGCTGCAGGAAGCCAAGAGGGGTGGTGGTCTCCCTGACCTTTCCCCACTCAGCTCCTCCAACAGTTATTTTAGCCCCAAATTTCCTGCTTGAAAACCCTCCTGCTTGAATACCTGGAGTGGCTCCTCTGTTTTCTTAACTGAACCTGGACAGATGTAGCTAAGTCATAGAATCCCACTCCATGGAACATTATGAAATCATTCAAAATCAAGTGGCCAAGGATGATAGAACAGCATGTAACATGCCCACAGCACAATGTTAAGTGAAATACGCTTTAAAATCCTACCAGCATTATGAGTTCCAGTACGTTAAAACAAAGCCACTCATACCAAAAAGAGGAAAGGTAAAGAAGTAAGTGTATCAACATGTTCATGGTGGGATTAGAGTTAATGTTTGCTTTTTTGTTTTGTAACCTACTTTTCTGTGTGTGAAAAACTTTAGTCAACACACAATTATTGCTCAAGTAAGGGGAAAAAAAGCTTTGTTACGCAAAGGAAGAATTTGGGTGCAAAGTCTTCCGCTGACTGTCCGTCTTTAGCCACTTGCTTCTCATTTCCGATACAGCCAGAATGTTCTGCTTGAAGTTAAGCAGTTACAAAGAGGGAGGGGACAAGGTTTCTGGAGCGTGTCTGCCCCAAGGAGGGAGGAAACTGAGGTGCTCCGGCCAAGAACACAACCCCAAGGCTGGGAGCTGCTTGATGAGGATGCGCCTTTCAGATTTTCCACATGGTGCTTGATATTTTGGGGGAATGTGTGAGAGGAGAGTGTGGCCAAATGACAAACAAAAAAGACAAGGCACCAGGAAGGTGAGATGATGGGGCCCTGAGGAAGGGCAGAAGGGGAAGGGTCAGGTGGATTCTTCCTGGGCCTGGATTAGGCCATGAACTTGAATCAGGGAATCAAAGGCTAGATTTCATCAGTGCCATCTGGAGCTTGAGGTCACTGAGCATGAGTCTGCAGAGGCCTCCAGGGAGTGCATATGCCCAGCCAGCCCTGGGTGTGCCTTAGACCAGCCTGGCAACAAGTAAATGAGGATGGGCAGGATCTCTACTGAGGCAGGCCCCAGGCGACAAATCCCACTGGGCTTCCTGCTCAGGCAGGTTAGTCCCCATGGGGCAGCACCAAGTCAGTGGGCTGCACAGGGTCCAGTTCTAACTCCATGAGAGTCAAGATCTGTGGTTTGCACTGGGAAGGTCCCAGGCCATATTTTCACTCTGTATTGCAAGCAATATTTGCAGGTAACTTTGTGGCAGAGACCATAAAAATGCATGACCCCTCTCTCCCTTCCCCAGTGCTGAATTGGCCCTGGGATGTAGCCACCTCATTTGAAGACACCTTCCTTAGGCCTCCTTGCGTCCCTTGTGCCTGGGAAACTAATTCTTTTCAGTGGACCCTGAGTAGGATGTTTCTCCCTTCCAGGTCAGGGCTATTCAAAACAGCATTGGGTGTTTCCACTCTCCTTGTTCTCCCCCAAGCTGGAGGCAGGAGTTCCAAGGTCCCAAGGATGGGGAATCTACAGAGGAAGGCGGCCTGGGTCTGCCAGTCACCACGCAGGGAAAGCTGGCCACTCGTATGGACACAACATTGGACTCTCACGTGCTTGAGAAATAAACAGTCACGTGAATATCTCATCTCAGAGTTCCAGGCAGTTAGTGCCTTGTGACCAACCAGGGCAGGTTCCCCAGCCTTCTGCTGATAAATGGACAAGAATTCTAGGATCTGGGATCACACAGTCATTTCTGCATGGTGCACTTTCTTTTTTTTTTATATTGCATGGGACAAAGAGCAGGTGTTATGTCAAATCCTTCCCCAGAAAGAATCTTCAAAAGTGCAGACTCTTCAGATTCAGAAGTCAACTTCGGAGAATGTGGCACGAAGGCAAACAGAACAGACATGGATCCAACTGTTCCCCTCTTTGGGCCACACACAGCTCCTTGAAAGAAGCACATGCAACACACATGCAGGTAATGTACGGAGAAAGGGAACATTTGGAAGAAGTTGAACCGCCCACAGTGGGGTCCTTCTTGCTGGAGAGAGTCATTGTGCATCCATAAATAGTAAGACAAGTAAGGATAAGAATGAAAGAGAACCTGTTATTCTCCCTAGGAAATGGTCACCATGGAGGCAGCTGAGTGACAGCGTGGAGTGGGCCAGGCCAGTGGAGAGGGCAGCTGGGCACATGAAGGCTGGCACAAAGTTGCCTGTGTCAGGTGTCCCCCAAACTCTGAGCTGGACAGATGACACGGACCAAGTAGAGGGGACTGATTGGAGGATGTAGGAGCTGAGGGTCTCCTCAGCACTTTTCAGGCTGACTTGCCGGAGGAGATGGGAGAAGGAGGCGATTGGAGGTGGGGGATTGTGGTAGGCAGCTCCACATACAGAGAAGGAAGAGTTACTTCTGACTCCCATGGAAGTGCCCTGTGACCAAGGAGCCCAGGAAGTGTTTTATTGAGAACCTTCGATGTCGACGTGGTGTTCACTAGGCTTTGTGCCATGTGCCAGGATTCTCCGTCTCGCCTCCCAGCCAATCCCGTTCACCTCTGAGAACCCTTCTCTGCACAGACCCACAGCACTCAATCCAGTGCACTGGTGGCGAGTTTAGTCACAGAAGAAAACAAACGGTCCAGGGAGCAATTGTCTTCACGCCAGGGTCTTTAAAGGACCTGTTGTTGGCTCCTGGATCTCCCTGCCACTGGGGAAGATGGTGGCGGTGTCAGAGCACAAAGGCCCATCAGCATGATACATTGACAAATAAAGATGCAATGACCAGGGGAAGGACCTCAGCCAAGGGGTGTCACTGTCATTTCAAACCCAGGTTTAGGTACAAACTTGAGACATCCTATGCATCATTTCACTGGGCCACAGACCCCTCAGGTAGAAAATGAATGGGTGGGATAAAGCTCTTTCAGTCTTGAAGAGGAGGACCTAGGAAGTGGGATTGGGTAGGGGAGAGGGGCATGGGCTTTGGGGTTAGTGGTTCAAGTATGTGCTCAGCCATTTACAGTCCTGGTAAATTGAGAAAAAGCCAAGGGGGCCAAGCCAAGAATTATGAGCTAATAAACATGGATGTTTAAGACTCTAAATTTTGGGGTGGTTTGACTTCAGTGACCCCTTAGAGCCTCAGTTTTCTTTCTGATAAAATGAGCAATAAATGATATCTTTTTTTTTTTTTTTTTTTTTTTTTTTTTTTTTTTT
>NC_037668.1:34081731-34116386 GCF_003255815.1 Theropithecus gelada | reverse complement strand
TTTTTTTTTTTTTTTTTTTTTTTTTTTTTTTTTTTTTTGAGACAGAGTCTCACTCTGCCACCCAGTCTGGAATGCAATGGTGTGATTTTGGCTCACTGTAACCTCCGCCTCCCGGGTTCCTCCTGCCTCAGCCTCCCAAATAGCTGGGACTATAGGTGCGTGCCATCACACCTGACTAATTTTTGTATTTCAGTAGAGATGGGGTTTCGCCATGTTGGTCAGGCTGGTCTAGAATTTCTGACTTCAGGTGATCCGCCCACCTCAGCCTCCCAAAGTGCTGGGATTACAGGCATGAGCCACATGCCTGGCCAGTAATAAACAATATCTGCAGGTAGAATGAGGACTTAGCGTGACCTCTTAGCATGACTTTAGGAGGATCTTAGCATGATTGCAGGAGATGCTCCACCGCAGAGGCTGCTGCTGCTACTCCCAGAAAGCAAGGTCACAACCACCATTGTCAATGATTTCTTAAGTGCCCTGTGTTTGTTGAGTGAGCTTGATGGTGGACCATGGAAAAAGGAACCAAAGCCTGAGGCGGGGTGAGGAGGGAGGTGTGGGCCTCCAGACAAAGTTTCTATTCCCTGTTCCTGGCTATTTCCTGAGGCAGAAATGCAAGGATGAGTGAGTGGCAGAGCAGTAGCCCCCATCAGACCTCGGCACTATCAGGCTAGCCAGGCCAACGGGCAGCCCCCAGGACTATGTCCGTGCTGGAGTCCGCTATTAGGTGGGTGCAAAAGTAATTGCTGTTTTTCCCATTGAAAGTAACAGTACTAACTGCAATTACTTTTGCACTAACCTAGAACAGAAGTGCAGCTGTCTCCTTGAGACCAGCTGCTGAAGGTAAGGGCGCTTCCTGACAAACATCCTGGCTTCTCTGTAGCTGGTTAGGGACCTAGAGCCCAGCATGTACCCACAGCCATCGTACAGTATCCTGGTTAGGGACCTGTAGCCCAGCATGTACCCACAGCCATCGTACAGTATTCTGGTTAGGGACCTGTAGCCCAGCATGTACCCACAGCCATCGTACAGTATCCTTGTTAGTGACCTGTAGCCCAGCATGTACCCACAGCCATCATACAGCATCCTGGTTAGGGACCTGTAGCCCAGCATGTACCCACAGCCATCGTACAGTATCCTGGTTAGGGACCTGTAGCCCAGCATGTACCCACAGCCACCGTACAGTATCCTGGTTAGTGACCTGTAGCCCAGCATGTACCCACAGCCGTCATACAGTATCCTGGTTAGTGACCTGTAGCCCAGCATGTACCCACAGCCATCGTACAGTATCCTGGTTAGGGACCTGTAGCCCAGCATGTACCCACAGCCATCGTACAGTATCCTGTATCAGTGCATGATCTGGCAGAGGTAAGAGGGCAGACTTAGGCTCACCACACGCTGTTACTAATTCGCAGGTTGCCAGAATTTTTTTTTTTTTGACACGGGGTCTCACTCTGTCATCCAGGCTGGAGTGTAGTGGTGTGATCATGTCTCACTGCAGCCTCAATCTCATGGGCTCAGGTGATCCCCTTGCCATAGCCTCCAAGTAGCTGGGACCACAGGCATGTACCACCATGCCTGGCCAATTTTAAAATCATTTATAGAGATGGAGACTCCCTATGTTGTTCAGGCTGGTCTCAAACTCCTGAGCTCAAGTGATCCAACCGTCTTAGCCTCCCAAAGTGTTGGGATAACAGGTGTCAGCCACAGTGCCTGGCTAGAAATGTGTTTCCGAGAGCTGGGTGCAGTGGTGCATGCCTGTAATCGCAGCTACTTGGGAGGCTGGGCAGGAGGATTGCTTGAACCCGGGAGTTTGAGAACAGCCTGGACAACATAGAAAGACTGTGTCTCAAAAAGAAAAGGAAAGAAGGAAGGAAGGAAAGAAGGAAGGAAGGAAGGAAGGAAGGGAGAGAGAGAGAGAGAGAGAGAGAGAGAGAGACAGAGAGAGAGAGAAAGAAAGAAAGAAAGAAAGAAAGAAAGAAAGAAAGAAAGAAAGAAAGAAAGAAAGAAGGAGGGAGGGNGAAAGAAAGAAAGAAAGAAAGAAAGAAAGAAAGAAAGAAAGAAAGAAGGAGGGAGGGAAAGAAAAAGAGAGAGAAAGAAAGAGAAAGAAGGAAGGAAGGAAAAAGAAAGAAAGAAAAAAAGGAAGGAAGGAAAGAAGGAAGGAAGGAAGGAAAGAAGAAAGGAAGGAAAGAAGGTAGGAAGGAAGGAAGGAAGGAAGGAAAGAAGGCAGGCAGGCAGGCATTTTTGAGCTGCGAAGCTGTCCCAGAGCTTTTTCCAGGCCTTGGCATCCAGAACCTTCTCCATCTCTCCTTCCCATGCAGTTCTGCCCAGATCTGTCTTTGGAGCTGGGATCATCCGCAGAGCAACTGCATGGGCTTTGAAGGAAGTGGGAGCGTGGGGATGATGTTTGGAGCCAGGCTGGCCTGCAGAAGGAGATTTGTCAGGACAGCTTGAGGTACTCCCTTCGTGCTGGAGGTGAGCTCATTGTGTGAGCCAGAAACAGGAGGAGGAGAACAAAAGGTGGGCCTGAAACTTCCCCCAGGGAACCGGTCACCACAGAGAGGGACTCTGGCCCAAAGAAGAAGACAGAGGAGGGTGAGTCAGTGGCACAAACAGAGTCGGCAGAGCCAAGATCACGCCGGGCCTTTGTCCGATGCCGCGGATGGACCATGCATTTGAGTCCATTCAGAACCCGTTTTCTTTCCTGGCTGGTTTGGAGTCTGGTTGGTGAATTTGAGGCTGCTTGGCGATTGCGTGCTGGGCTCCTAGCTGCAGGGCACGCTCTCCTCCACACACAGTGTACATGAGTATGTGTCAGTATGCACAGGAGATGTGCTCTTGCAAACTCCACATGTGCACATGCCCCTGTTTTAAGTGCTCCGTGTGTAGGAGGACGCTGTTAGCCCCTGCTGCTGTGCCTTGTGGGTTCATCCCATCCTGTCCTCACAGCAGCCCAGGTTGTGGGGCCAAGCATTCGTTTCATCTTATAGAGGAGGAAATTGAGTGAGAGAGGGGTCCTGTGACTTGCCCCAGGCTGTGTGATTTGCTCAAGGTCACAGGGCTGGTACATAGTCATGCCGGGACTTGGACTTGGAGGTTATTCTAAAGCTCCATACTCTCAGCTACTGTGTGACTCGACCTCCCAGGCCAAGCCTCCATCATAGACGGAATTCTTTCAGCCGTGGAGATGTATTTTCAAATTTAGCTGTGCTCAAAGAGAGGTCTACTTCTACTGGTCACGGTGTCAGTTGCAGCTGTGAGGCCTGTAGTCTGATTCCTCTCACTGCTGAATGTTGTTGAGTGCTAGACGGAGAAAACAAGACCTGCCTTAGGAGTCAGAAGCAGCCCAACGCGGGTGCTGTCTGTCTGTCTGTCTATACTGTAATGTCCACCCCAGGGTCTGTGGAACCAGGGCTGGGACCCATTGCCCCAGGGTATGGCTGGCCTCTCATTGACCCAAGCCCAGATTTCTCTTGCTTGATCTGAGGCAGGAGCATGCTCAAGGCTGTCCCCAAGCTTCCCAAGGGCTGCTCCGGGGCCCTGCCTGAAAACATCGCCCTAGGGAATCTTCTCAAACTACAAGTTCTGGGGTCTGCACTCCTACAGATCTGATTCTGTAAGTTTAGGGAAGCTTCTGGGAACCTATTTTATAAAGCCCTCCAATGAACTCAGATATAGAGCCAGATTTGGGAACTAGCTCCAATCCTTATGCTTCTCTCCCATAAGGGAAGAAGCTGGAAGCAAACATTGGGCCTGAGGACACCATGATCTCCAGCTTAGCTCATCAAGCATCATTCATTCATTCATTCATTCATGCGCCATGCCTTCAGTGTGCATCTGCCAAGGGGATGCATGGTTTCGGCACTGATGATACAAGAAGTCTAACAGTTTCTTTTGTCAGGGAGCTCATGGCCCAGTGAGAACACAGACAC
Source organism: Theropithecus gelada (assembly GCF_003255815.1). Classification (NCBI taxonomy): domain Eukaryota; kingdom Metazoa; phylum Chordata; class Mammalia; order Primates; family Cercopithecidae; genus Theropithecus; species Theropithecus gelada. Next base: position 34,112,457 of record NC_037668.1, on the reverse strand, counting down.
ACAAATCTGTGGATATGCAGCAGTGTCACAAGTACCCCACAGGCTGGGGGTAACACTCAGCATTGTGAATGGCCAGGATAGTGGGGGTACAACTCAGCATCATAGATGCCCGGGATGCTGGGGACATCAATCAGCATCATAGATGCCCAGGAGGCTGGAGGGGATATAACTCAGCTTTGTGAATGTTCAGGTTGCTGAAGGTGGTACTACTCAGCATTATAAATGTTCAGGATACTAGAGGGGGTACCACTCAGCATCTTAGATGCCCGGGATGCTAGAGGGGTTACAATTTAGTATTACAGATGTTCAAGATGCTGAGGGTGCCACTCAGCATCATAGATGCCCAGGATAGTGGGGGTGCCACTCAGCATCATAAATGTTCAGGATGCTGGAAGGGAGTACCACTCAGCATCAGATGCCCAGGATTGTGGGTTTGCCACTCAGCATCATAGATGCCCAGGGTGCTGGATGGGCTACAATTCAGCATGACAAATGTTCAGGATGCTGAGGGTACCACTCAGCATCATAGATACCCATAATAATAGGGGTACCACTCAGCATCATAGATGCCCAGGATGCTGGGGAGTAACATTGAGCCTCACAGATTCCCAGGATGCTGGAGATACTGCTCAGTATCATAAATACCCAGGTACAGTGGGTGGTGCTCAGCGGCATCGATACTCAGGAAGCAGGGACTTTTGGATGGAGGTACAGCAAGACTCTATAGCCTCCTGAACCAGGATCCCCTTGTCTGGAGACTGGCCTCCTTAGCTTGAGCCAGATAAACACTGACTGAGATGTGGCTGCACGGAGACAGAAGGTTGTAGAGTTTTGGCCTGACCCCCTGTGGCCTGGCTGATGGGCCGTGTGGGCCATGACCCTGAGAGGCTGCACTGCTCATGGCGCGTCTCCAGCCTGTCAATCACAGCAACAGAGCCTGTGGTCTTGATCATCCAGCATCAGCAGAGTGACAGGGTTTGCTGCAGAAATAGAAATAGAGGGTGAACAGCTTGCAGACAGCTCATGCTGAAAAGCAGGCTCCGGCACTGAGCAATGGGGCCGACTGGGGAATTCACTTCCAGGATGTCAGGCAGACAGCAGAGTGTTTCTTTCTGGGCCCAGCAGGGGTGTGGAAAAATCTGTGTGCAACAAGACAGAAGATCCAGGTGCAGGTGGCCTTGTGACTTTGGGTGGGTTAGTACCCCTCTCGAGGCCTCATGTGAAGGAAAGCAATTAGATAAAATTGGATAAGAGAGTTTCTAAGGTCATTTGTGGCTTTTTTTTTTTTTTTTTTTTTTTTTTTACAGAGACAGAGTCTTGCTCTATTGCCCAGGCTGGAGTGCAGTGGTGCAATCTCAGCTCACTGCAAACTCTGCCTCCTGTGTTCAAGTGATTCTCCTGTCTCAGCCTCCTGAGTAGCTGGGATTAAAGGTGTGCCACTAAGCCCAGATAATTTTTTTATTTTTAGTACAGATGGGGTTTCACCATGTTGGCCAGGCTGGTCTCAAACTCCTGACCTTAGGTGATGCTCCCGCCTCAGCCTTCCGAAGTGCTGGGAATACAAGCATAAGCCACTGTGCCTGGCCCACTTCTGGCTTTTAAGGCCAACACTGAAAACAGTAGCCTTAGCATCACAAGAGGGACAAGTGACACTGGATTGTCCTAGTGACTATTTCTAGGAGGATGGCCCACGGCTGTTCAGAACCAACTAGAAGCGGTCTTGGGTCTTATTGGGTCAAATGGGTGATGAAAGAAGAAATGGCTTCAAGCACATCATCAAATGGCAATCAGTGATGGTGAAACAGCGAGCCTTGGGAAGGAAGGACAATGCAGGTGAAAACTTGTGAATTGGTGAAGGCCCTCCCTGGGTCAGTCACAGCCTCACTCTTCAGTCTTGATTTTCACTGCAAGACCTCTCACAATTGTGCTTCAGCTGTCCTGAGTGGTCCATGGTACCCTGATCACAGAAGACTGTTTTAGAATCCTATGCCATGGTAGATTGCATTGACAACCCCAGTTAATGGCCTCACTGTGTCCAGAAACTTGGCAATGTGCCTTTGCACCTCTTCCCATCAGCAGATGGAGTTTATGAATCTGGGCTGATCTTGTGACTTGCCTTGGCCAATAGAAAATGGTGGAAGTGATGGCATGGTACTTCTGAATCTAAGCCCTACAGAGCCTTGTGTGTTTCTGCTCTGCCTTGGGGATCCCTGCCTTCACTACGAGAGCAGGAGCAGGTAAGACAAGTGACCCAGTCATTTCCATCACCATAGCCAACAGCCAGCCAATGCCAGCAGCAGAACCATCTAGCTGATCTGCAGCTAACTGCAGATGCAGGAAGCAGCCCAGGCAAAACCAGAACCGGCTCATTGAGCTAAATTGCTAATTTGCAGAATTGTGAATTTGAGAAATGGCTGTTGCTCTAAACAACCAAATTTGTGGGTGGTTTGTTATGCAGCAGTAGGTACCTGATATGTATTTTTAAGTGTATGTTCACTCTGTGAGTCAGCCTCTCGATACCGTCACAGTCCTTCATGGTATTAACCATCTCCCATACTCTTCTACTTCCTGGGTACAGGGAAGACCAGCTTCCTAGCCCCGCACAGTTAGGTGGGGCCATGTAAGTAACCAGAGGACTGGTTACTCAGAAGTGTGTCACTTCTGAGCTGAGGCAGTACAAGTGCTACTTCACCCTTCAACTCTTTCTGTGCTTTCTGTGGCCACCAGGGAGCCGTGTCTTTAGATGACTGAGCCTCATGCATGAAGAGAGCTACTCAAAGAGCAACACTTTCTGCATGAGTGAAAAGTAATCCTTGTTGGGATAAGAATCCAGAATTCATACTATGCTATTAATACTTGGGTATCTGGACCACTTCTAGCTCCACCCCAACACAACCAGTACCATAAAGTGTAACACTCTTGTGTTTTAAAGTTTACCCTTAATTTTTAGCCAACAGAAGCCACCAGATTCAAGACGGTAATGGGAAAGCCTACCTGGAGAAATAGCTGGGAGGACAGAGTTCCCCAGCTGGTTCCTGGAGTGGACTCTTCTCTACTGTCTCTGCAGTTGGTCACTGAAAAAGCATAACTGGGCAGTTTCTTCACTAGCTAGGAATGACCCATGAGTGTTTTTTCCCTGCATCATGTTGATTTCATTCACGCCAAAATGCTAAGGTCTGAATGAGCACAGTCTGTCTTTGCACTCTCAAATGTGTGGATCCAGTGAGGGTACACCAAATCCACAGGTGCAAGAAAACATGCAACAAACCATCATCCACAGTTTAACTGCCCTTGCCCCAAACTGATTTTGGTTTCCAAATCAGTCCTTCAATGGCTCATGTCCCTGTGAAAGTGACCGGTGCTGAAGATAATGCACACGTCTTGTGCAACTGGAGGTTGACACGTGGGGCGTTGTGTATATGAGCAGGTTAGGAGTAGAGGCTTTGACACCTTTTAAAGGTATGTTCAGGGTAGGGTGGCCAGATGAAGTAAAAGCAATTAAAAGGCATGAACCAGCAAGCTGAGAAGCTGGCCTCTGTCTTACAGAGCCTCAGGGTGGTGATTGAGAAAGCAGATTTGCTGTCATGACTGCTTTGGAGGGGACTCAGTTGGGGTGAAAGCATCACTCTTCCCGACCTGGGACACTTCACAACCAGCTGGCTTGAGATGTCACCTGGGAAGCACAGGTAGGGGGGCACAGGGGTGCATAGTGAGCAAAGCTGATTCTTCAAGTTCTGCCCCATCTACCTGGACTGAGGTGGCCTGCAGGGAGAGGCACCCATCTCCCAAGGCAAGAGGGCATATGGTTCTGAGTCTCCCTGGGCCCTCCCTAGCTCAGAGCCTCTCAATGGCTTTCCACCACTCTTCAGATGGAATCAAATCTCTTTCATACGTTCTCTTGTCCTGGACTGCTCTCCCCATCCTGTCTCCACCCCACGTGGCTTCCTCCAGTGAACTGCTACACTTTCCATATGGCTTCCGGTGAAGGCTGCTCTCTCAGGCAAACCTCTCCCAGACCCAGACAGGTGTAGATCCTCTGAGTCCTGCTCTTCCCCGCAGAACCCTGGTTACAAGACCATTTACACAATTATTTCAGATATCTGCTTGTTTGACTTGATAATTCAGTGAGGAGGATAACAATATATCACTCATTGATTTGATCAACAGTGATTAAGCTCCACATGCCCTATGATAGTAGTTGGGATTACAGGGAGGGCCCCTTATCTCACTGAGCTGGGAGTTTAGGTGGGAAAAGGGGGAAATAAAATACTCAAGGCGATAGGCAAAACAGCCATCTATGATGATGATTGCTTGGAAGCTGGGGGGCACCACCCAGGGCAGCAGTGAGGTCAGAGGAGGCCTCTGTCTTTATTAATTTTGGAGTCTTGGCATAGCCCCTGGAACATCATGGGACCAGGACTTGTATGTGGAATGAACATCTGGTGAAGGGTAGCAGGTGCCCTGAGACACCCAGGTAAGGACAGCAGTGGGGCTGGGTCAGGGGACCCCTCAAGGTCCCTCTCCTGTGGTCTGTGAAGGGTGGACATACTCCCAGCCCACCATGCTCCTCTTCTCGCAGTGGCTGCTTTTCAAGTCCTGGTAAGAAACTCCTTTGCAGGGACACTGACAGGAGCAATGATGCTGAGCTCTGGAATCCATTTGAATGGCCATGGAATTTCATTCTCTGGTGGTTCCTATGGATTAGATTGGCCACGCCTACAGTGTTGTGAAGGTTGTGACAACTGAAGCAGGAGAATCCCTTCTGCATTTTAGCAACAGAGAAGACAGAATGGCCTGAGAGGGCAATACGATTGGTCTGACTCAAGGGTGCAGTCTGGAGGGTGGCACAAATGGCAGCACAACACTGTTCTCCAAGTGTGGATGAATGCCTCCTGCATGCCTCCCGTCACCCACATGCAGAAGAAAAGACAACTTTTGGACAAGTGTTCCTGCACTGGACCGTGGCATCCTGGAAAACAGAGGCCATATGCTGTTTATCTTTGCATGGCTGGCCTGAGCACAAGATGTAGAGAACAACCTGTCCAGAAGTTTGGCAAATGAAGCAGTATGTGCTTCCTGGAAGCTTTGGTTTTTGGAACTACGAAGCTAACTTCTGGATGGGGGATGTATTAGTCTGTTCTCATGCTGCTATGAAGAAATACCCAGACTGGGTAACTTACAAAGAAAAGAGATTTAATTGACTCACCGTTCTGCATGGTTTGGGAGGCCTCAGGAAACTTACACTCTTGGCAACAGGCACCTCTTCACAGTGCAGCAGGAGAGAGAATGAGTGCCAATGCCACTCATTGGTGAAATGCCAGACGCTTATAAACCATCAGATCTCATGAGAACTCACTCACTGTCATGAGAACAGCATGGGGAAAACCACCCCCGTGATTCAATTACCTCCCACTGGGTCCCTCCCATGACACATGGGGATTATGGGATTACAATTCAAGATGAGATTTGGGTGGGGACACAAAGGCAAACCATATCAGGGGAGTACTCCCACACACAAACACACACGCTTTCCAATATGGGAAGGCAGCTGGCCTTCCACACTTTCCATGAGGGAACATGGTGCTAGGACACTTTTTGGCTTCTGCTTCAGGGGCCTCACTGAGTGCCCACCATGCACCCATGTGCTCTCCATGCATCCTCCTGCTACAAACTTGTGTCCTAGAGGAAAGCTCTGTCCCATCCAGCCGCTGGCTCCAGGCACAGTGTCCCCGGGAGGGGGCAGGAAGAATGGTGCCCTTGTTCTGCTTGAAGCACTGAAGACTATCAGCTGAGGCCCTGGTCTGGGCCATTCCCTCAGGTCTGGGTAATACTGACTGATTCACTTAGTATTACTCATCTGCTGGTCTGTCTTGTTGGGTGGGATGTGGAGAAAGTTCCTGTGGCCGTTTCTTGTCACTGTTGAGCTATGGTTCTGAATTTATCCATTTTCCCTACCCCACTTTTCCACTGTTTCAAGTTCATTATCAAATTCAGAGAAGCCTGCGCACAGAAATCAAGGATGCTTCTGAGTATACTTCTTCGGGCAGTTGTGTTCTCATGAAAAGAGTCACGAGGGGTTATGATCAAAATGGGCTTATAGGTAGAGTGGCATATCTCAGTGGCAAGAACTCCCCCGAGGGGACATTTGGCCATGTCTGGAGACACTTTTGGTTGACACAACACCTAGGGAGTGAAGGAATATGAGCACCTAGTAGGTAGAGGCCAGGATTGCTGCTGAACAACCAACAATGCACAGGCCAGCCCCACAATGCAGGAACATCCGGCCCACACTGTGAACAGTGCGGGGGGTGGAGAAACCCTGAGTAATGTTTGGCAGGCCCCAGAGGAGGTGTCAGGCACCTTGGGGTGTTGTCATCAGTATTCTTATCTGGAGAGGACTTTTAGAGAATCAGAGGATGCTGCCCTATCCTAGGCTTGCCTCCAGGTGAACCAGCTGTTTGATCTTACACCACTCACTTCCCTTTCTGTAGGTTGCTCATCTCCTGAGCCAGAATGGCAAGGACCCAGCCCTACATGCCACACCTGTGACAGGAGGTCCAACCCATATGCTTGCGATAATGGGAAGCTTTGCCAAGTGTCTAGGGCCTTGCAAAAACAGGTAGTATTGATCAATCCCCTCCAATAGAAGGGCAAAAGTCTAATAACTAATCGCTTCCAGCTTGGAACTTGACCTTTCCTTGATTTTCCAAAGAGAATCCCAGCAGAAACCATACTGCTCGTGTGTGCACGTTTCCGATGGAGTTCACACACACGGCTTGAAAGTGGTGTGCGTAACACTGAGATTAATGAGGGGCTTTAATAACTGGGATTTGCATCGTGCTTCCTCCTCCACTCATCATTAGTCCCGACATTGTTTTTCTATCGGCTGTCCACCATCTGCACATAAACTACATCCCAATGCTTTTCACTTTGAAAAGTTTCTTTTATCTCACTAGAGGCTTCTTGTTTCCTGGAAGCAGGCCACCTCTAGGATGCTTGGTTAGTTTGAGATTATTTTTTATGTTCCTGGAAACTTGGATTCGGACTCCAAAAAGGAACTTGGTGGACTGGAGATTAGAACCGGTGTTGGAATGGGAGAGAGAGCAGCCCAAAGCACAGAGGCATGGGAACGTAGAAGGCCTCAAGAGATGGGACTCAAGCAGGTCCTTGGCCCAACGCCTAGTGCTCAGCAGCCAGTGAGGCACCGGGAGGGTGGAAGTGCAGTTCCGACCCAAGCTGGAGTTTTGCAGAGAGGGTCTAATGGTGCTGTATTCATCAGGGTTCTCCAGAGAAACAGGGCCAATAGAATCTATATCTATTTATCATCTATGTATCTATCATTGATCTATCATCTATTATCTATCTATCTATTATCTATCATCTGTTGATCTATCTATTACCTACCTATCATCTATCTATTATCTATCATCGATCTATTTATCTATTATCTGTCTATCCATTATCTATCTATCGTCTGTCTATTATCTATTATCATCTATCCATCTATTATTTATTTATTCATTATCTATCTCCCTTTATTCATTATCTGTCTATTGCTCTATCCATCATCTACCTACCCTCTATCTATCTATCTATCTATCTATCTATCTATCTATCTATCATCTGTCTATTATCTATTATCTTCTATCTATCCATCTTTTATCTATTGTCTATTATATATCTATCCTTTATCATCTATTATCTATTATCCTATCTATCATCTATTATCTATCTGTCATCTATTATCTATCCATTATCTATCTACCTACCTATCATCTACCTACCCATTGTCTGTCTGTCTATCTATCTATCTATCTATCTATCTATCTATCTATCTATCTATCATCTATCAATCTATTATCTATCTATCTATCTATCTATCCATTATCTACCTATCCATTATCTATAATTTATCTATCTATCTAATCTATCTATCATCTATAGATCCATTATCTATCTATCTATCTATCTGGTTGTCCCCTGGTTACTGTAGGGGATTGGTTCTAGGACTTCCTGCAGATACAAAAACTCCTGGATGCTCAAGTCCCTGATATAAAGTGGCATAGTATTTGTGTATAACCTACGCACATCCTCCTGTATACTTTAAATCATTTCTAGGTTACTTATAATACCTAATGCAATACAAATACTATGTAAATAGTTGGTATACTTTATTGTTTAGAACGTAATGACAAGATAAATATCTGTACATCTTCAGTATAGACACAATTTTAAAAAATATTTTCAATCTGCCGTTGATTGACTCCATGGATGCAGAACCCACAGACACGGAAGGACGACCCTATCTCATCTATAGATAGATGAGAGGGGATTTATTAGGGGAATTGGCACATGTGATCATGGAGGCTGAGAAGTCTCACACAGGTCATCTGCATGCTGGAGAGCCACAGAAGCCTATAGTGTGGCTCAGTCTGAGTCTGCAAGCCTCAGAGCCAGGGAAGCTGATGCTGTAATTCTCTGTACAAGACAGAACACCTGAGAACCCAATGGGGCTGAGGGGAGCTGGTGCAAGTCCCAGAGTCCAAAGGCTGAAGAGCCTGGTGTTTTGATGTCCAAAGCAGGGAGAAAAGGCCGTCCCAGCTCCAGAAGAAAGAGAGCAAATTATCCTTTCCTCTACAACTTTGTTCTCTCTGGGCCCTTCGTCCACTGACTGCTGCCCACACATGGGTGGAGGTGGGTCTTCCTTACTCAGGCCACTGACGCAAATATTAATCTCTCCTGGAACCACCCTCACAGACACACCCAGAAATCATGCTTCGCCAGCTACCTGGGTATCCCATAATCCAGTCAAGATGACACGTAAATAAATCATCACAGGTGCACACAGGAGTTGAGCTTGGGTGAGAAAGAGGTTGAAGTGAAGTTCCATGGTGCTTAGGCTGGGCTGAGTGGAGATTGAAGACAGGGGGCGATTGGGAGGCAATGGGGAACCAGGCCTAGAAGTCTCAGTGAGGTTGAGGAATAACGAGAATTAGAGGGATAGGAAGGAAAGGGGGTGTGGCCAGAGATCAGGCAGAGGGACCACCCAACTTAGAGTCTGGATAGGGACTAAGGAGGGGGTGACTGTGGTGGGATGGGGGCTTTAATGGGGGTGACCAATGTGAGGTGGGTTCTTGGTCAGGAGGAGGTGATTGAGGAGGGATGAGGTCTTGGAGGGTGACCAGGTTGGAATGTGGTCCCTGGGGATGAGGTTACAAGGTGAGACATGATTCCTTGACGGGTGACCAGGTTGGGATGTGGTCCCTGGGGAAGTGAGTGATAAAGTGGAATGTGGTACCTGGGGGGTGACCAGCTTGGGATGTGGTCCTTGGGAGGAGGGTGACCAGGTTGGAATGTGGTCCCTGGGGGGTGACAAAGGGGATGTGGTCCCTGGGGGGCGAGGGGAAGAGATGTGGTTCCTGGAGGGCTGATGGGATGGAATGTGGTCCTTGGGAGGGTGACTTGGGTGGAATGTGGTCCCCAGGGAGTGAACGGGGTGAAATGTAGTCCCTGAGAGGTGACCAGGTTAGAATGTGGTCCCAGGGGGTTGACCAGGATGGAATGTAGTCCTTGTGGGGGTGACCAGGTTAGAATGTGGTCCCAGGGAGGTGACTAGGGTGGAAAGTGGTCCCTGGGTGGGGAGTGGTGACCTGGTTAAAATGTGACCCAGGGGGGTAACCAGGTTAGAATGTGGTCCTTGGGGGTGTGACCAGATTGGAATGTAGTCCCTGGGGGGTGACTGGGGTGGAATGTGGTCCCTGGGGTGGTGACCAGGTTAGAATGTGGTCCCAGAGGGGGTGACCAGGTTAGAAGGTGATCCCAGGGAGGTGAGGGGTACAATGTGGTCCCTGGTTGGGGGGTGACCAGGGTGGAATGTGGTCCCTGGGGGCTGATGGAGTAAGATAGCGTGTGTTGTCCCCTCAGCTTATTGGGAGTCTCAGGAGGTGGAATAAAAGTGGGTTTGGGGGCTTGAAAGCCTGAGGCAGTGTGGGGGTCTTCATTTGGAGGAGCCGACATCTCCTGGGGAGACCCTGGCCAGCATTTGCTGGCAGCTGTGGACAGAGCTTTTCTGAGCAAACCTGTGGTCTGTCACTGTCACCACAGGGGCTCCAGCCTGATGCCTGGAGAGGGAATGGGTGCAGGGACAGGCAACAGCCCACTCCAGAGAGGAGAGGAAGCAGGTGGGCCCTCCAGCCCAGCCTGATCTGTGTGGCCCCAGAGGACCCTCTCAACCTAGGCCTGGCCAACTGTGGGCTGCAGCTGCCCAGTGCCCATGCCAGGAAGTGACATCTGGTTGAGGACATCAGCCCTCAAGTCTGACTCAGGAGGCCCCGCCCTGCCCTTTCTCCCTGACCTTGACTCCCAGCACACCTGGGCAGACTGGCCTGTGCACTGGGGAGTGAGGCTGTGCTTCGGGCACTGTGCAAGGTGTCCAGAGGGGTGAGAGGGGACAGCCTGAGAGGTAGGGCTGCCGCTGCTGGTGCTGGGAGCCCTGATGTGTCTGAGCTGCTGCTCTCCGGCCACTCCCATGAGTTTTCTTCAAAGCACATAGGGCCACGGCCTCCCCTGCTCAGGCTGTGTTCTGTCTCTCGTTTCCCACGGGAGGATGCTGGCCTCCCTGCGCCATGTTCAGGCATTCATACGAGGACTCCTGGCTTCTCTTCCTGAGTGAACAGATGTACAACCAACCCACTTATTCCCAAGGTGTCTTGTGGCCTTGGACCTGACCCTGGGTGATTCCCCTGTGTCTCTGGGCAACACTGGGCTGGGAGATGTCTGGACGGTCCCCTGTGATTGGCCTCCCTCTCAGGCAGTAACTGCCTCAGGGCGGTGGCAGCATCCTGGTCTCATTTGCAGCCCTGAGGTCTTGCACAGCTCCCGACACAGAGCGTCACCAATCCATGAATGACATCACCATCTATGTCCGGGGCCCTTCCTCCTACCTACACTGTTAACCCTTCAACATCACCTGAGCCCTCAATTCATTTGGCTTCTTCTTCTCAGGCCTCTGCTTCCTCATGTGAGTGGGGGCTTTGCTTTGGACACTGGGGAGAGGGGTCTGCTTTCTGGAAAATAAATAAATGAGAAGCAGAGTGCCCATGGGTGATACAGGGAGCCACCTGCTATGGACTGAATTGTGCTTCCTGAAAATTCCCATAGAAGCCCTAATTCCCAGTGTGACTGTTTTTAGAGGTAGCACCTTTAGATAATTAAGGTTAGAAGAGGTCATGGGATGAGGCCTTGATCTGATGGGACTAGGATCCTAATAAGAGAAAGAAACACCAGAGATTCCCTCTGTCTGCCATGTGAGGTCACAGAGAAAGCAGCCGTCTGCAAACCAAAGGGAGAAGCCTCACTAGACACTGGCCCCAGTATCCCCTGGACTTGGACTTCTGGTCTCCAGGCTGTGTTTAGCCCCTCAGTCTGGCATTTTGCTATGGCCCCCAAGCTATTACACCACCCCAGTGGGAGGAGTGCATGGAGGTTGGTCCAGAGCTTTCACCATCCCCATTCCTGCAGCCACCAAGGGCCCTGTCTAGTTCTGCTTATTTGAGACTTTTTTTTGTAGCTAAGCCAGAGCTCAAGCCTGGTGCTCCTTCCTTGGGACCCTTTGTCTTGGAAGCTGTCCAAGGCAGCCGCTGGACAGAGACACATGATCAAGGCTCTCAGAGCAGGCCAGGATGAATGAAGTTGCTCTTCTGTGGCCAATATCGTTTTTCTCTGACAGCTTTGGAGAGCCGTCCCGAGGAACGGCTGCAGCCTCGTGATCCGGCAGCAGACCAGGGGACAGGTGCCAAGTGAGGAGACTCATGTGGGTTCCCCCAGCTCCCCTCTGGCCACGGGCAGCCAAGCTTGCATTTCCCGGGCAATTTGTTTTGATTTTGGCATCTCTGTTGATGTCTTGTGTGTGCCCTGCTGAGCAGTGGAGCGCCTTCATTTCTGACCTGCAGGAAGGTATTGGTTTTTACTTTACCTACCATCTGGACTCTCTTGCTTTTCAGAAAATTGCACGCTAGCAAATGGAAACTGCAATCGGCCTAAGCAGTCCCTTAGAGCCAGTGGTGTTCTCTGGAGATATGGCCACTTACTCGTTTTCAAGCATTCTTCTTTAACAAGTATTTACAAGTGCCTGTCAGGTGCCTAGGCCTTATTCCAGATGCTGGACAAATGGGTAAACCTGAGAGGGAACAGCTGTGTCTTGGTAGCTTTGTTCTCATTGCAGCAGGGTGGAGCGGGTGGGTGGGTGCAGAAAATGAACATCTAAACAGAGAAGCCTGTAAGAAAAGTGCCTGGCAGTGACAGACGTTGTGAAAAATAAGTAAATAAAATGGGGCTTCATGATGGTGGAAGTGTAAGTGGTAGAGGTGAAGGAGGAACCTCTCCGAGGAAAGGACATTCGCGCCAAGACCTGAATGTTGAGAAAGAATGAGCCCAGGGGATGAGGTGAAGATAGGATGGGGCTGGGGTGAGGATAGGTTGAGAATGGAGTGAGGATGGGGAGATGGGGGAGTGGGGGAAGGATGGGGTGAGGATAAGGGGAGGTTCTTTTAGCAACGGACATTAGTTCTTGTACAAGAAACTGGATTTTACAAGGAAGTGCACAGATGGGCCTAGGAGAGGGTTTAGGGACCTGGCCAGAATTCGGACAAGCAGAGTGTCCTTGTTATCACCATAGCACATGGGTTTGTTTGTTTGTTCATGGCTGGCCTCCCTGCTGTGAGGCTGAGGCCCCAAGGGTAGGGGCTTCTCTTGCACTCACTGCTGCCTCCCGGCCCAGCTGAGGGCTCATAAACATCCATGGGACAGGAGTCATTGCCAGAATCCCAAAGAGGGTGGGGTTTCAGGAAGGGGGTTTGCACCTGGGGAGAGGAGAGAGCTTTAGATGGACTTTGAAAGCCTTATCACATATGGGGGGTGGAGACAGAGAAGAGATTTCTCCAGGATGGCCCCCAGGGTTCTTGCTTGAACCATTGTGGACTTGCTTGAGCCATGGCGAGGGAGATGGGGAAGGAGCCCACAGGGCAGGTGGGAACTGAAGGCCTCAGCTTTGGTCTAGTCAGACTTCTGTACTCCAAACCCCAGCCTCATGCAATATTCCCATGTAACAAATCTGTACATGCAGCCCCTGTATGTAAACTAAAAGTTGAAATTAAAACAAACAAACAGATAAATAAAATAAAAATATAAACTTCATAGCAGGTACCCAAGTGGCTGTGGGATGACACAGTTGACTATAACTCTGGGGCTCAGGAGAGGTATAAAGCCCACAGATTACAGTGGGGGTTAGCGGTCTAGAGGGCTGGGTTGGGTCTCACAGAAAGAAGGTTTGGTTGAGCCAGGAAGGGCCTTTGGGGTCAAACCTGAGGGCACTTCAACATTTAGGCAAAGTATCTGATATGGTTTCGCTCTGTGTCCCCACCCAAATCTCACCTTGAATTATAATGATCCCCTGTGTCAAGGGCGGGGCCAGGTAGAGATCACTGAATCACGAGGGTGGTTCCCCATACTGTTCTCATGACAGCAGTAATAGTGAATGAGTTCTCATGAGAGCTGATGGTTTTATAAGCATTGTCTGGCATTTCCCCTGCTGGCACTTCTCTTGCCTGCTGCCATGTAAACCATGCCTTCCACCTTCCGCCATGATTATGAGGCCTCCCCAGCCATGTGGAACTGTGAGTCCATTAAATCTCTTATTTCTTTATAAATTGCTCAGTCTTGGGTATGTCTTTATTAGCCGCATGAGAACATACTATTACAATACACAGAAAAGGAAAGGACGTCTTTCTGCTTGGCTTGGGGATCTTTCTTGCTTAAGCGAACTACCCCATGACCCACCTTGCAGCCTGGATTCTGGGATTGACCGAGATCAAGCAGGCACGCAAAGAGAGGATTGCTGCACCCTGCTGGGGACAGGTGAGGTGGATATTGCTGTTCACACAGCACTGGGCCAAGGACCCCAGATACACACGGGGACAGTTATATCACTTTCTTTCATGCGTGGTTGGGAATGTCTGGACTTCAAAGAGAGAGTGTCTGGGAGCCGGGTGACGGCCCCACTGAAGATTGTATAAACAAACAGCACCACCAACACAAATGTGTGTCCTAGGGCTTATAGGCCATTCGTTACTACTGGTCCTCTTCAGTGAGAGTCTCCTTTCTTTGAGCCCTGCTAAAGGCTTCCTCTCTACCACAAATCCTGCACGACTCCCTAAAGGTGAGGCCAGGAAAGCTTTGAGCCCATTTCCTAGGGAACATGCAATCAGCTTCCTTCTGACTTGCTGCTATCTTTCAATTTTCTTCTTATGGACTAGTGTTTTCACTGTGATTCCACCCCATTCCTTCTGACCTAATTCCAATTTACTTGCTGGATTTTCTTATTTCCTCTTGACTCTGACTCTGATACATGAGGCTGCTTTATCACCAGGAGATTTTAATCTTCATGCAGAGACATTTGTGGTTTTCCATTTTCTGTGTTTCCTTTCAGTTTCAGCCAACAGGAGTTGTATAACTTTTGTGTGAGGCACCTGGATTCCGGAGGCTGTTTGTTGAATTATTCAAAGGCCTCCTTTATTATTCTCTTTGTGTCGGTCCAGGTGGTTTATTACTAGAAGTGGGACTTACATGGTAAACTGATCACCTACTGTGTGTCAAGTACAGATGACCTTGAGGGGAGAAGTGAAGGAAACATAACTTTGCCCTGGGTGAAGTTCACAGTCAGTGAGACCAGAGAACACTCACATGATCTAAGATCATTTATATAAACATCATGGACCAACAGGTCAATGTGACTCTGTGAGGATAATTCTGGCTACAGCATGGGTAATAGCAAGCACATGGAGATGAAAAATGATCAGTGTTGTTGGATTTTGAGATTGGTTCATCCACTTAGTCAGCAAATACATGCTGGACATTGCTTTCTGTGCTGAGAGCAAAGAAAGAGAGACACATCCACCCACCATTCATCTATCCAAACATCCACCCATCCATCTATCCATCCATCTATCTACACATCTATCTATCTGATGTAACCATCCATTCATCCATCCACCCATTCATCCATCTATTCACCCACTCATCCATCCCCATCCTTCCACTCATTCATCCATCCATTCACCCATCCATTCATTCTTTATCCATCCATCCATCCATCCATCCATCCATCCATCCATCCATCCATTCATCCACCCATTCATCCATCCTTCCACCCATCCACCCATCCATCCATGCATCTATTCATCCATACCCATCCATTCTTCCATCCATCCATCCATCCATCCATCCAACCATCCACCCATCCATCTATTCATCCATCCATCTACTTGTTCATCTATCTACCCATTCACTCATCCAAACTTTCATTCATCCACGATTCCTTTTATCCTAGGTATTCTTTCAAATACTCTGAGTATAGTAGTACATAAACAATGTCTACTCTCATGAAGCTTTCATCTTGGTGGGCAAGGCAGGTGAGATTAGCTAACACGAGGACAGAGGATGGAGTCCAAAGGACACGAGGCCTCCCCAAAGTAACCAAGACAATTTTAGATGGTGATAACTTCTGTGGAAAATAAAACTGAGTAATGGGACAGAGGGGTGCTGATCAGAAGAGTAGATTGCTTTTTTTCAATAAAAGGGTCACCTAAAGCCTAAGCCAATACACAACTCAATCCATGCTCCCACCCAGAAGTGAACAGTGTCTTCAAGTGGGTGTGGAGAACAGGGCCAGTCACAACCTACCCCTCGATTGGTAACACAGAGTCGGGCGTTTGAGGCCGAGCAGTGCTGCCTCTCATTCACAAGCTGGGGACTAACCAGCTGGCATTTTCAGTCCTCCAGGACAAAGACTGAATGAATAACAGTGCTGGCTAACAACCAGCCAGCCTAAAGGACAGGGCTAAGCAAGGCTCCATTTTCCTTTTCTTGGCTGCACAAATCAATAAAGGATTAGACCCAGCTCTCGTCATCACCATTGATTGATTTCAGAATTTCAAAGGATGTTAATTTTAAGATGGCAGCATTTGGGGACATTTCATTATCTCCCATTAGGACACTGAAAGAGAATCAAGTATTTTAATCTGGGGGACTGAATTATTTAGGGTCTGGCATTGACGTGCTTAATGAAATATGCTTCTCCTTTCTTTGGGGGGTTCCATATCTGGCTATGGGAATTATTCATTAACAGAGAGAGAGAGTGCCCTTCTACTAGGGTCATTAAAGTGTTCTATTACTGATAATCTATAAAGGGAAGAAACACTGATCAGACTCTCCCAGGCATACTAGAACATTCGGAATATCATTAATTTTAATGATCTGCTCCAAAATCATAGAGCTATTAAAATAAAACTTCTAGTTTGGGGTGAGAAAAGGAAATCCATTCTAAATTATTGCTAATGAGTGGGAAATATTTAAATCATGCTAAATTGACCTTAAAGTTTTACCTAATATTCTCATTAGACAGATTATTTTAGTACCTCTTAGGTGGTTCCCAGCTTGGCCATACCTCTTTCCTCCTGGTTGAATTGTCTCAGCCTCCTGGGAACAGGACATTGTTTCCACTTTCATTCACACTCTGCAACCCCTTAGAAAACAGAGTCTTAGAATGAGGAGGAAGGGAGTCTTAGCTTTTTCAGGCATGTAAATACCAGCTCACTGAGCAGGTTGAATCTGACCAGAGCAGAGGGGTTTATGAAGCCCCTTAAAAGCCATGGCTTATGCCTGTGACTCAGAGAATTTGGGTGCCATTGACTCTCCATTGTGATGGAGAGTGCATTGTTTTTGCTTTCTCAGAGGTCTTCAGCTCTGTGGCCAGGTGGAAGGAAGGGGATTGGAGTGTGGGGGTGCTGTAAATGGTCTCCTTAATACTGTTGTGATGGCTTTCAGGGAACAGAAGATTAACAGCCAAAATCACTAGATTGTAACCAAATTAATCAAGTCTCATTTCCAAGGTGGAGGGATTGGGAATTAGAAAGGGCTTTACACCTCTGGTCAATGTCAGAGTGAACCCAGCCTGCATCATCTGGTCTCAGACGGGAAGGAGGGGAGGGAGTGAATGGAAAATGAGACATCAGAGTCATGGATACATGTTACCAACCAGCTGTGTGACCTGGGGCAGGTGGTTTTGTGTCTCTGACCCTTGGTGTCCATTCCCTTCTCATCCACTGGGACCAAGTTTAAATGTCACCTCCTTGGATAGAGCTTCTAGAATCATCCTACTTATATAGGGAAGGGCATCCAACCAGCTTTTCTTTATTGAATCACTCTCTGTGATTTTTTCATAATACTTAAGAGTCTCTGAAATCATTGTTTATTACTTACTTTTCCTCTTCCCCACCCAAATGCAAATTCCATTTGTATAAAAATTCTGTATTTTTTTTCCAATGACCTGATGCCTAGTGTCCATAACAGTGCTGTGCACATAGCAAGGACTTAGTAACAATGATTTGAATGAATGAATATCAATGCGTCCCCTTTACTCACACACTGGAGTAATGTGGAATGCATCTCTGCGAGGCAGAAGGCTAATTTCTGAGTCTTCCTGAAAAATTTGGACCAAGAACATTCCCAGTTGGTTTATAGCACAAACAGTAATAATAATAATGGTCTATATTTATACAGCACCGTGTTCTTTTCACTTATATTTGTATTTGCACTTTTCTGTGATCACCATGGCAACCCTGCCAGAGTAGCCTGAGAATTCCCACATAAAAATGGTAACTAAGACACAGAGAAGTTAAGGGGCTTCACTAAAGCCACAGTGCATACTGACGGTGCATTAAGTCCTAAATTTGGAGTGTCTTAACATCTAATCCAGTCTTCTTTGCAGCCCATCCCCACAGGTGCCCCCCATACTTTGAATTATCTGTACACTTAAACTGGATTACTGACACATTTAAAAAATCTGGTTTTGGTTCAGTGCACAGTGGCTGTATGTGGGAGTTTTTCCATGGGCCCATACACACCCATACAAACATGTGTGCACACACAGTACAGTTGCTCTTTGCCACACCCTTTCCATGGGGGTGCTCTGCATGTGACCCAAGGCTTTCAATGGAATGCAGATGCCATAGAGATCCCAGAGCCCATGAAGGTGAGTCTGGTCTTGGCCAGTGGAGCTAGGGATGACATGGGCTCTATGTAGGACACTAGGCCTATGCTCATCCAGCAGGGCTCCCCATCATTGGCATTGGCTCTATGCTTTCTGCTCCTCACTCCATCTCTTTCCACAGTGATGGACATGAGGGGAATCTGGTGGCACCTGGATTACCCAGAAACCAAAAACTGGTCAGTGTAAGATGCAAAGGGGGCTGAGGAAATGGAAACTTGCCAACATAAGAATGAGCCTGGGATATCCTGCCTGGACACATGAGATCACTTGGGAGAGAACTATCCAGGTGGGACCATTCTTAATCAGCCTCTTGTTGATCCATCCTTTTACCACAAATGTATGCATGAGGCCAGCTGAGATCAACCTAGCCCTGTCCAGACTGAAATAATTTACCAGCTGACCTATAGATCTGTGAGCTGAATAAATCCTTGTTTGAAGCTAGTTTGTTCTGAGGTGGTTTGTTACACAGCTTAGCTGACTAATACATACCCATTGGATAAATGCATACTGAAGGCTTAAAGCTCAAACCTGGCATCAGTAAGAAACACATAGCTTCTGGTCTTAGGTGGAATATATTCCAGTATTGGACTCAATTGAGTATCCAATTAAATCTGGTACCCAGTAAGCCTGGGTATGCATAGTATTTGAAGTATAGACACTGGGAAGACTAGGAGGAGAAAGTCAAGACCTAGTTCAGAGAATTGAGAAGACATTTGGGAGCATCCCCACTGGAGAACAAGGCAAAAGCAGAGGCCAAGGCTCAGCCATAAGGGCATGAGTGGGTCCTGGAGAGCCAAGGTCAAGGGCGCTCACTCAGCACTTGCTGGAGACAGCAAAGGCATGCAAACCAAACCCTTCTCCAAGTCCCATTCTACAATCCTTGCAATTAACAATGAAATATCCTTTTTAGAGATCTTGGTCATTATTTACTGTAATTGTGACAAGATGAACCAGTCAACTAGATTTAAAGGAAGCTGTGGAGAGTGGTTCATTAAAAAATGGTGCACACCATACTTGGTAATTGACATGAAGAGCTATTTGCAGGAGGAAATTCAGTAATTTTCAATTAGCATGAAATAAGAAATGGCTCCAAGTCAATTACTATTATATAATTATGATTGCAGAGAATGGTGCGTTTGAGAGTGGTGGGGGCCTGCAGAAGGCGTCTCCTGCTGGATGAGTGCTGTCAGGAGCAGGACCTGGCCATGGTCAAATGGCCACCAAGCTTCCATGGGGATCTGGCAGGCCCATTCTAGATAATGATAGGATATAGGGCTTGGGTGGTCATGTCTTTTTAAATTTTATTGCTTGTGTATTTGGTACCAAAGTTACTTCACTATTTGCAAGAAACTTTCTCTCCACTGGAGGCCTCTGAGTGAGATGGTGACATGGTAGGTTAAGGGGAGAGAAGGATGTCACTGTGTGTTCTGGAAGCATTCACCTGGCATGAATGGTTGCCAGGGCAGAGCTGGGGCCAAGGCTCCCCACATCTTCCTTCCTTCCTCCCTTTCTTTTATGTCTCCCCCCCTCCATCCCTGCATCCCTCCCTCCCTCCATCCCTCCCTTCCTTCCTTCCTTCCTTCCTTCCTTCCTTCCTTCCTTCCTTCCTTCCTTTCTTTCTTCCTTCCTTCCTTCCCTCCTTCCTTCCTTCCTTCCTTCCCTCCTTCCTTCCTTCCCTCCTTCCTTCCTTCCTTCCCTCCTTCCTTCCTTCCCTCCTTCCTTCCTTCCTTCCTTCCCTCCTTCCCTCCTTCCTTCCTTCCCTCCTTCCTTCCTTCCTTCCCTCCTTCCTTCCTTCCTTCCCTCCTTCCCTTCCTTCCTTCCCTCCTTCCTTCCTTCCTCCCTTTCTTTTATGTCTCCCTCCCTCCATCCCTGCATCCCTCCCTCCCTCCCTCCCTCCCTCCCTTCCTTCCTTCCCTCCTTCCTTCCTTCCTTCCTTCCTTCCCTCCTTCTTCCTTCCCTCCCTCCCTCCCTCCTTCCTTCCTTCCTTCCTTCCTTCCTTCCTTCCTTCCTTCCTTCCTTCCTTCCTTCCTTCCCTCCCTCCTTCCTTCCTTCCTTCCTTCTGTCTTTCCCTCTCTCTCTTCCTCTCCTTCTTCCCTCTCTTTCTTTGTCCATGGATTGATCAAACCCAAGAGGCTGATAACTCACGTGAATGCAAAGTGTACAATGAAAACAATGTTCATGGGGACCAGCACAGCCATTTTGCACTGGAAAGTTCAGCAGCTCTTGCCATGGTCAAAATGCAAGGACAGTCAGATCAGAGTCAGTGTCCGTTGATTGGATTCACCTGGAATGCTCCTGTTCCAGGTACCTGCTTCCGTCAGTGGGATCAATACACTCTCATGCTACAGGGAGTTCCAATGGCCTTTGCTAGGCATACTAGGGTTGGTGCAAGGGCAGCAAGGATGTGGTGCCCTCTAGTTGCAGGGTAAGAAAGTGATGGCTTCATTTGGTTTTCTGAAATGGAGTATTAAGAGTCTCTGGTCTTCTGGGTGATGCTGGAGGGGAACGACCCAGGACTGCCTCGGGTTCCTTCCTTTAGGAGTCCCTGCCCACCAGCTCCCTCTCTGAGGACCATCCTGCCTCTTGCCATAGCTCTGATCACATCCTTTCCATCCTGCAGCTGCAGGGCCCTGGGCCAAGCTGTCTCCCTTATGCAAAGGTATTTTTGGGGGACCCTGGAAGACCTCTGCAAAAGAGAAATACATACAAAGGCAAATATTCCTTTCACAGATGACCTTTCATTTCCTCCCACAGTTCTCCCAGCAGACTTCCTGATCAGCTAGTTGGAGGTAGGACAACAGAGCTAGTATTGACTGAGGACTCCCAGGCCAGGTGGCCTGTGCTTTACACACAGCGTCTCATCGACCTCTCCTGACAATCTAGCAACAGACCAGGCATCTAAAATTAGAGAGCCACGTGCCTTCTGCAGTCCATATTACCGGTAGCGAGCAGTGCTGGGATTTGAACTTGGATGAGGGGGAGGTGGATCTGGCAATGTGGAATATTACGTGCATCCTGTGATCCCCGGAAATAGTGACAGTTAAGAAATCCAGCCCTTTGTGTTCCTCGGAAAGCATCTCTGCAAAGATCGTCCAGCCTGATTTGACTCAGATGAGACTCACAGATAACACCTTCTGTATCTGGGACATGGCCAGATACAGCTCCTCCAAATTCCCTTAAAAAAAATTTTTTTTTTTTTTGCCTCATTATTGTTGAGCTGAGCAGGTTGTCCCCACAGACCCATAGGAGCAAATGCTTATTAGCCAAACTGGTTAATAAGCATTGGTTAAGTTTACATAAGGAACTGGTTAAGGTTCAGCATCCCTCCTTGTCCCAGGCCTACCCCTGGCCTGAGCCAGCGGACAGCCCCCCAAGGACCAACTGGACTCAGGGTCCAGCATTCTTGACCCATGATCTCACCTCCCACACCGGTTCTTCCCAGCCTTTTTATTCCTCCCTGTGAAAGAAAAACCCTTCTTGCCTAGTCCTGAGAGATCTTAGGATCACACTGCTCTCCTTACTGCTGTGGTCCCCGCCCCCCCGCTTGCAAGAATCCTTCCAATCAAGTCATTCTTTACTGTGATCGTTTGTGCCCTGCTTGCAAGAATCCCCTCCAGTCAAATCTCTCCTGCCTGAGTTCGGCTGTGTTTTCTCTTCAACAGCCTGAACTCCAGCATGGGATCCACTCTGACCTCCACTTGGCTGGCCTTCCCCTTCCTGCCCCAAACAATGACCAGCAGCGGTGGGACAGGCCCTCTTCACTCAATCCTTCTGACTGGTCCTGTCGTGAGGCCCTGGACAGGTCCCCACAAGTGCTCAGTTTTTGCTTGGCTAATGAAGAGAGTGAATGATGCCCTCGTTCCATGATGAGGTCGGAGGTCTGAGCCCTCCTGGAGCCATGTGTGACTGGCCTCTGAGGAGATGAGCACAGAAACCCAGGAAGCGTCTAGAAACTCTTACAACCATTTGGCAGTGAGTGCCTTTGAATCCAATAATAAAAACAGGAGGTTATCTTTTGTATGCCGACTTATACGCCAACTTGTATTTCACTTATCTAGGGATTAATGTTTTCAAAAATATTTTAAGGAGTATTGGTCTGTGGCAGGGAGCTCCTTCCTCTTCGGTAATTGGTGAAGCGGGGCTCTGCAGAATCCTCAGGCCTGGGGTTTGCAGCTTGTCAAAGGAGCATCCATCCACCCCCATAAGCTTCCAATTCATTCTCTTGCTGGTGTCTCTGAAGCTGAAGGCGGGGATGGAACAGAGAGAGGCGCCAGGTAGGAAGCCAGCATCTTCAGAAAGGCGGGGGCATCTGACATTTTCAGAAAAGGGGGTACATCCGGCATCTTTGGGAAGGTGGGCACATTCAGCATCTTCAGAAAGATGGGCACATCCGACATCTTACGGAAGGTGGGCACAATCAGCATCTTCAGAAAGATGAGCACATCTGGCATCTTCAGGAAGGTGGGCACATCCGGCATCTTCAGGAAGGTGGGCACATTCAGCATCTTACGGAAGGTGGGCACAATCAGCATCTTCAGAAAGATGAGCACATCTGGTATCTTCAGGAAGGTGGGCACATCTGGCATCTTCAGGAAGGTGGGCACATCCGGCATCTTCGGGAAGGTGGGCACATCCGGCATCTTCAGGAAGGTGGGCACATTCGGCATCTTCAGGAAGGTGGGCATATCTGGTGTGGCTTCACAGGAGACTGTGGGGATTGGGAGACCACATCTGAGGATGCATCTCCCTTCGCATGAGAACTGGCACTAGCTGGCATTTCTAGAGTACCTACTGTGTGCCAGG
Organism: Theropithecus gelada; assembly: GCF_003255815.1. Taxonomy (NCBI): domain Eukaryota; kingdom Metazoa; phylum Chordata; class Mammalia; order Primates; family Cercopithecidae; genus Theropithecus; species Theropithecus gelada. The sequence goes on along the minus strand of NC_037668.1, from coordinate 34,089,548 downwards.
GGGTGTTTTAAGGCTTCAGGTGCCCCTACATATCTTATCCTTATGGCAATCCTTTCAGGTACGTAGGATGATTGCTGCTATTTTAAAGAATAAAACACAGATATACAGACGTGAAGGAACCTGCCCGGCAGAACCAGGGGGAGACTCAGGAGCTGGACTCTGGAGTCCAACTGCTCAGACATCATGAGCCGTGTGTGTGTGTGTGTGTGTGCACGTGCGCACGTGCACTGTGATGCAGAGGTGCATGCATACGTGTGTGTGCACACACATGTGGGTATGCGCAGGCGTGTTCATGTATGTACACACATAGGTGTGTGCACATGCATGTGTGTATGTGCACACATATGAGTGTATGCACGTATGTGTATGTTTGCATTTATGTGTGTACAGGTTATGTGTACATGAGTATGCACGACTCTGTGCACTCACGTGTGGGTGTGGGCATGCATATGCTTGCACACAGAGTGTGCAGACTGTATGCGTGAGGGGAATGAACCTGGCCATACAGTAAGAAAGGTGCAGACCCCCTTAACCATGTCCTCTCTGGGTTCCAACCCCCTGGGCTCCAGGTCTTTGGCCACAGCCCTCAAGGATGGTAAAGGGGCCCAGGGTGATGGTGCCAATGGTGGGTTCACACCAGGGATGCTAGACTCCCTTTAAACCCCGGAGACCATGAAAAGCTGGTTACCTATGCCTGGCCCCCTTGCCTCCTCAACGGAGGCTGAGGATGTCACCCTCACACTGTCTCAAGGGGAAGAAACATGAAAACCTAGGTGTTTGGCTCCCTTGCCGAGGATACAGGGAGTCGCTGTCAGAAGACTGATCTGCTTATCAGGGGCCTGTTCCTTGTGGCCAGCGAAGGAGACACGATTGCACTGATGTGTCTGGCATGTTCTTTATCTCTGCACAATGGTCTGTTGCTAAATAAAGCTCAGAGCTATGCATTTCCTACCAAAGAGGCAGCACCACGGCCAGATTCAATCAGCACTGCTCCCCTGAGCCCCGTGCAGGTGCATGATGAAGCGGCACTCCCGCGCATCCCTGCAGGGAACCCACCCCATCCCATCACATACCCCTCCTCCGTGCCTCTGCAGGATCCTGCTTCTCAAAACAGTCCCTCCCTGACCCTAAATTTGAGGCTGCCCAGCCCAGAGGGTGCCCCTGCAGTCAAGCGTCTGTCTGTTTGCCTTGAAGGAGAAGAATGGCTTGAAACCCCTGATCTAGCCAACTCCCTCCCACCCAAGTACCAGCCAGAACCAACACATGGCTGCAGCATCCCTGCAAGGAGGCTTCCAGAGTCTTTCCTGCCCAGGGTAGGGAAACATATTTCCTTCCAGCTGTCTACAATTGCCTGACTCCAGCATAGTCACCCACAGCGAGAAGCGGCAGATCAGCTTTCTTCTGCTAATCACAGAATCACTCCTCCAGGGCAACTGCCTGGCCTCAGGTGCTTGGGGTCTGGGCTGAGCCGAGTCACTCCCATATGTCTGATTCTTGCACATTTAAGACATGAGCAGATGAACCCACTGCCAATGCTTCAGTGAGAGATGGGAGTGAAAGACCTGGCTCCCTGTCTCTGGACCCCAAGTGATCTGGAGTAACGTCAGCTTCAGACGCTATCATGTTATCAACACCCACCAAAATTAGAATATGCTCAGAGATCTGCAGCTGAGGGTCCAAGACCTATTTCCTAGAGTTGCTGATATATGGAAGAGTTGATAACAAAACATTTGTTGAATTGTGCTTTTGGGAAATACAGGCCTGGTTTGCAAAAATTTTGACCTCCAAAAAGAGGGGTTTTTTTCTGATTTTAGATGATTGCCTTTTCCTAGATGCTTAGTCATGTCTGGCTGCCCCCACCACACCCACAGGGTGACACAGCTCCAGGCAAAGCCTCTGTGTCCAGGAGCCTTGCTCATTCCCCGGGGATTTCTGGAGATGAGCATGACATTCGCTGGGACATCATAGCCAGAGCACACTGCGGAGGCAGGGCTGTGGTTGTGGGGGATCCTCTAACGCCGTGGCGGGTGGAGCAGGAAATGGGTCTCATCCCACCCCACGGTGGGGCCCCCAGGGTTGTCACTATGTCCCAAATTCAGGTTAAAGTGTTGGACTCCAGTATGGTCTTCAGGCTGGACTGGTTTGACCCAATGGAAATGGGGGAACTGTAACCCTGGACAGTGAGCCCAAGGCAGTCCCTACACTGGCAGGTGTGAGCAGCCACCATTTCCCCATGCTTGCCATGTTCTCGTCACCATTATCCATGCTAGGATTGCAGCAGAGAGGAATCCAGGGTCCCTCCTGAGTTCAGAGCCACCAAGCCTCCAAGCTCGTCCCGACCAAGGCGTCCATACAGTGAATTTGTGAGCCAGTGAGCATGAGCTCCGCAGACCCAACTTCCACATGGCATCCAGGGCTGACTGATCCCATTCAGCCAATTCAGAATTCCGGATGCGCGTGACTGAGCCATTAAGGGAACTAGCTGTGTGTGTCCCGAAGTGCCGGTTTGCCAGTCAGATTGCCTGAAATCAGAGCTGCTCATGATAAGGGGCTTTTATTTATTTTTTGGAGAAATACTGACATTTCCTAAAATAGTGGTCTTTTATTCAATTGACAGTAAGTTCGGGAGCTGTTACACACAATCTGTGCCTGGTGGGTGACGGGTAGGAGCAGAGCTCTTTGTGAACACATCTGCATGCTGAGGAGGGTGGGGGGTCTCTTTTCACAAACATTTTATTCGCAGCCCCCACCTCCTGTGGGCCAGGGGACTGCGAGGACTTCATGCGTGTGCCGGTTGGCAATGCTAGCACGTCTTTGTCCTGCCGTGCTGGGGATTCTAGACTGTACACACCGCTCTTCCAGTCTGTAGTTCATTTTAATTTCCTTTTCTTTGAAAAGAAGTACTCTTCGTTCCTCTAGCCACCTTTTTGGCCACAAGACATGAGTCACAGATGAAAGCTACATTGTAAAAAGATGGGTTTAAAAAAACCAAACCAAAAACCCCACCCAACAACAAAACACATTTCCTGTCTTTGAGGCAAAGCAAGAGAGAATGTAAAAATATCTGAAATAGCCGGTAATAAAAAAATAGCTTCTACTGAGAGACTGTCTTCTCTATGTCTGGAAGGCATTGGCTTTGGAAATAACTAGAAAGTTCTTGAGAGAGAGTTGAGAAGGAAAATAACAGTAAGAGGGTATTTTTCCATCAAAATTTTACACCAAACTTAAAAAAATTGCTTTAGAAGGCTTGCAGCACGATTCAAGGGAATGAGCAGCCACCTCCTCTAATCGTCACTTCTCCTCCTTACACGTCCTGCCCATGCCTGCAGGATGACGCCAGCCTCCTCAGCTGAAGGTGCAGATTGATGACCAGGAGAAGGGAGCGATCCTTCCTCCATTCCCTTGAAGCCTGACCCTGGGGAGCCTGTAGCATCTCCGAGAAACACTAATCCATTCTGCAAGGACAGGATAGAATGCACTGGGGGAAGATGCATTAAACAGGCACCTCTCTTTAAGAAGCCGTCTTGTTAACTCAATGGGTAATTCTTTGGCTTGATGACTCTCCTCCCGGCGCTCCTGTATATCTTCCAAAGAGCCAGTGCAGCACTGGAGGTGCTGGTCCCTCTGTTGATCTATGGATCTGTGGAAATGGGCTCCAGGGAGCATTCATAGGTGAGGTCACAGCAAAGAAATGATGGCTTGCCCCACTTGTGAGGAAGCGCCGTCAGAAAAGTCTCTCTTTCTGAGCCCTGTGTGCCGGGGCGCCATCACCAAAGACTCCATGTTGGGAGAGTCATTCAGCCAGGCCAGGGCAGCTGGCTCTGGGCTTCTGTATTTTCCTTAGGAGTTTGCTGGTTTCCTAGAAGTGCTGGATTTATCAGCAAAAATCCCGAAGTGGCCGTGGCTGGGTTGTTGGCCAAAGCCTTTGGCTTCAGAGCTTCTCTGGCAAAGAGAGTGAGCAGAACAAGTGTGCCAGGCTCCTGGCTGAGGAGGGGAGGGGAGTCCTCCGCATGTCTGTGCTTAAATATCCACATTCCTGTCTGCTCCTTGTTCCAAGAACCCTCTCGGCCTCCGAAGACTTACTCCTCCTCCTTCCATAGAGTCAGCGGCACCAGCACATCGAATGCCTTGAGCCCTTCCTGGGATCCAGGGGTGTCACAGGGGGAAGGACCAAACTACCGACATGTTTGGGGTTCTCTGGAGAAAACGAAATTGAGCGGGACTGAGAACTTCCCAGAGTCCTGCGAGCTTTGTGAGTTTCCGAGAGCAGAATGTGTTAGAAATTCATTTCCAAACTCCTAGCACTTGGATTTGCGTCTGTTACGGGTGTGTTGAAGTCCTAACTGCCAGTACTGGTGTGTGGCACCTTATTTGGAAATTGCAGATATAATCAAGTTAAGATGACACAGAGAGACACACAGAGACCAAACACAGAGACACACACACACACAGATACACACACAGACACACATACACTAAGATAAACACATAGAGACACACAGACATAGAGACAGAAACAGACACAAAGACACACACAGAGGCACACACAGAGACAAGACACAGAGACACACACACACAGACACACAAAGACACACACAGAGAGACACACATACACAAAGATAAATACATAGAGACACACACAGACATAGAGACAGACAACAGACACAGACACACACAGAGACACACACAGACACACACACAGAGACACACACACATACACATGCAGAGACACAGACACACAGGCAGACACACACACACGCATAGAGACAGACACATACAGACACACATGTGTGTAAATATACACGTAGACACATAGAGACACAGACACACAGAGACACACACACACGTAGAGAGAGACACACAGACACATGAGACACACACAGAGAAAAGACACAGAGACACACACACAGACACAGAGACACATACACGTGCAGAGACACAGACACACATAGACACACAGACACATACACAGACACATGGAGACAAGACACAGACACAGACACACACAGAGACACACATATACACACAGACATAGAGAAATGCACACAGACACACACATCGACAAAGAGATACACAGACTCACACATAGACACACAAAGACACACACACACAGTCACAGAGAGACACACAGACACAGACACACAGAGACACACACACACACAGAGATACACAGACACAGAGACACACACACAGACACACACACGTGCAGCTCCCTGCCCCTGCCCCACTCCTCCCGGTAGCATAATTTGTGGTTAGATCAATATTCAACATTTACATAATTATGTAATTATTATTCACTGCTGAGCCACAAAGTAGTTCTATGATTACATTTCCTTTCCTGATCAACTTTGCGTTTTCCCTGGGATGAATAACTATAGGAGTTTTCTTTGCAAGGTTTGTAGGCAGCTTCCACTACTGCCCCCGCCCAGATTATAGCCAGAGCTGCAATGTCACTGGCTTCATAGAGCAAAGCCTCAGCTGGTCTCACCGGCCCATGTTTCTCTTTCTGGGCCATATGCCCCCTGAGTTCTCCTTCCTCCTCCTCCACAACGGACCTGTTGTTCTCTCGAGCTGCTGCACAGACACCAGCATCCCGGGAACGTCCTCACCGCCCCGGGAAACTGTCTTCTTTCATGATTTGCACTGAGGTTTGAAGGACCTTATGGGAGCTGAATAGTTGGAGATGGCTCAAGTCTGAAATACTCACATTGCACCCTCGGACTTGATATAGCTTAGTTGGGTGTGATCTAGCCTAGAGATTTTCCTTCTGAACTTTCAAGGTATTCTTGCAAAATCGTAGGAGAGATGCAGCACGGTTTTGATGTAACCCGCTCTTGCCTTCTGGGAGCTTTTCGTGTCATCTCTTAATCCCTAGCTCTGCACACCTATCACTGTGTGCCCTGGTGTGTGCCCTGGTGGGTCCTTTTCACTCCTTTTTCTGGGTTCTCAATTGGTTTCTTCAGCTTAGAAACTCAACTCCTTTCTTTCTGGAAAATTTTCTTCCCCTAGATTTTTTTTGTTTTGTTTTGTTTCGCATTCTCTTTCTGGAACACCTGCAGATACGACATTAGGTCTCCCAGATTGAGCCTCTAATTTTCTTCTCTGGACCGTTTTCTACCTCTTTATATTTCTGTTCTACTCCTAAGAAATATCTTCCACTTTATTTCCCTATCCTTCTAGTCAAATGTTAATTCTCCTAGCACGGTTTTCATTTCGAAAAGCTTTTCCTTATTTTCGGAAGGTGCTCCTCTTTACAGAAGAACATCCTGTTCTTTCAGGGACACAGTATATTCCCTTATATCTCAGACGTCATTAATTTTACACACATGGAGCATTCTGCTTCGTGCCTGATTCCTGTCTTCTCTGAGTTTCTCCCCTGTGTTTGCTTGTTCTGCTCTCTGACTTTTATGTTACAGGCTTTCCTAAAATATTTGTGTGGTTATATTTAAGAGTAAGGCGCAAAAACCACATTAAAAATACAAGATAAAAGACCCTCACGGCTGGGTGCAGTGGCTCAGGCCTGTAATCCCAGCATTTTGGGAGGCCGAGGCAGGCAGATCACCTGAGGTCAGGAGTTCAAGACCAGCCTGACCAATATGGAGAAACCCCGTCTCCACTAAAACTACAAAATTAGCCAGGCGTGGTGGTGCATCCCAGCTACTTGGGAGGCTGAGGCAGGAGAATTGCTTGAACCCTGGAGGCAGAGGTTGTGGTAAGCCAAGATTGCACCATTGCACTCCAGCCTGGGCAACAAGAGCAAAACTCTGTCTCAAAAAAAAAAAAAAAAAAAAAAAAAGACCCTCACACCCCCTAGAAGATCTGGGAGCTGCTCCCTGCTGAGGTTCCCATGGCTGACCTGGCTGACCACATGGGTGAGCCTGTCAGCCTTCCTAGGGAAGTGTCTGATGTCTGGGGTTATGGGGTTTGTTCTTCAACACTCAGGGAGCAGACAGAGGGGTGATGTGGGCCTTCCCTGCCCAGCATGCAGACTTGCACTATTTTTAGTTCTGTGTTTTATCCTTGTTCTCAGATATGCCACCTCCTCCAGACCAGGACCCCCCATTTTAGCTGGGAGAGGAGATGGACAGTCCCTTGATTACATGGATTACATGTGGACAGGGGCAGTCTCGGGGCCAAACTGCTCCTGTGCAAACGCATCCCCAAATTTTCAGCTTTCATTCTATTTTCCTCCCTACCTGAGCATCAGCTGATACCTGGGATCTCAGAGCTTTTCTAGGAGGCTTTGAAACAAATGGGTCCACCTCCTCCCCTGCAGACTTAGATCGTAGTTTTCCTGCTAGACTAAGCCTGTCACCGTTTTATCATCTGCTTTTTCTTTCCTAAGCTGTGTCAGCTCAGTCCTCTGAGATATCCTCACTGGATTTCTTTGTCCTTGTGTGTTTATGCCTCTTTTATCCCTGTGTTGTAATTCTGGTGCATTTGGGGAGGGAGCTGTGGTAAGTATGTGTGTTCCATCCATCATGTTTAATGGGAAGCCTCTGCCTGCTTTCTGTCATTTCCCGTTCCAATTTCGTTCTCCATTAGGGTCTCATCACAGGTGGTCTCTGCAGTCTGTGAGACCTGCATCCTCACTGTTTGCACGTCTATTTTCTACCCTTCAGCTCCATGCAGCGTTCTTAAAGCAGGCAGAGGCCTCATTCTGAAGGTGGCGGCAGGAGCTCCACGTCCAAAAGAGCAGCCTGGGAGCTGCATGGGCTTGCTCCTCTGCAAAACAAGCAAAGTAGGTCAGAACTAAACACACACACACACACCCCACACACCACATACACACACCACACACACACCACACACCCCCC
>NC_037668.1:33941546-34081386 GCF_003255815.1 Theropithecus gelada | reverse complement strand
CACACACACCCCCCCCACACACATGCCACACACTACACACACACCACATACACACACACACACATGCTCTGGAAAAGTGTCCTAAGGGCACACAGCAAATCAAGACGCATTCATTCAGGAAAATCTGCTCAACCTTGGTGAGCTTATTATGGCACTTGAGTCAGAACCCCCATCACCATCCCCTCCTACCACCTTGGTTTGTGTTCCTTGGGGAGCATTTTACAAACCCTGATGCTCCTGTGGACTCATGGAACCAGCTGATGACAGGGGACGCTGGTGTTGAGAACTGGGGCTGGCTGCTGCCAGACCACAGTTCAGTGGGTCAGCCTGGGCCTCCTGATGAGTGGGGATGTGGAGACAGTCTATGGGCAAGCCAGCTCCGTTTCACTGCTCTGGGATTAGAGGTTGGGATGGCATAATAGGCAATAGCTATAAACTTCTCCCTCTGTTCCTAGCAATTCTGACCCAGCCTTTGGGAATCTGCTTTGAAAAATGTGTTTAAGCCCCTTGTCACCATCTTGGGGCAGTGGCTACCCACTGCCCGCCGCCCCAGTCTTCCCCCGCCTATTCAGCATTGTCAGCGCTGTGCCAGGACTACCCAACCCCTTTAGATTCAGGGGAAAGCAGGGAAGCAGGGACCACTGGCATCCTCACTCTTGGAGAGCCCTCCTCCCACAAGCTCGTGCCAGGTAGAGAGTGGATTTCAGTGATTTATGTTGTACTCAAGTGGTTCTTCTTTCCTAAAATGGTGAGGAGAACTAATTAACCTGCAGTAATTAGAGAAATGCTTAGATTTCCTTTTCGTGTGCTTAGACTACTAATGGCCACTGTGTGCAGAAAAGGTTCTGATTCACTCAGACGGTTCTGAGCCTCTCAGGCGTAACCCAGCACCTCCTTCCAATGGACAGCATCTCAAGTCACATGGTAGTGTAGTCACCCTCTCTAAAAGGAGCCACTGTGGTCGGCTGTTGGGAGCTATCTGTCAAACAGGTGTCAGGGGTCTTCACCTGCTGTTATGGACCAAATTGTGTGCCCTCCAAATTTGTGTGTTAAAGTCCTGGACCCCTGTGCATGAGGATGTGACTGTGTATGGAGATAGGATCTTTAAAGAGGTCATTACATCAAATTGAGGTCATTAGGGTGGGCCCTAACTCAACAGGACTGTTTTCCTTATAAGAAGAGGAGATTAGGACGCAGACACACAGAGAGACGACCTTGTGAGGGCACAGGAAGAAGACAGGTGTCTGCAAGCCAAGAAGTCAAGCACCTTGACCTCAGACTGCCAACCTCCAAACTGTGAGGCAATGCATGTCTTGTCTAAGCCCACAATCTAGGGTATTTGCAGCAGCCCAAGCAGCCCGATTGATAGGGGAGATGTCAGTTGGCCAGTTCCTTGGTTGGATAATGGAGCCCACAGTCCATTCACCAGCCTATGCTTCCTACCCCAGTGTCCCAGCGTGACTCCAAGTAGCAGACAGCAGAGCCACAGACAGGCCGGGATGCCCACCATAGCAACCCCCCTTTTATGTCTAATTAGAGCCATATTGTTACCGAAGGAAAGAATCTGTAACAAACACTCCAGTAAGATGCCTCTGGAGCTGAATGTCGAATGTTGTCTTTCTGTCCCTGGACACCTGCTGCAAGTTCTGAGATAGCTTTTAGGCAATTTGTGACTTGTTATGCCTCCCAGCACAGAGCAGAATTTCTCAGACTCAGGCAGGAGAAGGGGCTGCAGAGGTATCTGAGGAACCTGAGAAGTTCACGGATCCCTTTATAAACAATGTGTTTTCAATTAATTGCAACCTAGAACAAGGAGGGCCATCTGCATCCTCTATGATGGCAGTTTCACACTGAACAGCGGTCTCCGTTCCTGCATTGCGTGCATTTTCCGCGTTGTTAGGGCTCAGTGAAGGGCACCCCACTTGCTGTGGGCCTGGAGAAGAGCACAGACATAAAGGAAAGACAGGAGATTGAGGGCCCCACAGTGACACATGGGCTGAAATTGACGCCCTGGCTCTTACGCACGTCTCTGAAGCCAACACAGCTCTCACCTGGATCTACTTGGCTCCATTAAACAAGAATTCCAAGTTAAACCGTATTTAAAGATGTCTTCTTCCAATAATGGATGTTGCGTTGCCTTGTTTAAATTGGTGGGTCCAGAAAAACAACAGATCAATGGTTAAAAATGAATTCATTGTTAAAAAAGAAAGCAAAAACAATGTTAATGATGAATTAATTGGTGGTCCATCATGCTTGAAAGCAAAAGACCCAATCTTATTAATCAAACTTAGGCTACACCAAGACACCTTTCTCACCCAACACAGGCTATTTGGTTTCAGCCAACAGCACCATCCGTCACCTTTGTGATGTTAATTTGAATTTTATTATTTTTATGGTTTTGCTTGTATTTGAATTGTAAATTAATTTTGTTTCTATAGTTGTACAAGAGCTATAATCATAAGCAGTTTATACCTAGCTTTATAATTCTGCTTATTGAAGTAACGTCATTATAAAAATAATTTGAATTAAAATGCTCAAGCTATCTAAAAAATATAATATCATTCTGCTGTCTAAACTGAATCCCTACAGAAATAAATGTGTGTAAATAAATGAAAAGGTATTTATTTTATATGATATGTATAATGTGTATACATACTTATGAACATATAGTATACAGGTATATATAGAATATATATACACTCATATTTATATAATCTGTAAATGTGATGGATGTGTACGTGTGCACACATTATATGTATTATGCATCTTGTTTTTTTTTTTTGTTTTGTTTTTGTTTTTTTTTTTTGAGATGGAGTCTCACTCTGTTGCCCAGGCTGGAGTGCAGTGGCACAATATCGGCTCACTGCAACCTCTGCCTGGTGAGTTCAAGTGATTCTCCTGCCTCAGCCTCCTGAGTAGCTGGGATTACAGGCATGCACCACCCCCACCTGGCTAACTTTTTGTATTTTTAGTAGAGACGGGGTCTCACCATGTTGGCCAGGTTGGTCTCGAAATCCTGACCTCAGGTAGTCCGCCTGCCTCAGCCTCCCAAAGTGCTGGGATTACAGGCGTGAGCCACTGCCCCGGCCTGTGTCATGTATCTTTAAGAGCTACACAGCACTGAATTGTGGCCAAATGGTGATGGGCATGTATTTGGAAGACAGACCTGGACTCTGGTGCTCACCCTGTCACTTATTAGTTTATTTTTTCATCTCTGGGTCTCAGTTTCCTCAAATGTAAAATAGAATAATAAAATAAAATAGGAATAATATACCTATCTCACAGCATTATCATGAGAATTGAAAAAAATTATTGCACAATATCTGGGCACATTGTAAGCAATAAATAGCAGCTCTAAATTTGTTCTGCGTTTGCAGAAGAGCTGTAGAAGTGACTCTGAAAACCAAAAACAGCCTGCAAGTCCTCAGGACAGTGGCTCTGGAGCCGCTCCATGGGCTGTGAGCCAACCTGATGGGGGCTCTCCCCTCTCAGGAAGGCCTCAGTCACCCTGGGATCTGGAGTCCTGGGAGGCTGATGTTTGGCACTGACTGCCCCCGAGGTTCCTCTGCATTCTGGGGGCCTGAAGATGGACCGGTGGCTGCAGGGGTGATGTGGAGATCCCCTGGGGGCTCCAAGGCTATTCCCAGTGGGGACCAGGGGATGTCCAGGAAGAAGAATGCCCAGCCTTGTGGCTCTGCGGTCCGCGCACACCAGCTCTCGTGCCCTCACCTCCTCGGGTGTATATCTTTGGGAGGCAGAATGGGGTAGAGAAAGTGCTCAGAGCTCACAGTCTTGCTTTCCAGTCCTCCCTCCACTCTGACCTAGCTGTGGGCTGCACAAGTCTCCCAAGCGCTCCCTCTGTGATTCCTCATTTTTTGGGGGGTTAAAAGCCTCCCTCCTGTGGTGTCCTCATCTTCACGAGCACTGAAGGAGCCATCTGTGGAGGGGTGTTTAGTCCAGTTCCTGGGAAATGCTCACTGATTCCCTTCCTCCTCTTCTGATCTAGTCCTGTCAGTTGCCCCAGAGAATCCTAGACCCAATAGGCCCCCGGAGGTTATTTCTCTTCCATCTCATTCCCTTCCCTTGTCTCATGCAGACTCTTGGAAAGACCAGTTGTCCAGCCAGGGATTCTGGGAAAGTGAGAATATCATGTTCTCAAACCACAGAGACAGGGAGAAACCCAAGGCCAGGAATCCACTTCCCATCTGCTCCCATCCCTGGAGGAGAGAGCTCCTGTGTGCCTGTGACTAATCAGGCTGGGCTGTGCCCTGGGCCTGGCACAGAAGACAAACCCGGGCATGTCTGTCTTGCATCTCCTATGCTGAGATGTTCCAGAGAGCTGATCCTGATTGTGTGCTGAGTGCCCGGTGATGTGGTCATCAGTTCTCCCCACAGAACCTCCTGAGTTTTCACCAGCGTCAGGTTCCTGACTTAGGAGAGTCGTCCACGCCTGCCCCAGACGCCCCGTCCTTTCTTTGTCTTTTTTGACCTCATTGACCACCCTTCCCCACTACTCTGCAGACACGAGGAGGAGCGGGACTTGAAGCCAATGGATTATTGATCCTCTCTACGTGATGCTTGCCCTTGACGGGCTATTCTTGGCACACTTTTCATCCCAGAAGCTTCCCCTGCCAGGTGGCCTGCTTCGACGCGTCAGCCAGTGTGTGCTCAGGGAGCAGAACTCGCACTTGCATTAGCTTGAACAAAGAGTAATTAGGAGGTGAAGTCTGTGAGGACAGCCCGGTGCTGCATTCCGAAGCCAAGGACAGAGAGATGCAGCACAGCCCATGCTTCACCATCTTCCGCCATTTTCCTGCTTCTGGAACAATAGCATTTATCCTTGCCTTTCTGAGTCCGCTGATGCACAGATTAGAAACTCATCTCCATGGGGTCCGTTACCAGGGCAGTCCCTGCGTTGGAGTCTGCTTGCCTCCCATCCTCTCCACGTCCACGCCTGTGGATCATGGAACATCCCTCCTACTCCAACAGGGTGTGGAGCTGACCTCCCTATCCCAAGATAAATATGTTTACCCACTTCTTTTTCTCAACTGCGATGATTTGCACAGCAATTTTCGTATTCTGGGAACATGTGAGGGGAAGAAAGAAGAGGTGCAAAATGGGAGTGCTGGTAATTAATTGAGACTGGAGAAGCAGAGTTCCATTTGGGCGGTAATCGGATTTTAACACCTTGGGAGTTGTTTTCAATGCAGATACAAATGTACGAGCTATCTTTCCTTGCAACGCAGCTCCCTCTCGGATCCAAGAAGGCCTGAGATCCAGGGAGGAAACTTCCTAAAATGTGGTGAGCTTGGCCAAAAATGAGTCAGAACATTGGACCTATCAGGTAGGTGCTGAAGAAGAATGGCCATTCTGTGTCACTGAGAGCTGCCCAGGAAGCTCCTGGAGGCACAGTGTCTTCCTCTCTCAGCCTTCCTGTTGGACCCATAAAATAGCAGTATTTTACTGGTTTTTTTTTTGCTGTGTTGAGAACATTGCCATTGCCCTCTTCCAGGACATCTGACTGTTGAGCTCTGGGGAAGGGGTGGGAGGTGGGGTGTCCAGACCTTCTGGGCTCTCTTTCCGGTTTCCCTGTCCAGAGATGGGGGCTCCTCCTTCAGCTCTCTCCTCTAAGCACACCTAGATCAGTCTAGGTCCTGATTTTAAGGGCAGCTCATGTGATGGAAGCAGGGAGTCATCACCTTGCCCAACTCTCAGGGTCACCCCACTGGTGCAAGGCAGGCTGTGGTGCCTGCATGGGGGCTGGGCTGTGTCTGCTCTGAGCTCCACCTCACTGGACCTGGGGGTAGTCTCAGTAAGGGGTCCCGGGAGTTGCATAGGGCAGCACTCATGGGGTGTATGCAGTGGCTCCTGAAGGTGCTATCGTTCCGTTTCATAGATGAAAACCAATGTGCAGAGGAACATTTCTAAGAGGAGGATTTTGTACCCCCCTAGTCCAAAACTAAAGTAATCCAGGAGGCCTTCTGTTGCTGGACGGGGGTTGGGGTTCAGTAGATATGTCAGTTTGGGAGATTACCGATGAAGGTGGTGGGGGGGGGGGTCTAACTCTTCCTAGTCTTTGTTCTTCTTGATTGACAGCAGGACTCGGTTTTCTAGTATCTTCTCTAGGAGAATGCCCCAGAAAGTTCTTACTCATAACATTCTCTGTCCTCCTCTGGTCTTCTGTTACCTTACAGTCAGCACGGCACCATTTAGAATCTAATGGGCCGTGTGGTTAATAACATATTCTCAAGTAACTTGTGTGGGTCATTTTCCTTTTAGCACTGATCCCTTCCTGTTCATCTTGAGTTTGCTCTGTGCTGGCGGGAGGGAGTCACCACTTGCAGACAAAATTCCCCAGACTTCCTTGTCATCTGGCTGCCAGCTGTCCAGTGGGAACCACTGTGGGACACGGGAGGGTGGGAAGAAGAGAAGGTCCAGGGCGTCTCTCCTGCTTCTCTGTACTCCAGTAAGAATACCCCTGGCCTTTGTCCATCCAGTCCTGGGGGTAGCAGGAGCTTCCTACGGTGGCCAGTCTCGGGGCCAGCTTCTTTTTCTAGTTGTGCATTCAGCTCTGCTCACAACATTCCAGCCATCTCCCATAATCAGCTTTCTCAATCCAAAGGCCTGGCGTGTGTTTTGTTTTTGTGGTCAGACCCTGCCTTGTCCAGAGCTCACATGTTCTTCAACCATGAGCTGGCCCTATGGCATCCCTGGCTGGCTGCACGGAGGTCTAGGCAAGGGGCGGTCGGAGAATCGACATGTGTCTGACCCTTGTTTTTCCATTTAGCCTTCATGGCAAGGCAGGGGAGGGGCTGACCAGGAACTGGTCATTTTGATGAATCAGCCAGTGGCATCGTGGTCCCAACGGTGACCACAGCTCGGATACTCCACGTGCTCAGAGGAGCTCCCAGATTCCCACGCACTTCCTAATAGACCATCTCTGGACTTTTCTTCGCTGCTGGCTCCCTCAATGGCATGGTTGTGGACAGGAGTGGGATGGAGGTTCCAGTCTGGGGGCCTTCAGTTTGGACACAAGTATGGACCACACATGGGCAGCTCGGCTGATTTGACCTGATGTGCAATACGACGGCCTAGGAAACAGCATCGTCACAGGGCAGGACTACCACGGTGTCACCCAGATGACACGACTGTAACAAGATGTGTGACTGAGGACTTTGGTGAGAAATAGTCTGAGTGAGCATCTGTCAGGAGGCCTGGAATTAATCCTGTGGAGACAGCAATCCAATGACTTTAACTAAATTGCCTCCGGGGCTGGTGTGTGCTCACTCCCTGCACACACAAAGCCTCTGCATGTCACTGGGACACAGCAAGAGGGAGTGAAATATTTGCTCCACAAGAAAGGCCCACTTAGGTCATTGACTCTTGGTCTGGCTTTCAGAAGGGCTCTTGTACAGCGGACCGGGCCAGGGAACGGTGAGGCCAAATGGACCCAAACCTTCAGCCAACATGTGTGTCCTCTCTGCCTCTCCCCGCTGGCCAGGCCTGTCCTTGCTGCAGCCAGTCAGCCTCTTCCCTCACACTCATGCAGTGAAGAGACTGGACCGCCCCATCTCT
This sequence comes from Theropithecus gelada, assembly GCF_003255815.1. Taxonomy (NCBI): domain Eukaryota; kingdom Metazoa; phylum Chordata; class Mammalia; order Primates; family Cercopithecidae; genus Theropithecus; species Theropithecus gelada. Next base: position 34,073,811 of record NC_037668.1, on the reverse strand, counting down.
AAAGGGGCCTCTTGCATGCTGGTAATCTAGAGCTGATTTTAAAACAACTGAAGATAATTTAGAAAATGTACAGAAATCACCTATCACCCCCAAACGCAGAAATGAAAAATTGAATGCTGTTTTCTCCATTGATTTTTAATAGGATTTTACTTGTAAAATCCATTTGTTCAAAATTGGAGAATTCTGTATATTTAGTTAAATATTTAACTTAGAAAAAAAGACCCTGGGCATTAAATATAACACTCACTGGCTTAAGATATCTATTTGTTATCATGAGGCAGAAATAGCCTTCCATTTTTAGCTCACTAAGTTTTATCAAAAATGAATGTTGGATTTTACCGAGCATTTTCAGTAGCTGTGAGAAGTGAATAGATGGTTTTTTGAACGATTTGACCTATTGATGGAGTATTTGTGATTAGAAGCCTTGCCATTGCTTTAGGTCATTCTGTATCTGCTCTTAGGGAAGAGCCCGTAGAAGCTGGTGTAATTTGCTCAGTAAATATTTGTGGAGTGAATGGATATTGATCGAATGAAGACTTTTGAATAATTGAAAGGTGGTGACCTTTGTCCTTTGCTCTTTCCAAAAGTTAAAGTCTTTTGGGAGCTTAGGCTGGTGAGTAAAATGAGTATGGAAGCAGAGCAATACAGTGTGAGTGCAAAAATAAGAGACCAGGATTGCCCTTCTTCCATTTGGGGTCAAATGACTCCAGACTGTCCCTGAATTCGGATCCAAGCAGCATTTCCTGGGAGGCCAAGAAAGCAGGTGAATTTTGCCATCCCCACCACCATTGCCCAGGCTGAGGATAGGACGGTGTGGCTATGGGGTTTTGATCCTAGGGCTCTCTTGGATACCTGCCACCCAGGAAGCAAGGGGATCCCTGGAGAGGAAAGGAAGTGGCAGTGGGTGTAAACAGTGAGTGTGTGAGGAGTCTGCAGGGGACACAGGGACTCCTCAGATGGTGTGTGGGCAAGTACTTCAGTGGGAAGTCAAGGTGATGGTGGCTGGGGGGGGAGCGGGCAAGGTCATGTTTTGAGGAGCCATGTGCCTGTTGGAGGGAGAGTGTTCATGATGCCATCTGGGTCATTCCTTTCCTTCCAGTGGGAAGCAGGAGCTCAGGAAGGGCTCAGGGTTGTGGCTGTCAAGAGCTCCTAGCCCCAAGACCCCTCCCTGCTCTGTTTACACGTCCCCACTCCACAGCGCCTGGGTGAGTCCTTTCTGACATCTGTGTCCCCACCAGCCAGAGCCCCCTGAGAGCAGGACTCACACTGTCCGTTTGCTTTCCCAGTTCCCAGGATGGCCACTGTCCCCTCCACTCTAGGATCTAACGGACGCTCAACAAACATTGAAGGAAGGAAGGAACAAAGGACTCAGGAGAGAGCCTCCAGGAGGCCCAGCCCCTGTGCGTTGTGTTGACAGCTGCAACCTCCGCCCCTGCGAGTGCTCAACTCTCAGAGGTGCTCAGTCATGGAGGATGAGTGTGTCAGGAGTGCCAAGGCCAGGCAGCACTCACAGGAGGTGGCATCTCTTGGGGTTAGGGTAAGAGAAGGGGGCACAGGTGGGTAGTAGGGCAGGTGGGGGGCCTGGCAGACCACCGCCTGGGAAGCTCCACATGCATCTCTCTAGCTTACAAAGTAGCAGTGAAGATCACGCATGGGCTCTAGACCCCAAATGGTCTCGAGACTGTGCTGACAGTGACCGGCTGTGGGTGGCACAGACCTCTCCGAGCCTCAGCTTTCTCACCAGAGCAATGTGGAAATGGACAGAAATTTCATCCCAAGGTTGTTGTGTGAATTAAACAACACGATGGGTGTGAAGAGAGAAGTGAAGTCCTGGGCGCCTGGACTGGCACCTGGCTCCATCAATACGAGATGCAAACACAATTGTGGTTAGTTTGGTTTTCCTTTGAGAAAAGCTCCCTTTGACAGGTCCAACCTGCCTTAGGACTCCCAGAAACCAAGGACCCAGTGGAGCAGGGTGGCTGGGGTCTGAGAAGACCCTTGGAAAAGGCAGGGCCCAGTGCAGCAGGTCTGGGCAAAGCCATTGCCTTCGCCCAAACTGACAAAGTCTCTGTCCTGTCTTGTTTCCATGGGTGGCTTCATAAGGACCTGCAGGAGGCAGACATGGACTTGGAAGGACAGTGAGACCCAAGGGCAGCCGGCCAGTCACAGGTCGTCTGTAGTCACTCCTCCCTCCCTGCAGGTGATGCTCCCAGCTCCCTCTGGCTAGAGGTCAGGAAGAGGTGTGAGGCTCAGGTATGAGTCTTGGGCTTCCCTGGAGCCTGGTTATGTTCAGCCTAGTCTCTTAGCTTGCTTAGGGCCTCATGGTGGGCCCTGAGCTCCAGGTTCTGGGATCACCATCTTTTCTGCACCATTGGTCTGGAGGTAAATCCAGTTGTACCTACAAAGTGGGGAGCTTGAGGAATTCTGTTGGAATTTCCCTACGGAGTCCTGCTCATCCATCCAGGGTGAGGTCTTAGTAGCATAGAAGATGCCACCTGAGCAAATGGGTCTGTTTTCCTCCCTGTACTGGGGTGGGCATGGCGGGGGGAGTTGAAGGGGTGAAGGGGTTGAGCTCAACTGACATTTAAGCTCTTTTAATCTCTGATGTGCTGTGACTTCCTAGGGTGACCCCCAGTGAGTCATGCCCTTATAAAATCCTTTCCCCTGTGAGTGCAAAGGAACTTCTGCCTTGCCTCTAGCCAATAGAATGCGACGAAGGTGCAGAAATGTTGCAGACGTAATAAGGTTCCTCATCAGCTGATTTTGAGTTCATCTAAAGGAAGATTTTCCAGGGTGGACCTGACATGATGGAGTGGAATTTCTTACAAAAGGGAGAAGGCCCTCTCTGACGTCAGAGTCTCCTTCCGGCCTTGAGGAAACAAGCTGCCGTGTTGAGAGTCTGTGAAGGAGCCACAGGGCAGTGCACTGTGGGCAGCTCTGGGACCAGTGTGGGGCCTCAGCTGACAGCCAACAAGAAACTGGGGCCTCAGTCCTACAGCCACAAGGAAGCAAATTCCACACACAGCTGAAATGAGCTTGGATGCAGGTTTATTCCGTCAATCCTTCATATGAAAAAGCCCATCTGACACCTAGTTTGCAGCCTCTGAGTCCCACAGCACAGGGCTCGGCTAAGCCATCTCTGCTTTTCTGATCCACAGAAGCTGTGAGAAAATAAATACGTGTTGTTTTAAGCCTCCAAATGCATGGTAATAGGTTTTACAGAGATAGAAAACTGATACAGTCTGTGAGCCCCTGAAGATGAGATCCGGGATGAAGTATTTAACGTTCTCCTAATTCACCCCAGCTTGGGTGTTTCTCTTTCATTCCCCTTCATTTATCCAACGAGTACTTATTAAGCACCTTCCATATGCCAGGTGCTGTGTTCGGGTCTGACCCCCCCGGCCCCATGTCTCTGCAGTTTTGGCAAAGCTGCTGTGAAGTTCCAATTGGATGATTATTCCAGAGAGACAAACTATAATCCCGTGGAGATTCATAAACCGCCACTAACCTGCCATTTGGTCTTCATTGTTCATGTCCTGTTTTTCAATATCACAGACATCACACAATTATATAGGTTAGCTTGACCATAATCAAATGAGCCTACTGAATACACACATTTCATGTACATATCTCTTTCTTTTTGTGCTGTGCTTATCTCAGTGTGTTTAAGTCTATTTATGATCTCACCACTAACAGTGTATAAATTAAGGGGTGGATGGATGGACAAATGAATGAACATGCGTTTCTAATCTGCCAGGCTTGCTTGGAGACCTCTTAATGCAGGCATATAATTTTTTAGCCTAATAAATGAAAAGCAACTTTCCCTCCAGAGCAAATGCTGCCTCAGCAGTCAGGGTTCAGCAAACGGCACATTCATCTCTCTGGGGGACAGTGCCAAGGATAATATTTTGGCAGGTTATCTCCACACAGTTACTCAGTATAACACTGTCAGTCAAAGGTCAGTTTATGAAGCAGGGATTTATAAAGTGAACTTGAAATCAGAGCCTGGGCCAGTCTGTCCCAAGCAGCAGATCTGTCTCTCAGCATTGACAAATTCTGACCGGTGGTTGACTCAGAGCCCAACATGATGTCTGGGCTGCTCAGCTCCTGTCAGCGGCGGCTGTCTGTCAGCTAGAGTCACCTTAGTGTGGATGCTCAGATGTCAGCAGACAGGCCAGGCAGAGGCCAGAGGACATTTATCCAGTTGGGGGCTCGCTGGTGGTAGATGGGGGAATGACAGTGAGAGAGAGGATGCTGGAGCGTGCATGCCATGATCCAGGAGCTAAATATAGATCCCCCTTTATTTGCAGTGAAAATGTCATGTCTGGGTGTGCAAGTGTGTACATGTGAATTTGTAGATATTTGTGTATGTATGTGTGTGCCATGCACATGTATATTTTCCTGTATTTGTATGCATCTGTATTCATGTGTGGTGTATCACCACATGTGTATGTTCCTATGCACTGTGTGAATGCTTATGTGTGTATGTGTATTTGTGCACATGCACGTGGATCATGAACATGTCTGCATATATTCATGTGTATTCGTATGTGTGCGTAAGTGTATGTGTACGCATGTGTCATTATATATATATAGTATCTGCATGCATGTGTATATATGTACTTGCATGTGTGTGTATGGGTATACGTGTGTGCATGTGCACTGTGTATTCAATGCACCAATCAGAATTTGTCAATGTGGAGAGACAGGTCTGCTGCTTGGGACAGACTGGCCCAGGTTCTGATTCCAAGTTTGCTTTATAAACATACACATGTTTATGCACGTGTGTGTATGTGTGTGTGTTGAGGTGTGTGCATGTAAAAGTACATGCATATGTTCAGATATGGTTGTGGGTGTGTGTTGTGCATGCACACATTCTACTTGCTCACCAGTTACACCACCAGGTCTTTAGGAGAAGAAGCTTACATGTCAAGCATCTCTGAAAGCTCCATTCTCATGGCACTTCTGATCATGTCCTAAGAACTTCATAAATCCTGTTTCAATGATGGCTATTCTAAGTTTTTAAATCCAGTTTTGAAGTCCCTTCCCCTACTACAGGAAATAACATTTATGTGGTTGTTCACATGCCATCATCTGCCTCCCTCCATTAGCATGGAGCATCCACACAAGCAGGGTGGGGGATGCTGTGCTCATTGCCGTGTTCCCAGTGCCTGTCATGGGCAGGCTGCCAATGAAGGTCACTGTATGAATCTCCTTGACACAACCTCTCCTGACTTGCAGCCTCTGCATCGGGCAGATGGTCTTGAGGATCATAATGGTGATGTAATGAGCTCACAAACGTAACTCCCAGCAAGCAGAGATGTGTAGAGACAAGGTGATCCCTTTATGGAGCCAGCTGGGTTTCCTCCCAGGCTACCATGCACCTGTTACTTGGGTGAGAATGGTGGGGATTTTCCAGCAGAGCTTAAAGCCCAGGGTAATCTGGTAACAGGAACACGCATGCTCTTAGATTGGAAATTGCCTTTGTCAAGATTACGACAGTGAGAGAAATCTGGCATGACGGACTCCATCTTGCTTCTAGCCTCCCAGGCTGGCCGTCCTCACTCAGTCCTGGGCATAGGCCACGCTCACCATGGGAGGAATTTAGTTTATAGTTTAACTTTGAAGCAAGGATGATAATAGTTCCTCTCCAAAACGGATCCCCTCCTTGTTTGGGGGCTGAAACTGCCTTTGTGAGATTAATGAAAGGCCACAAGATTAGGATTATGGGAGAGGCCTGAGTTCTTCTAACATGTAGGCATAATTTCTATAATCTCTTACTACTCAGGAGTCATGTGGCCAGAGGTCACAAGATTTGTGACTTCCCCAATTTCTCCTATTTGTGACTTCCGTGATAGAAAACACCAACCTCAAACGATTGGTCTTTTGAGAAGTTTTCCAAACTTTTGCATTCTGATGACCTACTGACCCCACCCAGATTCATGGCTCATAATTCAACAAGTGCCATGGCCCCACTCAGCACAGGAAGACCATTTTCCATGGTCCACAGCACCCCCAGCCAATCAACAGCACCCATTCCCTAGTCCCCTGCCCACCTTGAAAAACTCTAGCTTCCAAGCCTGCAGGGAGACTGATTTGAGTAACAATTCTGTCTTCTGTGTGGCTAGTCTAGTGTTCATTAAATGCTTTCTTTACTGCAACACCACAGTCTCAGCAAACTGGTTTTTCTGTGCAGCAGGGCAGGAAGAACCTGTTGGGCAATTACAGATTTGCCAGGTGATGGTCACCCTACCATCTTGCTGCTCTCCCTGATGTCCAGCAGGGAGAGGTCTATAGGGACAGGGTCCTCTGTCTCTGCCGGTGTCTGCCTGGCTAATGTGTACCCAGCTGGTCCCTGGGGCTCCAGTCTGTTTGGAGGATTCAGGGCTGTCTCTGCTGGCGCCTTCTGGCTTCTCAGCCTCTGCTGGGCTGGGGGTGCCACTGCAAACCCGTTTGAGGGCAGGCTGTGGTCCCTGGCATCTGTTCTGGTCCTCTGCTGACTGGGCAGTCCTCCTTGCATCTTGCCTCCTGTGCCAGGTCCCTCTGACTCACATTGGACTTGAACAGACTCCCAGACACTTCTGGGTCCCATGTTGTATTAGTCTGTTCCCACACTTCTAATAAAGACATACCTGAGACTGGGTAATTTATAAAGGAAAGAGGCTTAATGGACTCACAGTTCAGCATGTCTGGGGAGGCATTACAATCATGGCAGAAGAGCAAGAGACATCTTACATGATGGCAGGCAAGAGAGAGCTTGTGCAGGGGAACTCCTCTTTATAAAATCATCACACAAGCCGGGCGCAGGAGCTCACACTGGTAATCTCAGCCTTTTGGGAGGCTGAAGTGGGCGAATCACTTGTGGTCAGGAGTTCGAGACCAGCCTGGCCAATATGATGAAACCCCGTCTCTACTAAACATACAAAAATTAGCCAGGTGTGGTGGCACATGCCTGTAATCCCAGCTACTCGGGAGGCTGAGGCAGGAGAATCGCTTGAACCCAGGAGGTGGAGGTTGCAGTGAGCTGAGATCACACCGCTGCACTCCAGCCTGGGTGACAGAGCAAGACTCCGTCTCTGGGAAAAAAAAAATTAGATCTCATGAAACTTATTCACTCTCACAAGAACAGCACAGGAAAGACCTGCCTCCATTATTTAATTACCTCCCACCAGGTCCCTTCCATGACAGGTGGGAACTGTGGGAGCTAAAACTCAAGATGAGAATTGGGTGGGGACACAACCAAACCATATCACATGTCCTCCACCTGAGAATAAGCCCAACTAGTGGATGGGGTCATCCTCAGTGATGCAGGTAGGGAGGCCTGAGATTTTGTCTCTTTCCAGGGTCTTCAGTGGGGAACAGAGACCAGAACCCCTGCTACCTTTGGTGTTAGTCTTACTTCTACAATTCCCTTGACCTTCTCTGAGCTATCCAGGAGAAGCACGAGGCACCACTTCTATCAGCTCTGATCAAATTCACCTCTCCTTGCCTTTCCCTTGCCCTTGGGATAACTGCTGACTGTCCTTGCCCTTTGCTTACGTCAGTTACCAACATGACTTCCTCCTACCACAAGGCTCTGTTGGTTCACGGAGGGATAATTACGGAGCTCCTTCTTCCACAACAGGAACACCTCTAAGGTGGGACCTCCAGGCTCAGCCACCGATAGGCTAAATATGGAAAATAAAGACATGTGCACACTTTTCTTAAAAAATAGCTGCTTTTGTCTTGCCACCCAATTCTATTTTGAATGCCAAAGCTGGGGATTACCTCATTCTTCCCTTTTGCATTCCTGTGCAACACTTCCTGATGTTTTCTCCCAGAACATGGGCTCTTGAGGTAGACTGGGATCAAGGACTTTTACTTAGAAAGACAAAGGATAAAAGGCTCAAGGGTAATTTTCAAAATGGGATAATGACCATAGCCTCCTTTGGAAGAGGCCAACCCAGGAGCCCCGTGGACTGCTTTCCTCAGTGCTGCTCTGAGGTTTACTAATTTCATGCCTGGTTTTTTGTGCTGTGCCCTTTAGAGGCAGAAAGGACAATCACTGGCTTTGAAAAAGTCCATGGTTGGTGATCTCTGGAGCTGATCTCTCGGTGAAGCTTAGTAAAGGGTTACCAATAAGCATGAGAGTCGGGAATGGCCAGAGAACGCCGGATCCGTTTCTGCTCACAGGTGCTTCTGTCTGCATTTTGCCCTCCGTCTGATGGATGGTGAAGCCCAGGTGAAAGACGTGGAAATAAATGAAGGTCAGCCAAATGAGAAGAGCAGAAGCTGATTATTCAGAACTTGCTGTAGCAAGGGAGCCGGCCACCATTGCTTGCACTGGCAGAGACTCAAAGGCAGGCAGGGTAGTGGGAAACTTCAGAGTGGAGAAGGGAGGCTCGGCTGTTGGCCTGGTGTGCTGGAGGTGGCTGACCAGAAGCAGGTGTCTTGCAGGATTGCAGGGGGAGCTGTATTAGTCAGGGTTCGCCAGAGGGACAGACCTAATAGGATCTATGTATACATGAAAGGGAGTTTATTAGGGAGAATTGGCTCACACAATCATAAGGCAGAGTCCCACCGTAGGCCATCTGCAAGCTGAGGAAGAAAGAAGCCAGTGTGGCTCAGTTCAAGTCCACAAGTTTCAAAAGTAGGCAAGCTGACAGTGCAGGCTTTGGTCTGTGGTCAAAGGCGTGAGAGCCCCTAGCAAACCCACTGGTGTAAGTCCAAGAGTCCAAAGGCCGAAGAACCTGGAGTCTGATGTGCAAGGGAAGGAGGAGTGGAGGGAAGGATCCAGCATGGGAAAAAGATGGCAACCAGAAGACTCAACAAGCCAACTTCTCCCACCTGCTTCGTCCTAGCTGCACTGGCAGCTATTGCATGGTGCTCACCCACATTGAGGGTGGGTCTGCCTCCTCCAGTCCACTGACTCAGATGTCAGTCTCCTCTGGCAACACCCTCATAGACAAACCAGAAATAATACTTTACCACCTATCTAAGCATCCTTCAATCCAATCAAGTTAACACCTGATATTAACCATCACAGGGGCCTATTTGGAGTTGGATTATGAGTTGGAAGTGGGGACAAACATTAGAGAATTGTGGTGGGGGTTATTGTTTGACTTTCTGAGCTCTTCTAGGGATGGTGGTCTGACTTCTTCAAATCTGACTCACGGCAACATGGCCTCCTGGCCTGGGTGTATAGGTAGGGGGTGGTTTCCTGGGCAGGCTGCTGCAATTGTGGGTCAGAGCTCTTTTTTTATGTATGGTTTCCCATTGTTTGTTTGCATATTCAGTCTCAAAAAATAATCAAACCAACTTTTGAGAACGCAACCTCAGAGTGTAGCATAAAACACCAGCACCTGAAACTCAGTCAAGGAAATTGACTGGCTGGTCCATGGAGCACTGTCAAAGTCAGAGATCGAAACCCTGGCTGTGGCTGGAGAGAAAAGAAGGCTGAGCACAATCTCCCCAACATGGCCAAGGCCCCTGGAGGGGAAGAGCTTCACCAGCCCTAGAGGGTCCAGTAAAATAAATGACAGCTTTGAGGCACTGCTGGAAAGCCTGTCAGCAGGGGTGTCAGAGCCCTTCTGGCAATCATTCGTATCGCCTGCTCCATCCTTCTCTAGGCTCCAAGGAAGATTGAGGCCGCAGATTGGTCAGGAAAAGCACATTAAGAAAATAGCACAGAGTAGTGTGCTCAGACTTTCTGATCTGAACCAAAGCCAGACCAGCCTGGAGAATGTCTTTGCTCCGTTCTGTTCTTACAAAAGAAAATTATTTAAATTAAATTCGTATACGACCATTTCACCTTTTCATTGTGGTGTTGGATTCAGAATTTTTTTTTTTTTTGAGACAGGGTCTTGTTCTGTCGTCCAGGCTGGAGTTTAGTGGTGCAATCTTGGCTCACTGTAGCCTCGCCCTCCCAGGCTCAAGCAATCCTCTCACCTCAGCCTTCCAAGCAGCTGGGACTACAGGCATGAACCACCATCCCGGCTAATTTTTTTTTTTTTTTTTTTTTTTGTATTTTTTGTAGAGATGGGGTTTCACCATGTTGCACAGGCTGGTCTCAAACTCCTGGGCTCAAGAGATCTGCCTGCCTTGGCTTCCCGAAGTGCTGGGATTACAGGTGAGAGCCTCTGCACCTGGTTAGACTTAGAGATTGTAATGGATCTCATGAGCAGAGGATACAGCATAAAAACCTGCCTGGACATGCACTGCTGACAAATCAAGTTTTGGCCCAAGCATTAGCACAAACACCTAATTGGGCTTCCCCAGCCAGCACTATAAAAGTATGGCCCCATTGGGAGGGGAAAATATCTGTGGTCTAATAGGATATGGAATTCAGTGCTTTTATGCTATGGTCTCCTTGTTCGGAGACCAGCCTTCTGTACACATGATGGTGCTATTTATGGGTTCTGATGTAAAATTCATCCCTAAGAAACTGTGCTATGTTAGAAAATTCCAAGGGCACTTCACGTTGGCATTAGGTCCCTGAGCAGAGAAGGAGCTCTTCAGGTATGACAAAGCTGGTGCCCAGCTCCCATGAGAACAGCCTGCAGAACCGTGAACCAATTAAACCTCTTTTCTTTACAAATTACCCAGTCTCAGGTATTTCTTCAGAGCAATACAATAATTGACTGATGCACGGAGGGACAGCCCTTAGTGACCTTTGGTAGGGCCAGGATACACTCAGGGGGACCAAGAGCAGCTCCTGGTTTATGCCCCAACGTTCTCTGTTTGGGAATTACCTCTATGTGTCTCATGCATTTGAGTTTTTCCTTGTAACCATAGCTGCTCCCCGGCCAAGGAGCTCCAAGTCAGTGGCAGGGTTTGGGGGATGATAGGAAAAACACACTGTTTTCTTCTCTGTACTCAAATAATATTCATATCTGATACCATATGTGGTGTGGGAAGTTTTTTCACACCAACAAATTCCCCAACTCTCCAGACACCAACTGGGTGTCGGATACATTAATTTCAATTATGACCCAAACTACCTGGACCCCACAGATGAATGGCTCAGCTCCGCAAGACTGCCCTCACAGCAGACACCAAGCCCGAGTGCATACCTCCCGTATTTCTGATGGACCAGCTATCAGTCGGGGTGATGCGACCTCCTGCTCACATCTGAATCTCTGCCAGGACAGCTCAGGGAAACACTCTACTTATATTTGTGGTTTATTATAGAGAATGTGATGAAGGACATGGATAAGCAGCCCAGTCAAGAGGTGCACGGGGCAAGGTATGGGGATGGGGTGTGGAGCTTTGATGCCCTCTCTGGGCACACCACCCTCTACACACTCCCACGTGTTCATCAACCCAGGAAGTTCTAAGCCCTGTCGTTCAGGGGTTTTTATGGAGGTTTCATTATGCAGGCATAATTAATTATTAACACAATCTCTAGCCCCTCTCCCCTTCCTGGAGGATGGGGGTGGGGCTGAAAGTTCCAGGCTTCTAATCCCAGCTCTGTCTCCATCCAGGAGCCTCCAAGAGTTACCTCATTAGAATGAAAGATGCTCTAGTCCCCCAGGAAATTCTAAAGGATTTAGGAACTCTGTATCAGAAACCCGGGTCAAAGATCAAGTATTGGAACAAAGATTCTCCCAACATCTCTACTACTCAGGAAATTGCAAGGGTTTGGGGAGCTCTGTGCCAGGAACCAGCTCTGTGTGTGTGTGTGTGTGTGTGTGTGTGTGTGTGTGTGTGTGTGTATATATATGTATTTATGATGTCACAAGGGAAACTACAGGCATTCTCCATTTCTCCCCTAGAGTCTTGAAATCCCAACCCTGATCTCCATCAGCGCTTGCAGGTTTAGTCAAACCCTCCTTTGAGGCACAGCTGTGCTTATTCCGCTGGGACAGGGTTGATAACTGTGGACTTCAGATCAGCAGCACAACCTCCTGTTTCATCCCCTCTTCTCAGGCACCTCGGTGTTTGTAAACATCAGAAACTATAAACTTTAAAGAAATATGGAAGCCCTTCACAGGTTCTCCTTTCTCTAAGCTCTTGATTCTTTTATGAGAAAGAGAAGATCTCCCTGTGGGTCAATCCGTGGCTGGAGAACAAAACCCGCCCATCTCATTATTTGCGGTGACTGTGCAGGCTGCAAGACGCAGTGATTGTGCACCAGCCACTTCCCCCAGAGGACTCCTTGGCCTCCTGGTAGTGTCCAGCTCAGCCCAGGAGTTGTTGCCCAAGCATGTCAGCTAGGCTGCTGTTGGAAACAGAAGGTGACTCTGGGCCTGGCTTCACTTTTCTGTAGCCAAACAGCTCTATTGAATGAGAGGCCAGCGTGGCTGGCATGCTCCTGTAGGGAAAAAGAAAGAGTTTCCCCCTTACCCTTCCAAGAGTTCAGCTGGGGCCCCTTTAACAAAAGATACATTAGCAAGAGAGAGAGAGACAAACAGAAGTTTATATACATCAAGGTACCCAAGGAAATGGTTGCCTCAACGAGGCGGCTTAGCATCAGGGCCAAGACACCTTTTACTGTTTCCAGAGCTTCTCCAGTGTCTGCTGTTTCTAAAAAAAAAAAATCAGCTCACAATGCCAAAGAGGCCTATTTGGGAGCAGTGTATTCTGGTCTCCAACACTCACACAAGCACCCACAGGTACAGCCCTCCACCTGTGCCCCTGGGGTGGAATCCAAGCAGAGCCTCACCCTTCCTTCTGCAGGGCACTCCTGTTCAGTCCCAGGACACCTAGTTCACATCCCTGGATTTCTCAGCCCTTGGCTCTGCCATCCATCAAAGCTCCATGGTGGTCTCCTTTCCCTCTGCCTTCAATGGAAAACCAGGTGAAGATCATTTCTTCCAACGAGTGACCCTCAAATGTGAGCATTGCCTGCTAAGACTGGATCGTGAGGCCACTTAAAAGAAGTTTGCATTGCCAATAATACTGCTGTCCTTAAGACATTCTGCCTGGTTTGAGAATATGCATTCACTCATGGTTTCCTATTTGGAAGGCACATGGATGAGGGCATGAAGCCGGGTGCAACTGGGAGTAAAGAGGCAGGAAACATTCTCAGGAGATGAAGCTAAGTTGGCTCCATCCCTTGTCAGCCTCTTTGTCCTGAAGGCTCCTGTCTTGTTTTTGGCTTCATGGGACAAAGAAATAGAGTTAAGAAAATGGGATCCATAGACGTTGAGAACGAGAGCTGAGCCTCTCTAGGTGATCCTTCTCACTCCTGGGCACCTGCTGTGGTCACAGCCAAGGGCCTTGAGCAGAAGCTGCCTTTTCCAACTTCGTGCCCCACGGGGCTTGACGCACACAGAAGGGTTTAACTGTTTGTCCATATCCACAGGAGCCTGCCTTCTGCCTTGCTTGTGAGAGGGTGGGCTGGGTGAGTCTTGGGCTCTCTGGCATTTATTCAGTGGATATTGACAGAGCATCTATGATGTGTCGGGTGGTGTTTTGGATGCTGGGATATATCACTAAGCAAAAGAGACCCAGTCCCCAGCCCTAGAGGAGAGGAGTCGTGTTCCATCACCAGCACAGAGAGACAACTACCGAACGACAAACATGATCAGTAACTGATAGACGATATCAGAGTACATGCAGGGCTTGGAGTGGGGTGAAGAGGCAGGTCGCAGTGTCCACAGAGCGGGCAGCAGAGGCCCCAGTGAGAAGGAGAGGTTTGAGCTGGAAGTGAAAGCCATTTGGGCTGGGGAAATCTGATGGAAGAATATTCCCTGGAGCAGGGTGGGCGGCCAGAGCAGCAAAGACCATGGGGAGCCTGCAGTGCACAGCCGGATGACCTTGTGGGGCTGGGAGAGGAGTCCCGGGGTGGCAATGGGCTGGGCTATGTGGGGCTAAGGCTGTACGGACTTCGGTTTTCTCTCTGGATGAAATGGAAAGCCACTGAAGCATTTTCATCAGAGAACAGACATGACCTCACTCAGATTTAAAATGACCCCTCTAACTGCCGTGTTGAGGAGACTCCCTACGGGGCAAGAGCAAAAGTGTCAGGGGCCTTTGAACGAGAGTGACTCTGTCTTGAATAGGAGCTAGGTAAAATAAGGGTGAGACCTACTGGGCTGCATTCCCAGAAGGTTAGGCATTCTAAGTCACAGGATGAGATACGAAATAGGCACAAGATACAGATCATAAAGATCTTGCTGATAAAACAGGTTGCAGTAAAGAAGCTGGCTACAACCCACCACAACCAAGACGGTGATGAGAGTGATTCCTGGTCGTCTTCACTGCTACACTCCCACCAGCGCCACGACAGTTTACAAATGCCATGGCAACATCAGGAAGTTACCCTGTAGAGTTTAAAAAGGGTATAATGAATAATCCACCCCTTGTTTAGCATATCATCAAGAAATAACCATGAAAATGGGCAACCAGCAGCCCTCGGAGCTGCTCTGTCTATAGAGTATCATTCTTCTGTTTCTTTGCTTTCTTAAGAAACTTGCTTTCACTTTACAGACTTTCCCTGAATTCTTTCTTGTGCAAGATCCAAGAACTCTCTTTTGGACCCCTTTCCTGTAACAAAAGGAGAAACAATTCAGTGGCCACTGCAGGAATCCAGGACAGACAGATGATGGTGGCTCTGGTCAAGCTGGAAGTGGTGGAGATGGGGAGGAATCGTCAGATGCTAGGGACATTCAGAAAGTAGAAGCAACAGGTTTTCTTGTGGATTGGATGAGAGGATGATACAAAGTAATGACTCCACTGATTTGGGCCTTGGAGACTAGAAGGATGGTGCTGGCATCAGCTAAGCAGGAGAAGGCTGTGGGTAGAGAAGGATTGGGTGGGAGCATCGGGAAGTCCTTGTCGTGCTAGCTCAGTTGCTGATGCCTGGTCCACATCCAGGTATGGATGCTGAGTAAGCGGTTGGATGCACAAGTCTGGGCATCAGGAGACAAGTCTGTGCCAGAGACATAAATGTTGATGTTGTTGGCACGTATGTGGTGTTTAAAACGAGAGCCTGGCCAGACTCACCAAGGGGTGAGGGCAGAAGAGGCCCCCGCACCAATGCTGAGCAACTGCAATGCCAGGAGCTTAGGGAACAAAGGGAGAACCCAACCAAGGAGGGAATCAGGAGCAACCACTGCACAGCAGGAGGAAATGTGAGTGTGCAGCATCCGCAGCCCAGGGAAGCCATGAGAGAAGGAAGTGCTTGCAGGCAGGGAGAGTGATCACTGTATCCAAGATGCTGTCAAGAGGAGGACTGAGAGTCCCCACTGGATTTGGCAAAGTGTGGACGTTGGTGAACTTGAGGGCGTGGATACTGACTCCAGAGTTCACAACTGGTCTTGAGATTTCGGCTCAGACATTCCCAGAAAGTGAAGGCAGGCTGACCGCTCCCTTATTTTCCATTCCTTTCCTTGAGGTGTTCCCACAACGACGTTCCTGGGGGTGCTCTTTTACCTTCGGAGCTGTGACAGGGTAAGTGTGAATATGGGACTGCAGGTGGCCTTTGGGATGCCCTGCAGAGGGGAGCTTGTGCTGGAGCAAGGCAGGGTCTGGAGAGGAACATAGAGTAGAAACCATTTCCAAGCTGAGTCCATCCACTGCTGAAGCTGGAGTCACCCCACGCCTTGGAGTTTCTGATTCCGTGGCAGCAGAACTCTTCTTTGTCCTAAAGCTTGTTCAGATTATGTTTTAATCACTTGCAACTTTTTTTTTTTCTTTTGGAAGTAAAGTCTAGTGTCAATCACTGCACAGGGAGGGAGGGGGCTGAATTTGAAATCAGCGTCTTTATTTCCCCAAGTCTCTAAAGATCTGTAGTGCTCTCTACATGGTTACAAATCCTATTTCACACCAGGATTGTTTTGTTCTTCCACCAGCGTCCCCCAGATAAGCAGGAATTGGTGGAAAGCATTTCAAGAGATTGTCATGGAGATGGAAAAAGTGTTCTTGAATAGATGATTGGAGAACAAATAACTCTTATTATTGAGATTATGTTATCATTGACTTTGGTATTTTAAATAAGCCCTCAGGAGGGGAATCTTTAGAATGAGAAATTGCTTAATAGGAGTTAATCTTTGTAAATTCCAGGGTAGGCAGGTGGAAAGAGGCTGAGGACTCAGATTCGTGAGGGTCCCTGCCCCTCTGGCTTTAGAACCACCTGATGCCATGAACAGTGCATGTGCGCCAGGAACAAGGAGCAGCTAGAGCTTGCTGGGCTTTTTTAGATGTAAAGGAAATGAAAAGAACAAGAAAAAAGAAGAGCTTGTAACAGGCCTATTCCCCTCTGTGACACAGAAGAATTTCCAAACACCTTACTTGGGGATGCACTTGACCCAAGGAGTGTGAGCTGTAGGAGGTAGGATGCCTCTGTTGGTGACTTGTCTGGAACCTAACAGATGCTGGGTACTCTTCACTCTTGGCTTCCGCATGTATCTTTTTATATTTCCCCAAACCCCCAGGGTATGGCCTATGCCTGTAAATTTTTTGTTAACTCTGGTTTTCCATGACTGCTTGCTTCCCATCTCATTTCCTTGACAGCACGTATGCTAGATGGCAGCCATTGCCTTTGCCTTTTCACGTGCTTTGCGGAGTCTTCTCTCAGACCCATGGAAATGAAACCTGTCTGAGGGCAGGAACTATTCAGTTCTTCTCACCATTGCATCACCTGGGTCTGGCGTAGCACCTGGCGCACAGTAGGTGGCTCAAAAATAGCTGTGGATGAATGAAAAATTGGAGTATCCCCAAAGGAGAGTAGCTTTTGGGTCTTTTCCTAAAAGTCACAGTTGTGTAGACACCTGTACAGGCTCCTGAAGATACGTGTAAGCCAGGCTCTCCCAAAGCATGTGTGTGCGTGCTCCTTGCCTGGACACATGGCCTTGTCAGCACTTACAGAGAAGCCCAGGGAGAGAGACGCTTGCTCTCACTGCTTCTGGTCCATTCGGTCACCTGTGCTCAGCAGCCAATACTTGACTTTTTTTTTGGAAGCAGTCTTCTACATCTCAGTATGGACCACCTGATGTCTGTCAGTTTATACCTGCAGATTCTCCTGACTACGGAGAAAGCAGGGCTTTCATCTCTGGGATGGCATGGAGCTGTTGCATTTCATCTGTCAGTGCCCTTTTAAAAATAGCAAATGCTGTTTATCCAGTCACAATAGCAAGTGGCTACTGACGCTCAGCGTACCGGATACGCTACAAGTACAGACGGAGTGTTCCTCATCCAAAAATCCAAAATCTGAGAAGTTCCCAAATCTGAAATGCCCCCCAAATTATAACCTTTTGAGCATTAATATGATGCTAAAGAAATACTCATTGGAGCACCAGGAATTTCAGATTTTTGGATGAGGGATGCTCAACTGGTAACTGTAATGCAAATATTCCAAAATCTGAAAAAATCTCAAATCTGAAACACTTCTGGTTCCAAACATTTTGGATAAGGAATTCTCAACCTGTACTACTGTTTTATGTTCTTTTAGAGTGTCCAAGTAGCCCTGGACAACCACAGGAGGAAGAAGAGACCAAACAGTGAACATCTAGGATGGGTCTTCCCCTGTGTCTGATATTCTAGACTGGAGGACTCACACAGAAGAAGGCAGGTTGCTAAGGCACCATCAAAGCTACCCAAAGATGATGTGTCAAAGTTGGCTTTCTTTCTCTAATACATCTTGAATTTCATGGATGTGACATTTTATTTCAAGAGGAAATCGATATTCTGATCGGCAAATAGACACAAATGTTGCATCCATTCTCCAAAATGTTACACCAACATGACAGACACTTTTTGTCCCCAACAGGGCAAGAGGGGATGTTTGAACACATTTTGCTCAAATAGAAATAAGAGGGGAAAGGGGAAGAGAAAGGGCAGGAGGAAATGGTACATAAACATTTGATTATGGAAATGACAAGACAGCTGCCTGCCCTAGCTCCCTACTGGGTCCACACCTCCTGGATCAGAGGCAGAGGAATTCAAGCAATGGAAGGTGATGCTGGTTTCATTACCTGGCACAGCCTATACAGGCATGTGTTTTGGTGCGAACTTCCATGCAGATTTGCTCAGCAATTTCTCTGTACTAGGGAAAGATGAATAAGTAATTGCAGCTGCCCTACAAGAGGCCTCCCCTCTTGTTTGGAATCCCATCCAGGGCACATTATTCTGGAGGAAGACCTCATTCTTGCATCACCCAACCCACTGAGCCTTCCGTTTTAATGTCGGCAAGAACACTTCCTTAATCTGAGCTGCTTAACAGTGCACAGAGCCCGTTCACAGGTGCTCTTTTGCTGAGTTCCCATAGGTGCTTTGTAGAAGGCATATTACCCCTTAGGACAAAGGAGTCCAGACAGGGCAAGGGACTGATTCAAGGTCACATAGTGTATCAGCCCATTCTTACGCTGCTAATGAAGACATACCCGAGACTGGGAAATTTATAAAGGAAAGAAGTTTAATTGACTCACAGTTCAGCATGGCTGGGGAGGCCTCAGGAAACTTATAATCATGGTGGAAGGGGAGGAAAACACGTCCTTCTTCACATGGCGGCAGCAAGGAAAAGTGCCTAGCAGAGGGGAAAAGCCCCTTTTAAAACCATCAGATCTTGTGAAAACTCACTAGTATCACAAGAACAGCATAACTGCCCCTATGATTCAGTTACCTTCCACTGGGTCTCTCCCATGACACATGAGGATTATGGGAACTATAATTCAAGATGAGATTTGGGTAGGGACACAGCTAAACCATATCACACAGCAAGTAGGTGGCAGAAACTGGATTCAAACCCAGGTCTTCTTGACTGGGCTGATGCTTGCCCCAAACCAAGTAGCTGCAGACAAAACCTGGGGCTCCTTAGAGAGCTCTGACTGAAGGTTCTTCCAGTTTCTTGAACATCTGATTCGTACCATCATTGATCACCTTTTGATTCCAGTCTTTGAAATCAGTCTCCTGAGCAACTTGGCATGATTCTTCCTCTTTCCTCTCATGCAGGTAACAAGGAGATGACCAGAGGTGGCCTCGGTCCTTGTCATGTTGTGCAAGGGTCTTTCATCTCTCTACTGTCCATCCTTTGCATGTCCAGAGAGTCCAAAAGGTTGATGAGTGGACAATCTGGCTCTTCAAGTGATGAATCTCAATACACTTGCTCGAGTTCCTCACTCCCCATGATAATACTGTGGCTCTCTGGAAAGGGCTCCTGCCAGCTCTGTGCCAAGGCTAGACCTGAGGGTAAGCTTCTTAAACTTGGGGCCATCCATAACTCTCAGAGCTCAAGCAGTGCCCACGCTCACAGCCTGACAATGCTGCTGTGGCCCCCAAATTTGACATTCTGTAGGTTCATATCAATATCTGTGTGTGGCCTCAATTCTTGCTTCAAGAAGGAAGAACCAGAGTGGTTAGCAGACCAAAGAGGCTGAAAAGATTCTGTGCTTGACCAAACTCCAACCAAGTCCCTGAACCTTCTCCTAGGTTCATTTGCACACTCCTTTGTAAAATCCAGTTTTAGCAAGAACTCAACGAAGTTGGTTTAGCCAGAATCTGCCATTCTCCGTATCTGATCATCTTCAGTATCTGATCAGATTCCTTATCCTCTATCACCCCTTTGGTGGTGTCTGATCACTTTGGCCTGTCTTCAGTAAGAATCCTGTTAGTTTATCCAGAACTCCAGAACTCCCCCAGGCTTACTCCTGATGTTTCCTCTTAGTAATTTTCCTCCACTGCTTCCCACCCTGCTCCTGGCTGTAAATTCCCACTTGCCCATGCTGTATTTGGAGCTGAGTCTGATCTCTCTTCTGCACTGAAAAATTTCATTGCAGTGGTCCCCATGCCTATTTCAATGGCCCTGAATAAAATCTTCCTTACTGTGTTTTAACACATATCAGTGAATAATCTTTTTCTTTTAGCAAGGGAGAAGAGGCTCAGCCAGGAGAGAAGGTAGCTCAGCTGAGAAATCCCAGGCCTGCAAAGCACAAGAGCAGTAAAGTACCAGTTGAGACCACATTTGGCCACAACACATAGGCAAGGGTCATTTCAACCTGGGTGCAAGTCCTGGATCTGCCACTCACTAATAACTTATTCTTGCATTGTTATAAAGAAATACCTGAGGCTCGTGTATTAGTTGGCTTTCACATTGCTGATAAAGCCATACCTAAGACCGGGCAATTTACCAAAAAAAGAGGTTTAATTGAACTTAGAGTTCCACGTGGCTGGTGAAGCCTCACAATCATGGCAGAAAGAAGGGAGGAGCAGTCGCGTCTTACATGAATGTCAGTAGGCAAAAGACAGCGAGAGAGCTTGTGCAGGGGAACTCCTGTTTTTAAAACCATGAGATCTCATGAGACTCACTCACCACTGCAAGAGCACCATGAGAAAAACCTGCCCTCATGAACCGCCCACTGGGAGAAAAACCACCTCTCACTGGGTCTCTCCCATGACACATGGGAACTGTGTGAGTTACAATTCAAGATGAGATTTGGGTGGGGACACAGCCAAACCATATCAGCTGGGTAATTTATAAAGAAAATAGGCTTTTTTGACACAGCGTTTTTCTCTGTTGCCCAGACTGGAGTGCCATGCTGCAATCTTGGTTCACTGCAACCTCCACCTCCTGGGTTCGAGCGATTCTTCTGCCTCAGCCTCCTGAGTAGCTGGGATTACAGCTGCACACCAACACGCCTGGCTAATTTTTTGTATTTTTAGTAGACATGAGGTTTCACCATGTTGGCCAGACTGGTCTCGAACTTCTGACCTCAAGTGATCTGCCCGCCTGGGCCTTCCAAAGTGCTGGGATTACAGGTGTGAGTCACCACACCCAGCCAGAAAATAGTTTTATTTTGGCCCACAGTTCTGCTTGCTGTATGGGAAGCATGGTATCAGCATCTGCACCACATGGACCTCAGGAAGCTTCCAATCATGGCAGAAGGCAAAGGAGGCCAGAGGGTGCCACACATTTTTAAACAACCAAATCTTGCATGAACTAACTGAGTGATAATTTATTAATCACCAAGAGGGTGATGAATAAACCATTCATGAGGGTTCCCCCTGCCTTGATCCAATCACCTCCCACCAGGTCCGCCTCAATATTGGGAATCACATTTCAGCATGAGGTCTGAAGGGCACAAACATGCAAACCATATCAGGAAGGTTACATAGATTTTCTGAGGCTTGGTTTCCTCTTCTGTAAAATAGGCATTATAATAGTACCTACTTCAAATAGCTGTTGTGAAAATAAAATAAGACAATGTACATAAGTAGGTAGCACCTATCCCAAAGTTTGTGCCTAAAGAATAGCTCTTCTGTTGGTGGTGTTGGTATTGGTTGCATTGGTGGATAGGTGCAAGAGACTCATTGTCAGAAAAATGAACTCCCCACTCTAGACCAGACTGAGTTTCAGTTCTTGCTCTGCTGTATTTTCCTCATCTATTAACCTTGAGATTTGGGCTAAATCTATAGTTTTAAGGCATTTCTAAGGGTGTTTGGTTCATTCTTTATCATTCTTTAAGTTGTATGTAGACATGAGGTCACTTCTGGCTAGAATATGAAAAGTGACGGGAAACCTTTGTTTTTATCCCAACAACCAAAAGAAGCAGGATACACAATGAAATCACAATTTATCTGAACCCATCAGATAGCTGAGAATGCAAAGAAAATAAGGGAAAAGAACACCAGAAACTGACGAGCCTTTGAGATAAGAGACTTGTGGCTGCCGTCTTCCCTGATAGGGCAGCTACAGGAGGAGGTTTATGACCTGGAGGGACCCAGAGGGACCCAGCTAAAGCTGGCTAAAACTTGCACACACTTCCAATGGCCGTGTGTGGCTTGGCATGGCAGGTTAGAATTTTGAAAGTCCCAAGAGAATGTGCACGAATCCATTCCTTGTTTCACACAGGTCTTCATAGAGTGCTTTACTGAGATACGCTTCTGAGGTACAAGGGGACCTTCTCTAAGTTAAAGACTCTTCCCTCTGAGGGTTGCAGGGAGAGGGTGTGGAGCAAGGCAGAGGACCTGAGAATAATCTATTTGAAGCCATCTGGAAAACTTTCAGCTGCTGGGCGATAGAGCATAGGAAATTATGCAGAGAAACTCCTTTGGGGAATTCCAGGAAGAGAGTAATCTTCCCAGGTGCTCAAGACCTGCAGCAGGCCTGGAGAACAAAGACAATTCTCCAACTCAAAAATCTGTCACCAAGCAGGAAGCATAAAGAGTTTCCACAGATGGGAAAGCTGCTGGCTCAGCTATAAATTACAGAGACTCCTGGAATCTTTCCCATACTCAGAACCCAAGTTCTGCAAAACAGAAAGTCCCGATCCTGCTTTCAAAATATTTTGATTCAGCAGTAACAGAATCAAACTAAAGCTACAGCAAACCCCAGACCCACCTGAACTACAGATTAGATTTTACGTCTCTAGTCAACTGGCAGAAGAAGGGGTGCACCCTTTTCTGATGGTAAATACTGTTTACTTCAGTTACTAATGTTGTTGTATACAGACCACTTGACATACTGTAAAAGATTCCAAGACACACAAAGAAGCAATAAAATGTGACCCTGGTAAAGAGAAGGAACAGTCAATAGGAGAAAACCCATAGAGGTAACAGATGTGGGAATAATCAGACATGGACTTTTCAACAACTATAATAAAGAATAATAAAGATCCAGGGTAAAAACTGAACTACAAATGGAATAAATAAAAAACAAAAATGAAATTTCTAAAGAATTACTGTAGAATAAGAGAAATAGAAAATCACAACCAGAAAACTACAGTAATAATTACTGCTGGCCAGATCCATCGATAAATGCTAAAATTCATGGGCAAAACTTTAAGGAGAAAAAATGTATTTGTATAACCTCAAAATACCTTCTCCAAAATGTTTGTTGATGGCTATGGTGGCTTTACATATGTTCAGAGATTCTATTTTTACTTCTCCCTTCAGGAGTTGGACCTTAATTCTACTCCTCTTGAGTATGTGCTTGATTTAGTGGCTCACTTCCAAAGAATATAGCATAAAAAGGAAAAAAAAAAGTAGTTGCTGTACATCAGAAAAACTGGCAGACATCTCTTTAATGAAGTGATCAAGGTTAACCTTGCCAGTAATAAGTAATTTTGCTATTATGTGCTGATATAGTTTGGCTGTGTCCCCACCCAAATCTCACCTTGAGTTGTAGCTCCTATAATCCCCATGTGTCATGGGAGGGAGCTGGTGGGAGATAATCGAATCATGGGAGCAGGTTTTTCCTGTACTGTTCTCATGATAGTGAATAAATCTCATGAGATCTGACGATTTTATAAAAGGGAGTTCCCTTGCACATGCCATGTTGCCTGATGCCATGTAAGACATGCCTTTGCTCTTCCTTCATCTTCTGCCGTGATTGTGAGACCTCCCCAGCCATGTGGAATTCTGAGTCCATTCAACCTCTTTCCTTTATAAATTACCCAGTCTCTGGTATGTTTTTATCAGCAGCATGAGAACTGACTAATACATATGACCCCTGACATGATGTAATAAGAAAGGCACTTCATGCCTGTAGTATAATTCTCCAAAATCCATAACCCCAGTTTCACCATGGAAAAAAAAAGTTAAATAAATCCAAATTCAGGGACATTCTACAAAGCACTTGACCAATGAGCTTCAGAAGTATCAGGGTCATGAAAGACAAGGAAAGACCACAAAACTGTCATAGATTAGAGGATATGAAGGATACATATATTTAGATACCATGCATTCTGGTATATTGGTTCCCAGATCAGAAAAAAAAAAATTGGGGAAAAACTGGTAAAATCCAAAGGACATCTGTGTTTCAATAGTCTATTGTTTAGTTAATTGTATTGTATCAATGTTAATTTATTACTTTTGTAAATGTACCAAACAAATGGTTATATAAGATTTCAACCCAGGTGCAAGCCTTTTATCTACCCCTTCCTTAGAGGAGTGCTTGGCAATTCTTTTCCTGTAAAAAGTGAGATGGTGTCTTTGTCTGTTCAGGCTGCTATAACAAACTACCATAGACAAGCTGGCTTATAAACAACACTAATTTGTTTCTCACACTTTTGGAGGCTGGGAAGTACAAGATAAAAATACTGGCAGATTTGGTATCTGGTGAGGGCTCACTTTTGGTTCATGGATGACTGTTTCCTCATATTTTCTCACCATATGTCCTCACAGGGTGGAAGGGGTGAGTGATCTCTCTCAGTCTATTTTATAGTGGCACTAATCCCATTTATGAGGGCTCTGCCCTCATGAAATAGTCACCCACCAAAAGTGTCATCTCCTAATACTATCACACTGGGGCTTAGGATTTAAACATATACATTTTGGGGCTACAAAACACCCAGTGTATAGTAGCTGGTAAACACTACAGGCTTTATATGTCACATGGCTTTGGTTGTGACTAATCAACTTCATCATTATAGTACAAAAGCAGCCATAGGTAATAAATGAATGAATGTCATGGTGTAAATAAAACATTATTTACAGAAGCAGTCAGTGGGCTGAATTTATCTCATGGGCTGTAGTTAGTCAAAATGAATTAGAGAAACCTGGATGAGTAGACAAGAACTCTGTGTATTTCTTTGAAACAACTCTTATGAATCTAAATTTATTTCAAAATAAAAAGTTTATTAAAAAACAGTGAAGAGGAAGCTATAAAAAATGAAATGGAAATGCTGCATATTTGAATTACAATATCAGAAATGAAGAATTTGTTAGATTGGCTTAACAGAAGACTGAACTCAACACAGGAATGTATCAGTATACTTGAAGAGGAATCAATAGAAAATATCCAAATTGAAATTCAAACAATCATAAAAGAAAAAAAAAAGACTATTCACAATCTGTGGATGGTAACAAATAATAAAAACTACATGTCTTTAGGGCCCAGGAGGAGAGAAGAGAGAAGACGAAACAGAAGAAATAATAAAAGAGATAATGGCTGGGGACTTTCCAACACTGATGAAAGTCATTAACCCACAGATTCAAGAAGCTAAAAAAAATCCAAACAGAATAAATACAAAGAAGTACATACATAAAATTCAAACTGATGGAAGCCAAAGATAAAGAACAAAATTTAAAAATAGAGAGAGATAAAAAGACACATTGTATGCAGGGGAACGGCATGAATTATGGTTGATTTCTCATCAGAAACACTGGCTATCATAAGACAATGTAATGACATCTTTAAAGTAGGAGAAAAACAGAAACAAAAACCTGTCAATCTAGAATTATATATTTAGAGATAGTAGTCTTCAATATGAAGGATAATTGAAGGTGTTGTTAGGCAAAAGCTGAGATAATTTATTGCCAATAGATCTATATTACAAAAACTGCTAAAAATAATATTCTTCAGGTTGCGGGCAAAGACACCAGATAAAACTCTGGAACCACAGAAAGTGAGAAAGAACACCAGAAAGGGCAAATATCTGGGAAGTAGTAAATACAGATACCTTTCTCTGTTTAGTATAGACATATACATTTAAAAAGATCATTGACTCTTTAAAAAATAATAAAATATTTTATTATGGGGTTTGGAATATATGCAAAAGTAAAATATGGAAAAAATCATAAAGAACAATGGGGTAACTGGAATTATACTGTTGTAAGATTCTTGCACTGTTTTTGAAGTAGTATAATATCATTTAAAAGTAAGTATGCTATCTTAAAGATGAATACTGTAATTGCTGATTAATCACTAAAACATAACTTAAAAAATGATATGGCTAAAACATAACACAGTAAGTAAAATGAGATATTGGAAAATGTGATTCACTCAGAAAAAGAAGGAGGAAGGCAAACAAATAACAAATAGGGTAAATAAAAGCAAAATGCCAAAATTGCAGCATTAAACCCAATCTTACCAAAATGTTACTGCAAGTAAATAGACTAAACACATTGTTAAAACACATTGAGTATGAAACTGGATATAAAAGCAAGACCCGCCTGTATGCTGCTTACCAGAAACACAATTAAAATACTAAGACATAAAAGGCTGAAAGTCAAAAGGATGAAAAATGATATACTATGCAAACTTTAAGCATAACCAGCCAGTATGGCATTAATATCAGAAAAAGTGAACTTCCCTAGAGGCAGCACCACTAGGGTTAAAAACGTGCAAAACACAATGATAATTAGAGAGTTTGTCAAAAACAAAGAACAATCCTAAATGATTATGCAGCTAACAACAGAACTTCAAAATGTATGAAGCAATAGAGACAGAACTAAAGGTTTAAGTAGACAAATTCACAATGATAGAAATACTAAAACCAGTCTTTCAGTAACTAATAGAACAAATAGAGAAACAATTAGCAAATACATAAGATTTAAACAATACTTTCAACCAACTTAATTGATAGGCAAAGACCTCAATTAAAAGTGAGAAGACTGGAATAAATACTTCATCAAAGAAAATAGATATGAAACATTAGTCAATGCTATCAGTAATTAGGAAAATCTAAATTAAAACTACAATGATAATCCCAGCTACTGAGAGGGAGGCTGAGGCAAGAGAATCACTTGAACCTGGGAGGTGGAGGTTGCAGTGAGCCAAGTGCCACTGCACTCCAGTCTGGGTGACAGAGTGAGACTCTGTCTCAAAAAAACAAAAAACAAAAACAAACAAAAACTACAATGGTACAATGTTTCACACATACTAGAACGATTACAGTTAGAACACCAAACATTGACAAGAATTTGGAGTAACTGGAGCTCTCCTTTCCAAGTGAGTCCCTAGAGGAATTGAGGCACAGATAACCCAGATGGTGGGAACAGCCCCCAAACAGGTTGTCCTTCCTCAGCCCTTAGTGGGTCTCACTCACCACAGTGATTCTGCCTTGTGTCTTCTGGCTTCTCTGAGTGAACTGGGCTCCAGCTCTGCTGAACAGAGAATGACCCCAACTCAACCCCTTTCTGAAAATGTCCTTGTGAATTCACTCAACTCCTTCCTGTCATGGTGGAAAAGTTGGGGCTTCTCTTCCAAGACTGACCTCTCCACTTCTGTGCCTGATCTCAGCCCCTGGTCATCTGCCTGGATAAATATTGCCTCTTTCTGCAATATTTTCTTTCTCTTTTTCACAGACTTTCTGGTTCCTTTTCCTCTATCTACAGATGGGCTTGATTGTCCCTTGATTTCATTGCTTCACTCTGTTCTGATGCATTCTGTTCCCCCTGCCAAGTGTGCTCACGTGTTGGTCTGTTCTTGTTTCCTCCACTTCTTCACCACCTAGTCCTCCTAGTCAAGGTCCTTTTCCCTCCTATAACTGATCACAGAACACCAGTGAATTTGCTCCACTACCACCTTTCCAGTATATGAAGAAGTTAACGCTCCTGACTTCTGTGCCCATCTTGAAATGTGGTTTCTGAAACATATTCTCTGTCTTCATTTTTCCTGCCCTCTATGGCAGACACTGACACAGCTAACACAGCACTAACTTCCTTCTTCTTCATGACTCAAGCAGAAATAGGAGAATCTCATTTCC
Organism: Theropithecus gelada; assembly: GCF_003255815.1. Taxonomy (NCBI): domain Eukaryota; kingdom Metazoa; phylum Chordata; class Mammalia; order Primates; family Cercopithecidae; genus Theropithecus; species Theropithecus gelada. The sequence goes on along the minus strand of NC_037668.1, from coordinate 34,046,464 downwards.
CAGCCTTCTTCAATGCTACAGACAGTGGCCAGGTGACATGGTGCTGACCAGTGAGCTTGCTTCAGGGTCCTCTGGGGACACTCCTGATAATGCAGACAAATGCTACTGGCCTCACCCCATCCCTTCATTTCCACCTTGGGTGCAGGTTTGATCATGTTGGGACCATAGAATGACAAGATGTCACAGAAATATCAGGCCTGACCTTATTGAGATGTTGAACCAAACCAGCAGCTCCCAAACTCCAGATTCTTGCTTTATGGAAACAAAGAAAGTACCTAATTTTTATTTTTTAATAGTTATTTGTTTGTTTGTTTGTTTGTTTATTTAGAGACAGAGTCTTGCTCTGTCACCCAGGCTGAAGTGTATTGGCAGCTTACTGTAACCTCTGCCTCCCGGGTTCAAGTGATTCTCATGCCTCAGTCTCCTCAGTAGCTGGGATTACAGGTGCCCGCCTCCATGCCTGGCTAATTTTTGTATTTTTAGTAGAGACGAGGTTTCACCACGTTGGCCAGGCTGGTGTCAAACTCCTGACCTCAGGTGATCCACTTGCATTGGTCTCCCAAAGTTCTGGGATTACAGGTGTGAGATACCATGCCTGACCACCCAATTTTTACATTTTTTTTTTCATTACGTGCAGCCAAAAGCATGCCTCGTGAACAGACTTCCTTCTGTATGTTTTAAATAAGAATGGATTCCAACGCTCACTCTGATGCCTGTCTCCTCCATCTACTCACATGTCTTTCTCTCTTTGCCAGATGAGGGTGACCTTGAATCTGGGTCTCACATCCTAGCTCTTGGCTTAGCTCCTGTCCTGAACGTCCTCCTGTCTTCCAGAGAGCCTCCTCGATGCATGCCCAGCCAAGGTGCCAACATGTTAGCAACTGAACTTCTCATCTCTATGTACAAACCCTTCTCTTTCTCATTTATTTCTTTGTTCTCTTCCTCATTTTCTTCTCCTTTCTGATAATATCTCCATCTCCTGTCACTCAGGAACAAAAGCTGGACATCCCTGTGTATCCCCCTATCTTGTAAGCTAACACATTGGTTTTGAGTTCTGTAAATTCTGACAATTCCTCTCTCATCTCAACGTCTCCTCTGTTCATGTCCTTGGCACATGGGATGACCCCTTGTGACCTCTCCTTGGACCACTTAGTGGTCTCTCCACCTTCAGCCTGTCTCCGTTTAAAGCCCCCAGATCTATCATTTCGAAGCATAGCTCTAACCTCATGAGATTAACTTTATCAGGCTGTGTGTTAGTCTGTTTTCATGCTGCTGATAAAGACATACCTGAGACTGGGCAATTTACAAAAGGAAGAGGTTTAATGGACTTACGGTTCTATGTGGCTGGGGAAGTCTCATAATCATGGCAGAAGGCAAGGAGGAGCAAGTCACATCGTACATGGATGGCAGCAGGCAAAGAGAGAGCTTGTGCGGGAAATTCCCCCTTATAAAACCATCAGCTCTCATGAGACTTATCCACTATCATGAGAAGAGTACAGGAAGACCCACCCCCATGATTCAATTACCTCTCCTGGGGTTCCTCCCATGAACCATGACACGTGGGAATTGTGTGAGTTACAATTTGAAATGAGATTTGGGTGCGGACACAGCCAAACCATATCAGGTTGCAATGGCATAAACGGACCCTTCTCCAAAAGAAAGCCCCAAATCTCAAATCTGACCTTTAAGCCACCACCCCTCTCCCCACACCTTCTCCTTCAAATGACAGGATCTGATGTTCAGAAGTCTTTGGCTATGTACCAGGCCCTTCATCAACTGTGTTCATTTGCATTTGCACAGATGAGAAATTGAGTTGCAGAAATCTTAGGCAACCTGGACAACTGACAGGTGGCAGGGCTGGGCTGTGAACCAGACATCAGAAGCGAAATCTCTAGCCCTCAGTGCCATGGCTTCTCCTTCAGCCACACACATCCCTCCCTCCTCTGCTCCTGGCCCTCTCACCTCCCCGGGTCTTCAGGTTTAATTCTTTCCCATTTGTGGCACCCTTCTCCCTTGGCCTGTGTGCTCAGATCTCATTCAATCTTCAATAGGGAATTCCAATTTCTTCCTCCAAAACTTTCCTTGAACTGTCTCTAGAAGCACTGGCCCTTCCACTAACCTCTGAGAACCCCAGATGGGGGAGTTGGGCTCTGGTTCCTTCCTCACTGATCTCCAATGTGTAAGCTCCTGAGGGAACTGCCAGCATCTCAGGGACCTCTGGGGCTGCAGAGTGCTTGGCACACACTAGGTGGTCAGCAGTGACACTTGCAGCCTGCAGCAACCTTGGACCCTGGTTGATGGTAGTAGAAACAGACAGGGTTCATGCAATATACTGGGAGACAGGAGAACATTCAGGACAGGAGCTCAGGAAATAGCCGGGATTTGAGACCCAGATTTCATGGCCCACGATGGGGGCAAGTGTCAGGTTACGGAGATTGGGAAGTGCACCTAGAAGTGCTTTTCCTGGGAATGGTGAATGTTTGCTTGCGTGCTGTGTCTTCCCAGCATCAGGGGCTTTCAGTGGGGATCAGACTAGAGCAGAACATAATGAAAAGCGACCAGCCAGCAAATGAGATGACACTTTGACAGGCGGCACTCTGGGGCTCCAGCGACTTTGGTGCCAGCTGGGCCCTCCATAATGAGGCAGAGACAGCAACGATAAGCCGTGTAGTCAGTAAACAACTACAGCGTTCTCCTACTGGGGACTCTTGCGGGGGACTGACAGCAAGGATGGGATGAGCTTCCACACCCTGGACTTCCCATCCCCGGCCCCTCATCCTGCTTCCTGCACGTGACAAATGCTTGCTAAGTATTTATTGTCTCTGTCTGTATGACTATTGTCATGCTTTCCACCTGTTGCTGGTGCCATGGAGTCTGTGAGCTTCCTGAATGAGCCTGAGAATGTCCTCAGAGGCCCAGGGAGTGGGAAGAGGTAATGATGAGAGAAGATGCTGCCAGGGAAACAGATTTGTTGTTCAGGAATAAATGTGTGAAGTGGCTGCCAGTGGCGGTGGAGGGTGGGGGCTGAAAACAGAGCTTGTCAAAAGGGGTTGGGGGGTCACCCTGCCAGCCTCAGGAGGGAGGCCTGGGCTCTTGACCCATGAGAGGAGGGGCCACAGGGGACAGAGGTTTCCTTTTGGCACCTGAGAACAAAAGGTCCTTCCAGCAGCCCTGGAAATTACAGTCTGTTCCGTTTTATTCAATCCTCACGACAGGGGTAGGTGGATGTGTCCCTGATGTGTCCCAGGCTCTGGGTGGGGCAGTACAATGAAGATGACAAGCAGACCCTCTGCCAAGGAGCTCACACCTTAATGAGGAAGGAAATGATGTCAACCCACTGGAGGAAGTGACGTCAACCCACTGCAGGAAGTGACATCAACGTGGGGGCGTGGTGGTGGTGGTGGTGACAACATGCCGGAGGAAATGGCATCAACGTAGTGCAGGAGAGGCTTAGCTCTGGGGCACCCAGTATGTGTGTGGGGACTTAACCCAGCTTGGAGGTTGTAAGAGTTTTCTGGGGTTGCCGTAACAAAGGACTACAAACTGGGTGGCTTAAAACAATGGGAATTTGGCCAGGCACGGTGGCTCACACCTGTAATCCCAGCACTTTGGGAGGCCGAGGTGGGCAGATCACAAGGTCAGGAGTTCGAGACCAGCCTGGCCAACATGGTGAAACCCCGTTTCTACTAAAAATACAAAAATTAGCTGGGTGTGGTGGCACATGCCTGTAATCCCAGCTACTCGGGAAGCTGAGGCAGGAGAATTGCTTGAAACCGGGAGGTGGAGGTTGCGGTGAACTGAGATCACACCATTGCACTCCAGCCTGGGCGACAGAGCAAGACTCAAAAAACAAACAAACAAACAAATCCATGGGAATTTATTGTTTCATAGTTCTGGAGGTCAGAAGTTTGAAATGAAGGTGTCTCTGGGCTGTGTTCCCTCTGAAGGTCCTAGGAGAGCGTCCCTCCTTATCCCTTCCAGCTTCTGGTGCCTCGGGTGCTCCTTACTTATGGCTGAGTCGCTTCAGTCTCTCTCTGTCTCCGTCTTTACATCACCTTCTCCTCCATGTGAGGTGCCACATCTCCTGGCTTTCTCCTATAAGAACACTTGTCATTGGTTTAGGACCCACGAGAATGTAAGATGATTTCATCTCAAGGCCCTTAGCTTCATCACATCCTCCTTTAATACACCTGAATTCATAGGTGCTGGGTGTCAGGACTTGGACATATGTTTTGTGGGGCACACTTCAACCACTTCAGCTATTCCAGAGGAGTGGGAGTTCGTGGCTTGAGATGGCTTCCTGGGGGACCTGTCTCTTCTGCTGGCTTGTGAGACCAGGAGGGTTACCCAGGTGAGGAAAGGAGAGCAAGGCAGCTGCGCTGTAGGAAGCAGGAGCTAGGGACTGAGGCAGGAGCCACAGTGAACGAGGCTGAGTGAGGGCACAGGGAGGGGAGCTCGGGAGGGGAAATGGGTGAAAATAACAAGGGGCCTTGGAAATACTGCAGAATTCCAGGATTGGGGGAATATCCCCACATCACTGGGGAGCCACAGAAGATTTAAGCCAGAGAGAGACAAGCTCAAGTTTGTAAGAGCACAAAGAGAAAGGGGATCTGACCACTGAGGGGTACCCTGGAGGAGGGACCCAGGGAAGGAGAGCTCCCATCCCTCCCACCTCTTGCCCTGTCTTGATCACTCTCCTCCCCCAAAATATACACATTTTCCCCTGGGCTGGGGAACAAAACTCTGTGCTGGGCTCCTCCAGCACCTCCTTCCCCAGAGGGAGGCCAGACAGAAGCTGGAGCTGATTAGGATTCCCAGCACGGAGGGTTCTGGTGGCTCCGGCTGCGGGTGCGAGGAGCCAATGTCCCTTTTTAGCATGCCTGCTGCTTCCCTCTTTGCCTGCTATTGAACTGTTCATCTAAAACATTTGTAGGCCTATTAAGAGGGAAATACAATTTCATAGCTACAGATAAGAGATTAGACAGATCAATTTGAAGTCTGTGAAATAGACTGGGGCGGGGGAGAACAATTTCCAAATTATGATCTTGCTGACTTTGGGGCTGTTGTTTTATTGGATTGCAGCCTGTCTCCTGAGTGCATCGGGTATTATGTTTGAGCAATAGGGCCAGCAGTCTATCGTCAAGTGCTTAAAGTCACTTAGGGGTGCCAGGGACCGGGGCTTCATTGACTAGGGGTGTGGAAGCCTGCTCAAAGCAGTGGAATATCATTATGTTTTGTCTCCTAGTTGTGAGTGTGCAAGTTTCTCAGCTAGAGTGTGAAGTTCTGGGCTTTGCAGGGTGCACTTATTCCAGTGAAGTACGGTGGCTAATGGCACAAAATGAAATGACCTGTTCACACACACAGCATCTCCTCAGAGGACCCCTCCATGAGGCTTTGATACTTGTTAGCAGCACACATTACCAGCTGAATGTTGCCGGAGCATGGGTTTGCATCAAACGTTTGACAAAGGCCAAATCCTCCCTAGGGAGGATGGGGGTCCCCTCTGCCTTCTCTGGCAGCTGGTCTGGTCTCTGTCTCTTTCCCTTTGCACTGCTTACTGGAGTCTTTACCTCACATCTCCCCTGCCATACCTCCAGCCCCTGTCATCTTCCTCTTCCCTTTCCTGTGACCTCTCATGGAACTTCCTGCGGATGCTGCCAGGGGCAGGTGTTTTTGTCTAAGTTCCAAGAATTCTTAGAACAGCACTCAGGCTTTTACTTTCATCCATAGAGCTAAAACATTTTAGAGCTAGACGGGATCTCAGTATTGGCTGCATGACCTTGAGAAATTTTCTAACCACTAAGTGCCTTAGCTATTAAAGGTGGCTAGCCATGGTGTCTCTCTCATGGGGTGGATGAAGTTAAGCATGGAAAGGATTCGGCACCATGTGACAAACAGCAAGTCCTGAAAGTCCTGAACAGATATTAGCTACCATCACCACCATCGTCATCACCATTACCATCATCACAACCGTTATCAGTATCACCATTACCACAACCACAACCACAACCACCACCATCACCATCATCATTTCTACCAGTACCGTCATAACCATTACCCCATCACACTCACCATCACCATCAAAATCATTGTCATTTTTGTTATCACTATCACAATCATCATCACCATCATGATCCCTATCGACATCATCACCATCACCATTATCAATTATCTAGTCCAACCTCTTCATAGTCCAGGTGAGCATGTTCAGGTGCCCTTACAAATATTTTCTCCCCACATTTTGAGAAAGAAACAGGCATACATACATGCACACACATGCACATAAGAGGGGGTTATGGAAGATTATCAAAAAAAGAAGGAAACACGGGAGATACGTTTCACGTGTGTGTCTCTGAATCTTGGTGGAAGCACCATACGTTTGGAAAATGAGTCAGAAACAGAGAGGAAGAGGCATTAGCATGCTGAGGGGCAGTGAGGTTACTGGTCCTGGCTGAGATTGAAGCCTTTGTCTTGCTCCTTGTTTTTTTTATTTTTATTTTTTATTTTTATTCATTTATTTATTTACTTTTAACAAGTAGCAGCTCGGGACTTTTGGAGATATTGTCATGCTCATATTATAAACATCAAAGTCATTACCAGTTAAGTGGAGGTGATGTCACCTCTTGTCTTTCAGGCTGAATGAAATTGGTGAAAAGCCTTGGTTCTTCCCATGAAATATATTAAATTCCAAAACAGAGACTAGAAGCAACAATGCAATGTGGATTAGGACATTGCTGTTGGTGGGACTTTCCCCGTTGCCGTGGAGTTTCAGTAGAAACCCCCGAGCTGAGATCAATAGATAACCCATGTCTCCAGGTTCAAAGGAGAAATAAGACTCAATGGCACCTGCAGAACCTGCTCAGAGAGAGTGAAACTGGTTCTCTGACCCTGTCACCCACCTCCAGCACACATAAGAGAAGATAAGAAAGTAAAAAGAGATTAATCAGGAAGGAGGGTCCGCCTAGTTCCATCCGCTTCCTGGGCAGGGGCTCAGAGTAACATTTTTGCCTAATTCAAGTGAGTCTTCAAGAAGGCTGGGCTTTGCACGAGTGGGGCATAAACCATCATTCGATTTGTGAGAGCTGCAACCAGCTGCCCCACACGGTTAGGTATTTCTGCAGTTGGTGGTGACGGAGTTCTTGGGAGGATTTGATCCAAGCCCCAGACTTTGCAGAGTCTGGGACCGGAGCCTGACTCTCACCTGCTAAAGCATGGAGGCAAGGGCCGGCTGGATCGCCTATGATGGCAAAGAGAAGGGAGAGATCAGCGGTGGGAGTGGCTTTCATTTCTGGAGTTTGGGGGTGGGGATAAAGTCACCCGGTTTTCCCATGAGCTTAGTGGTTATTTTGGAAAATAGGCAGGCTCGAAGCGTCTTCAGAAGACCCAGTTCAGAAGAGCCGCTGGCATGAGCAAGCCAATTTCAGCTGACAGTGGCTGAGAATCAGTCACGCCAAGCCTGGTCACGCTACAGTAACAAGCACTTTCCAGACGCCAGTGGAACTGCTCCACAAAAGGTTACTTCTTGCAGATGCTCAGCAGCTCTCCAGAGTGACTGCACTTTGTGACCTCCTTTCCTGGCTGGTTCGTTTCATGTTGACTGCGCATCCTCATGTTTCCCCGAGTGCATAGCAGGGGAAGGGATGGTGAGGAACAGAGCACTGCCATTTCCACATCCAAGTGTATGGGTCAAGGCATGGCATGCAGCCATGCTGAAGTTCAGGGGGTCCGGGAAAGTACAGTGAAGGGAATCACATGTTGGTGCGCAGTGGCAATGCCTGCCACAGAGAGGACCTCTCTCAAGTCAGGCTTATAATTGTGGAGAGGGGATGTTTAAAAATCCCAAACCAGAAGCACCTCCCAAGAGAAAGAGCCAGTGTTGGGCATCAGTCAGCAGAGAGCTTCGTGGCCATATCCCAGCAACTCCCAAAAATAAGACTTTATCCTTTGAGGCTATCATCAGTAGTCCCCTACCCAGACCTGGTGGGGCCAGAGCAGTGGGTATTAAGAAATCACAGACCGGCCAGGCGTGGTGGCTCACACCTGTAATCCCAGCACTTTGGGAGGCCGAGGTGGCTGGATCACCTGAGGTCAGGAGTTCAAGACCAGCCTGACGACCGACATGGTGAAACCTCATCTCTACTAATAATACAAAAATTAGCCAGGCGTGGTGGCGCATGCCTGTAATCCCAGCTACTCAGGAGGCTGAGGCACGAGAATTGCTTGAACCCGGGAGGTGGAGGCTGCAGTGAGCTGAGATCGCGCCATTACACTCCAGCCTGGGTGACAAGAGTGAAACTCCATCTCAAAAATAAATAAATAAATAAAAAGTGAAAACAGGAAATCACAGACTATATTCCACTTACCTTCTGGTCAGCTGAATTCATTGACTTGGTGGAAGGAGAAGAAGTAACAAATTGGATGGGAAAATGGAAGTTTTGATTTAGATTGGGCTGTACTTTTAACCATCTGCTCTAAGAGAGTGATGCTGCTCTTAGGGACACCAAGTACATTCACACAGGTTGTGCCCTGCACAAGTGTGTCTGGCCAAATGAGTGAGCAGATGCTAAAACCCACTCTGAGCTTGTGTGCCACGACTTGCATCCCCAATAAGAGGGCTGCATTAGTCCATAGGCAGAGATACCCTTTGTCTAATTCATCTGCCCAGAGGTCACCTCTTAGAAATTTGCAGAAACGCATCATATATGCTATGGGCAGCCCTGACCATTCTAGTACCTGAAAGCATCCGGAAAACCCTGGTCATCTACCTGAGCTATGTCTACATGGGAGATCCAGCCCAGCACAGTTGAAAGACAGTGGTGAGAGGAAAGCAAATTTCCATCTTAATTGAATCTCACTGAATTCAGCCCATGCAATTAAGTAATCACAATGTGCCACTGCAAGAAGTGAAAGGGAAATATATGTGGTTCAACTAAATTAGTGGATCACTAGGATGATGGGGACCTGCCCAGGGCCCTGTGGATCAATAGGTTGTCTTCTGGGCTGATGTATTCCTGTACTTCCATGGTGAATAGTGCAAGCATCACAAGACCCAGACCAGGTCTGGAGTGTGCCACTAACTAGCTGTGACATTTGGAGAAAACCACCTATCTTCTCTGGACCTCAGTTCTTGCTGTCTAAAATGAGGACATAGGACCTGATGAGCTAGTATTCCTTTTCATTGCCATGTTGATGTTGACAATGAACGTTCCAATATCTGATACATGTGGTTCTTATTATAAGCTAGGCAATGGAGTGAGTGCATGCATCTCTGTTAACTCATTCCCATGTAGGAGGTACCGTGGTTACTCCCATTTCACAGGTAAGAAAACGGAGACTCAGAGAGGTTATGTCATTTGCCCCACATGTCACAACTGGTGAGTGGTGAAATGGACTCTGAACCTACTCTGATTCTGGGGCCCTGTGTTCTTTTCCTCATGCTCCAAGGCCTCCCAAACACTCAGGGAGGGTCGGGGGTCCCCTAGTGGAGGCTTATTTACTGTGGCCTGGCACGATGCTGTGTGCTTTCATCTGCACCACCCTCAGGATCATCCTGAGATGCCCTTTATCCAGAGACACCCTTTATCCTGTTCTACAGTTGAGAGCATCAGGACCCTGGATACCATGCAATTTGCCCGAGATCTGGTGAGTGGACAGCCCCAGACTCAGACCCAAGACTTCCTGATACCAAAGCAAGAGCTTTTCTCCTGTGCCAAGCCTCCCTCGATAAACTCAGGGAGGCAGGATTGTGTCTGGGCTGCAGTTGCCCTGCTGTGGCTTTGCCCAGTCAGGCTCACTGGTCTGGTCCCTGGGAAAGCAGCCCGTAAAGGGCTGAGGTAAGGTCAGGGGGTCTATGGTGCACCAGAAGCCGACCCCTACATGGACAGAAATACCCTGGCAGCCTCCAGAGCATGGGTTCCTGCCACCCAAGCCTGGGCAACAGATTTGGCTTTGCTGAGTGTCAGGAAGGATTCAAGCCCCAAAGTGGAAGGATTCAAGTCCCAAAGTGAAAGGATTCAAGCCCCAAAATTTTCCCCATCAAAGCAGCCCTTGATGTGGAGCTGTTTTCCAGGACAGGGTTGGAACAAAGGTCCCGAGGCTTTGCGCTCCCGCCTGTTCCCTGCAGCACCAGTGAAGGACAAAGTCGTGGCTCCATGGTGGTCCTGCAGCCTTGGCATCAGTCAGCCTGTTCCCCTCCAGAAGGATGCGCCCAGCCTTCGGAGCCTGTCCCCTGGCAGCGAGGATGCTGTCCCGGCAGCGGCCCATGCTGGTCAGCATAGCCCATGCAGTGCTACTGGCTTCTTAGACACAACAGGGCATCCACACGCTGCTTCTCTGCAGTCAGTGCTACCTGTGGAACCACAGACTCCACATCTTCCCAGCTTGATTGAGCGACTGAGTGTCTAGAGGTGCACTATCCAATGTGACAGCCCCCGGCCACATTCGGCAGTGTAGTTCGTCTTAACCCAGTCATGCTGTGTCAAATACTCGCTGGATCTCAAAGATTCAATAGGAACAAAAAACGTAAAATGATGGATTAATAAATTTTATATTGATCATATGTTGAAATAACACTTTTGATCTATTGGGCTAAAGAGTATAATGTAACACCGGATATTGAAAGGAATGGCAAAAATCGCAATTACTTTTGCACCAACCTAGTAACATAAAAAATGATTTTATCTGCTTTTCTTTTACAATTTTTAAAAGCGTGCAGTTGCTAAAATTTTAAATTATGTATGTGGCTCACATTTGATTTCAATGGGGCAGCCCTGTGGCTGGGGTGAGAGCTCAGCCTTGGGGATAGGAACTTGGAGTGGATTTTGGGTGGCATTAGGCAGTGAGGCTACCAGCTCTATGACCTGCTTCAACCCTCTTCTTGAGAGCTCAAGTACGTGTCGATGTCAGACGATGCGTTTTTCGATGATGCTTTAATGCACTACGCCTGCTGCATCTTCTTTGCATTACCATACTTAATCCAAACCACATTTCCATGAGGAGGAGGCCACTTTAACACTGTTTTATGGATGAGGAAGTGAACTTGCTCAGAGAGATCCAGTGATGTGCCCAGGGTTCAGAATTCCAGAAGTGGCTGAGGCAGGGTTTGCACCCAGGGAGCTGGCTCTGTGCCAGGGCTCAGCTTCCACGTCAGTGAGAGCAGGAGGAGGACGAGCTGCTGGACCACTAGCATGGCATGACCCCTCGAGAGGCAGAGGAACAGCGGGGGCCTTGGATGCCAGTGCTGCTGGGCTAAGTCTCAGTCTGAGCCTTGGTGTGGGGCTTTGGGCAAGGAAGGCAGTGGCCTCTTTCTCTCGCAGGAGGGACCATGGGGCAATCTCCTTGTGTCCCGAGGGCGAGGTTACTGAATGAGAGGAGGGAGGGAAGTAGCCTGAGATCCTCCCAGTGGTTATTCGTCACCGGGCTTGTTCTTTCGTTTAGAGGAGACTGTTTAAATCTCAGCCTGGCTCTTGTGCCCAGCCCCTCTCTCCTGAGCCTGCTGATCCCCCGAGCTCCTTCATGCATCCACCTGGGTGTCAGTCCCCTCGTGAGGGCTCAGGCAGGTCCAGAAGGTGACTGGCCAGCTAGGGAACTGGAATTAGAAGACAGCGCCTGGGGGCAGGCCAGGGGTGCCTTGAAGGACTCAGGCACTACAAGAGCACAGAGCTGGGTCTTCGGTTAGCCTAGGAGCCCGCAGCCAAGGCATGAGCTGACGGAGGAGAGGAAGTAGGTGGATGAGGATGAGGAGGGGGCGTTCCAGGGGACAGTGATGCTGGGGTTAGCTTCAGTCTCAGCCCCATCGCTGTGGCGGGATGTCAGCTCACTGCAGACGGGGCAGATTGAGGAGATCCAGGCTGCACCCTGAGACTCAGCGTTGCTGCTGTAGCAACCCCAGTGATCTTCTCATCTGATGAGTGGTCTCTCCGTTCAAAAAAATAAAGTACATATTGGTGTCTTTGCATGATTCTGGGGCTACAGCGGTGAACAAGCCGGAGAAGGCCCTGGACCTTGAACACTTAACATTTTAATGGGAAGATTAAAAAATAGACCAGCACAAAAGTAGACAGGACCATTGCCATTGTGGCTTTAAGGGCAGAGAAGGACACTTTCTTGGAATTGTAGTTAAGGCTCTGGGATGTGAATATAGGACTGTGGATCTGTCCATGCTGAAAGAGGAAAGTAAATTGTCCTAGAAGCTTCATCAAACAAAGGGAATTTAATCCAGGAAATGGCTGCAAAGGCATTGGAAGGGCTAGTGGTGCAAACAGAGGAAGCTAAGATGCCCAGAGATTCCAGCTGCTGGAAGCTGCTGCCACCTTAGGCCTGGAGGAGAAAAAAGGAAGTAGCATTTCCCAGAGCCCCACTATGACTGTGGTATGGATTCAGTGGCTGTTGGAACGGAGCAGTCCCAAGTCAACCCTTGCCAGAGGGCAACTGCTCTTGTTCCTGCTGCCCAAACCCAGAGCATCACCTTTCCTTGCCTGCCTTCCTCTTGCCTCTCATCCCATCCTTGACTCCCATTGGCAGGCCCTGGCACGAGGTAACTGGCAGTGGGGGCTGAAGCTGTGGTCTTCCAGGATGCAGCCTCATCGGTAGACAGACAGGTAGAGAACGATGATGCCAGAGCTGAGAAGACACCCAGGCACAGGAGGCTTGGGGGTGACTGCCTGGTTGCAGCAAAGGTTTGAGATCTGTCCCAAGCTACATTTGCAAATGAGTGCATACTTTTTACTGCCATTGATACGAATTTGGGGTGGCTTTGGGGGGCTGATGACGATGAGGAGGGGCTGAACTGGCAGCCCCACTGGCACTGTGATGAACCGTTCAGGATGCTGAGGAAAGGTTCTGATAACGTGAATTTGAGCTGGGGCCTGCAGGAACTTGTTTGAGGGCTGGTGCAGAGCGCTCTGGGCCAAGGATGTGCCCGTGCCTGGGTCACTGATGCAGTCAGCTGTCCAGGAACCCAACCGCCCCAGACCCAGACTCTGTCATGCCAGTTCCCACCCATGGTTCTGACCTGGAGCCCCTTCTCTGAGGCTTCTGGAAGATTCTACAGCAGCCCCCACCCATCTGGATTCCCAGATGTTGCACCCTGTAACCATTTCCTAGGGCTGCAGTAGCAGGGTCCCATACACTGGGTGGCCTGAAACAACAGAGATCTTTGCTTTCACAGCTCTGGAGGCTAGAAGTTCAACATCAAGGTGCGAGCAGCCATGCTCCCTCTGAACCTCCTTAGCTTCTGGTGGCGGCTGGCATTCCTTGACACTCCTAGGCTTAGAGATGCAGCATCCCAATCACTCTGTCTTCAGGTGGCCTCTTGCCTGTATATCAGCTTCTTGGTCTCTTCTCTTCTCATTGGGATACCAGACATATTGAATTGAAGGCCCACTGTAAGACTTCATCTTAACTGATTAAATCTGCAAGGACTGTGTTTCCAAATAACGTCACATTCTGAGGTTCCAGGAGGGACATAAGTTTGGTGGGACACCATCCAACCCAGTACACACCATGCTGTCAGATTCCTGTCGCCTGTAGAGCCCTCATAATTTTATACCTAGCTTCAAAATCCACCTGCCTTCACAGATTAAAACCCACAGGAACTGGGCTCCTGCTAATCTTTCTGGTGGAGGAGAGGAGAGCCACAGGGAATGGGGTCTGGGGGAAACTGATTAGAACCCTCCCAGCAAGCACACCCAAAAAGTGAAGGGCCCCACTGGATTGGAATTGTTCCTTTAATTTTTTTTTTTTTGGACAGAGTCTCACACTGTCACCCAGGCTGGAGTGCAATGGCGCAATCTTGGCTCACTGCAACCTCTGCCTCCCATGTTCAAGCGATTCTCCTGCCTCAGCCTCCCAAGTAGCTGGGACTACAAGTGCGTGCCACCACGCCAAGCTAATTTTTGTATTTTTAGTAGAGAAGGAGTTTCACATTGTTGGCCAGGATGGTCTCGATTTTTGACCTCGCGATCCACTCGCCTTGGCCTCCCAAAGTGCTAGGATTACAGACGTGAGCCACCGGCGCCTGACTTTCCCTTGATTTTTTTTTTAACATTTCAGTTACTTACAACGCACACACACAAAATCACCTATCAACTTGCCATGCCAACAAGTGAAAGTTTTCTCATTTTTCTGTATTCCAGTCTTTGCCCCAAGCATAGATTTTTTTGGTAGATTAGTATAAACACAGCACAGATACCATTTGTTTTATGCCTTCACTTTCCTTTCTCTCTGAGGCGTTTTCTATGTTGCTGCAGTCTTCATAATGATCACTTTGAAAGCTGCATAATGCTGCATTAGGAAGATGCACCGTGATTTACCTAACTAAATGTCTGGCTGTGTCGGAACAGTTGTTTTACTATTTAAATAGCATGATTATAAACATCCCTGGAATTTGGCTTTTGATTCTTATTTAATTCTTTGAAGGATTACATTTAAAATTAAATAAGGTATTTTTGTTTTATTTAAATAAATGATCTCTGCAATATCCTGACATTTTCTTAAGAACTTAAAACTGAAGATCAATTGTAATGAACAGGTCTTTGTTTGCCTGCCCAACTCTCCCTTTGCCTTTTTCTGTAGCAGTAAAATCACTGTTCTTGAGGTCAGTCTTCCTCTACATAATGTCCATGTAGAGTGGCTGGAGTTGACCTCACTCCAGTTCTGGGGGTAGTAAGCTACTGGTCAAAACCAATCAGGGTACCCAGTCTCCTCAGCCCTGACGATAGACTCAGGGATGGGCAAGTTGGCCCCATCTGTGCCATGCGGGGCAGGCCAAAGGGTTGTGTAGGAATCACTGGCAGGGAGAACCTCTCTCTGGAGGTTTGAGGGTGGAAGCCTGGACTTGTTGGCAGACGTTTTGTCACCATGAAGTGGGGTCTGCCTGGGAACAAAATAAACTAGAGGAGAGTGGGGTAGAGAGATGACGAGAGAAAGAAAAAGAGAGAGGAGAGGGGAGAAGAGGAGTTGGAATTGGGAGAGAAAAAAGAGAGAGAAGGGGACAGAAGAGACAAAAGGGAGACCCTGGACCCTGAATTGTGGAGAGTCCAGGCATGTGAGCCATCATGCTGCCCCTTCTTGCTTGAGCCAGTTTGAGTTGGTGTTCGTTATTTGTAACCAAACAGGGCTGTTTGGATACTGTATCAGCACTTGTTTATTTATGAAGCTTAGGATGGAGGAAAATGGGGGCGATGCCTTTGTGTGTCTCAGTGAAGTA
This sequence comes from Theropithecus gelada, assembly GCF_003255815.1. Taxonomy (NCBI): domain Eukaryota; kingdom Metazoa; phylum Chordata; class Mammalia; order Primates; family Cercopithecidae; genus Theropithecus; species Theropithecus gelada. The sequence continues at coordinate 34,031,256 of NC_037668.1, read as the reverse complement.
TAATAGCTGGAGATGTGTCTGGTGCATTCCAGAATCCACTACAGACAGCAAGTCCAGGGACCTGGGGAAAGTTTCAGCTCTGCTACTAGCTGGCTGTGTGAGCTTGAGAAGGAACAATTCCTCCCCTCATCCTCTTTCCTGATCTGCAAAATGAGGGGTTAGATTAGATTCCATGAGGGGCCCCGGCAATTGTAGGAGAGGGAAGTGACAACCCTCATAGCATCCTGATCTCTGCCTGAGCGGCTGGGTTTTTGTCTCTTTCCAAACCTACGGTTCCAAGTAAGATTTCATGTGAGAGGGAAAGAGCTCCAGCGAAAATGAATGGCTCCACTAGAAGAGCAAACAGCTGATGAATTGCGGAGCTCCTTGGTCTCTGTGGTTCCTTCCAGTTCTAATCCCTGTGACATTGGGATGAATTTGCTCTCCTCCCGGGTCTCAGTAAATACTTCAACTGACTGCCAGGGCTTGGTGGTGAATGCTTCTGTCTTCTTTTCAGTGGGAGGAAGTAGTTGTTTTCCCCAGTCCTCAATCCCCAAGATTTTGAACAGGTGCATCAAGTTGGATGGAGAGGACAGACTGAGAATTCAGTGTTTTCTAATACCACAGTGGCTCTCTTCTACAATGAGTCAGTGGCCCAGCTTCTTGGCCACATCTTAGACTAGATGCCTAAGAGCCATCATCGGCGAGGCGTATGTTACTCAGGCCATTTCAAGCCATTTCGCTGCATGCTCCCCTACCATTCTGGTATCTCTTTTTTTGAAACAGGGTCTTGCTCACTTGCCCAGGCTGGAGTGCAGTGGTACCATCACGGCTTGCTGCAGCCTTGACCTCCCAGGCTCAAGCAATCCTCCCACCTCAGCCTCTCGAGCAGCTGGGACAACGGGTACATGACACCACCTCCTGCCAATTTTTGTATATTTTCTAGAGACAGGGTCTCACCGTGTTGCCCAGACTGGTCTCAAACTCCTGAGCTCAAGTGATTCTCCTGCCTCGGCCTCCCAAAGTGCTGGGATTACAGACGTGAGCCACCACGCCTGACCTCATTCTGGCATCTTTGACCTGGCCCCTGCTGCATCAATTTTATGTAGGGAGTCCTGGCATTTGGAAGAGTATTTGGTTATCCTGGCAAGGAGGGATTTTCTTTTAAAAATATAGTCACTGCACTGAGACTATCTTATCATGGGCCATCAGCTTACCCAAGCAGGGGTGTGGTTCTACAGAATTTTCTGGTCTTTAGTTAAAAGGAAACGTTTGAAGGTCATGCTGAAGACACAAAGAAATGTATTTCATGATGCCCAGGAGCCATCGCCAAATAATGTGTGGCCTGGTGTAGTGCCTGTGCCCTTGACTTGCAGCTGATGGATGTCCATGAGATGGACAAGACTAGACAAACACTCATTCAGCTAGAGCCCCTTATCTTTCTCAAAGTAGCTTTCCATGCATTTCCTCCCTGCCTTCTTCCAACAACGCTGTGAATAAACAGAGAGCAGGTAGCACGATCCAAATTTTACAGAGGACAAAACAAGGAAACAGAGAGGCTACAAGGCTCCCCCGTGGCCACCCAGGGATGGAACAGCACGGTCCATCTTGTGGTTCAGGTCTCTCAACTCCTGGCCTTTGCTCTCTCTGAGTTTGGACTGAACAGCTTAGTGAAACGTGAAGCAGAAGGTTTTACCCATAGATCCTCTGGCTCTACTTTGGGGATCAGGGAATTTGCTGCTTGCTTTACTGGCGAAAAGCAGATTAGTTAATTAAACATGACAGAAAGCTTTGGTAGCAAAGAAAAGAATCCTATGTCCATTGTTCTTCCACTAAATTATGAGAAAGCGCTGAGCCATCTGCCCAAGATAGTAACCTCAAGTGAAATTTGTTGTGCTTTGGTTATTGTTTCAAAAACTCAAAACCTAGTGGCCACTGGGTACAGGTATAGAAGGAATGTATAATGAGAGACAGGGACGACTTAGTTGTCTTTAGGCGTTCATTTTCTTAGTCCTTTGGAAAAGCAAAACCGAGCAGAACTCTGAGTCTGTTCCTCATGAATACCAAAATAAGATTAAATTCAACATCTAAAGACTTTCAGTAAGAAAGAAGCCAGAAGGACTCAACCATTAGGGAATAGCCGACCAAAGGCATTAGAAAATTGGAAACCAGAAATGAGAAAACAGGAGCCGTGAGATGTGCTGAATTACCCAGGAGAGTGGGGCTAGACCTCGCTTTGATGGCAGCATATTCTTCCTGTTTTTAAGTGAACAAAACTGAGTAATTGTCTCCCCACCGCAATCACAGCAGCCAGTGATGAACGAGCAACACTGGGCCCAGCCAGAACACCTGTGTCTACCTACACAGACCAAAGCGGGAGAAAAGAGACTTTGAAGATATCACTTTCAGCTGCATATATAGATGGCCCATGTTCACTCAGGCAATGGTGTGAGCCATCCAGGACAGCACAATCTCTGTGTGTCAACAGAATAATTAGCTTCCTCTGCTGCCTTGTGTAATTGGGTCCCCCCAAAAGATACATTGAAGTCCTGATCCTCCAGACCCGTGAATGTGATACTGTTTGGAAATAGGGGTCTTTGCACATGCGACCAGGTTAAGGTGAGGTCATCGGGGTGAGCCCTAATCCAGTGTGACTGGAGTCCTTATCAGAAGAGACAGAAACACTCAGGGAGAGCACAGCCATATGATGACAGGGCAGAGATTGGAGTGAGGCATCTACAAACCCAGGAACGTGCGAGGCTACCAGAAGCTGCAAGCAGCAAGGAAGCATCCTCTTCCAGACAGAGGCTTTAGAGGGGGCACAGCCCTGCAATACGTTGATTTTGGACTTGTAGTCTTCAGAAGTAGGAGAGAATACATTTCTGCTGCTGAAGCCCTAAAGCTACCCAGTGTGTGGTAATTGTTATGGCAGCCACAGAAAATGTATATAATACCCGTTGCTTCCAAAGGTCGACTGAACTGCAGCCTTTAACTTCACGCATGAAGGCGTTAGCCTCCATAAACTGCCCAGCGAAGGGGGAACTGCTCAGGCTTTAAATAGGAGGTGGAGGGAGATCCCAGAGCTAGAAGTCCACCTGTAGAGAAACCCCATCTACCCTCCCTTTTCAGAAGTGCCCAGTAATATTTATGAGGCTGTGTGAGGGTCCAAGTGTGCCTAGAATGTTAGCTTCCCACACACCCTCCTTCCTGCCTCGTTCACAATTTTGCTCGAACGTCCCCTTTTCTGAGAGGACTTTTCTAACCAACGGACGTAGAACGGCAGCTCTCGCCACCCCTGCACTGCCATCCTGCATTCTGCGTTGTTCCTTCACCGTCCTGAATTCTGTGTTGTGTTTCTTCACAGCGTCGTCTTCTCCTTTACTTACTTGTGTGTTTTGTCTATTGTTTTTCTCCCCACTGGTACCTGCTTTGTGAGTCCGTTTTCTTCACTGATGTATCCTGGTGCCCACAGTAGACACTTGATAAATATTTACTTGTGGAATGAATGAATAAATGAATGAATCATGTCCGGATTAAGACAAGGAGTCTTCCCTTGCCTGGATCAAATCTCAAAGTCATGAGTTTTTTCAGTGGATTCGCCCGTCCCCTGAAGAAAATGCGGAGGTGTTTATAGCAGAGGGGCCTCCGCTCTTTAAAGTGGTTGGAGGAGAAAGACTGAAACCTGGCTTGAGTGTGAAGTACATTTGTCCTGACTTTGAACGTGTGTCTGACTGTTCACGCAGTTATTCACTCATTCACTCCGTCACTATGGGCAAGGCACTGGAGCAGGTCCAGATTTTTCTCCAGTGAGCACACGGTCAGGTGATTCATGCTTGACCCAACCCCAGAAGGAAGTGGGGTCACTTCGGGGGCATGTGACCTGTTCAGTCACCCAGAGCTTCATGTGCAGAAAGGCTCAAGGCCAGTTAGCTGCTGCCATCATGAAATGATTTATAATTTTGTCTTTGAGCTTGTGTTTTTAACGTGAAGTCTCACCGGATGACGGAGCAACATTGCGCTGCATAAGGAAAGGAAATACTTGCAATATTCATGAAGGCCACTGTTCCTTGCCCCCCCATTTGCATGCAGTACTTGTGATGGGCGCAAGGTCACGGACCCACAACATGTCTGCATCATGTGCAGGCATGAACTGAAATACAACTTGTGTAAATTTGGCGAATCTGCCTATGAGTTTAATGCCCTTATCTTTGCATTTAAAACTGGCATCGCGGCTGGGCCCCGGTGGCTCACGCCTGTAATCCAAACACTTTGGGAGGCCGAGGCGGGCAGATCACGAAGTCAGGAGTGCAAGACCAGCTTGGCCAAGATGGTGAAACCCCATCTCTACCAAAAATACAAAAATTACCCGGGTGTGGTGGCGGGTGACCGTAATCCCAGCTGCTTGGGAGGCTGAGGCAGAGAATTGCTTGAACCTGGGAGGCGGAGGTTGCAGTGAGCAGAGATTTTGCCACTGCACTCCAGCCTGGGCGACAGAGCAAGACTCCATCTCAAAAAAAAAAAAAAAAAAAAAAAAAGAAAGAAAGAAAAAGAAACTGACATTGCACGATATAAAGAGGAATGGTAAAATTCATACTAATAATTTCAGATTTTATTTATTCTTTACTTAAAGAGAAAATAGAAAACACCATGACAAATGAAGAGAGAGACTGCAGAAAAAAGGCAAACGCTTTCTGTTTCAATCTCTTTAATGGCACTTGTTTGCTGCTTTTCAGCAAGAGGCCCCAGGTTTGGGCTCTGCAAAAGATGTCGGCCACCCCGGGAGGACACTGTTGGTGCCATTAAAGAGAAACAAAGAACCACGGAGGTTCAGGAGGGAGCAATAACGTCCAGGTGAAGAAGTCAAGCAACATTTCATGGAGGAAATGGCTGTGAGTTGTCCCTGTCCATGCCATGCAGAGCACAAAAGAAGCTGTGTCCTCCCGTATTTGTAAGAAGGCTGGTGCCCTATGACACAATGAGGCTGACGGCTTCAACAGTGAGAAAGGGACCAGCTGACACCAACTTGTGCATCCTCAGCTCTGAGTGACGTTGCAGAACAGGGGAGAGTCTTGGTCACTTTCGGAATGGTGAAGCCGGCTGATATCTGAGTGCCCGGTGGTGGAGAGCAGCCTCAGTGGACTAAGTCAACAGCATCCTACCTCAGAGACTCACTCTGTGCCATCCAAGACCGTCCTCTGTGGACACCCCGCTGTGGCTGGGGAGGCCGATAGACACCGGCCATTCATCTGAACAGTATTTCCGAAAGGACAGGTGGGGAAGCAGGAATGATTGCTTCATGGAGAATTCTTTTCTGGCTTTGGGGTGAGTTCCAAGTGGGGCCATAAAGAATCCCACAACCGGCCGGGCGTGGTGGCTATGCCTGTAATCCCAGCACTTTGGGAGGCCTAGGCAGGCAGATCATGAGGTCATTAGATCGAGACCATCCTAGCCAACATGGTGAAACCCCATCTCTACTAAAAATATGAAAATTATCTAGGCTTGGTGGTGCGTGCCTGTAATCCCAGATACTCAGGAGGCTGAGGCAGGAGAGTTGCTTGAACCAGGTAGTTGGAGGTTGCAGTAAGCTGAGATCGTACCACTGCACTCCAGCCTGGTCACAGAGCGAGACTCCCCTCTCAGAAAAAAAAAAAAAGAACCCCACAACCTTTGCTGGTGTGTTGGAAAGAATGGAATTGTTGGGTCCTACCTGAGCACATCAGGAGAAAAAGGAGCACACGTTTTGGTACCAGCTGATAGTTACCCAGGCTTCCATGGGCTTGATTGCAACAACACTGACCTCTTGTCCAGGAGAATCTGGAGACACAGAGGGAGGGTAGATGTTCCCTTGGGTTGCAGGGCTGCCCCACCTGCCCTCTGGCCACTGCAGAAAGATCAGCAGAGAGAGGCCAGGAACCCAGTAGGACATGCCACAGATGCAGGAGGCCTGCAGGCCCCACGGGCTTTGGAGCTGAAGGAGTCACACAGGGGGCTGAGCCCCGGCCCCTGAGTGACCCACCACTGTGGGAGCAGTTCATCCACCCAGGCCTCTGCCCCAGCTGGACAGTCTGCTTCCCCTCCCTGTGAACTCACCCAGCTCCTTCCTGTCACTGCCCAAAGGCTCCCTGTATCCCAGGCCTCCAGCACTGTCCCCGCAACCTGCCATGCCCACCACGCCTAATTCCAGCTGCCATGAGTGAACAGTTCCACCTCGTCCTGGAACATTCTGCTGTGACAGAGCAGGGTGCCCCATCAGCAGGGGCACAGGTGCAGCTTGAGGGCAGGAAGTTGTGGTGGGTGCCCCCTCCATCGAGGGACTGCAGGAGATGTTGGGCACCCCATTGATGGGCAGAAGAGGTCGTCAGGGGCGTCATTGACAGTGCTTATTTCAGTTGTCTTTTCCTTCTCCTTAAAGGTCCATTCTCTTTACTCCCTCACTCCTTTCCTTGAGTTCTGCTCTCAGATAAACCACCGGCACCAAGCCCTTGTTCAAGGCTCTGCTTTGGGGGTAAACCCAAGTGGTAAGACACTCGTCAGTCCAAAGGTGCTCCCTGACACTGGTCTCTTGGCATCTTAGAGGCAATCCTACTACTTTATTTTAACACACCCCTCAGACCACCAGGTAGCATGCACTGGGGTTTCTGCAGTGGGACTTGCAGCTCCCTGAGAGAAGGAGGAAAGTGGGCAGTTCAGGATCTGCACAGGTGCACAGGTGCACAGGTGAGGCTCCCTGGCACACACACTGACTACTGACCACTGGCACACGTCCTGAGTAGACTCACTGGCACACACACTGACTACTGACCACTGGCACACGTACTGAGTAGATTCACTGGCACACATACTGACTAGAAGGGCAGTTCAGGATTGGCACAAGTGCACAAGTGAGGCTCCCTGGCATGCGTACTAACTAGGTTTGCTGGCACACACACTCACTAGAGGGGCAGTTCAGGATCTGCACAGGTGCACAGGTGAGGCTCCCTGGTGTACACTGACTAGTGCAGCACACGTACTGACAGCATGAGAACTTGATGGACGTTTCTCTTTGTCCAAAACTTATTCATCACTAGTTTATTCATGTTTTAGTGGAGTGACATTACCTGGGGATCCAGGTAGGCACATCTCCAAGGAGAAGGAGGCAAGCTTTGGATGTGGATCTCACGGTTTCTGAGAGGTAGACACCCAGCCTCATGTGACATATGCTCTAGGTAGTGTCCTCCCCAAGGGACTGAACTCCACTTGTCCTTAAGCAATAGGTCCCAGGATGTCCCTAAGCTGCCAGAGGTAGAATGACCATAAAATGACCAAGTATCTTCCTATGAGGCCACCAAGGTTTAACTCATAAAAATATGCCATTTGCATTTGTATACCAGAGTTTGCTTTTTAAATAGGTTTCTCACAACAACCTCATAAAGCAGGCAGGCTACTTTAGCCCCACCTTCTTGCTGCTGTTTGGTACCAGGGAAACCGAGTGAAATGAATTGCATCTTTGTGTTCCTCCAAACTCATACGCTGAAATTTTAGCCCCTGATACAATATTACTAGGAGATGGCCACTGGGAGGTGATGAAGTCATGAGAACAGACCCTTCATGAATGGGATTAGTGCCTTTGTAAAAGGGACCCCAGAGTGTTCCCTTCCCCCTTCCACTATGTGAGGATACAGTGAGAAGATGGGTAACTGCAGCCTAGAAGATGGCCCTCCCAAGAACCCACCCATGCTGGTGCCTTGATCTTGGACTTCCCCCAACCTCCAGAACTGTGAGAAGTATATGTTTGCTGTTTCAGCCACCCAGTCTGCATTAATTTGTTACAACAGCCTGAGCTGGCAAAGACACTGACACTCAGATGAAGTGACCTGGGTCACAAGGCTGTTTTGTGCAGAGCCCAGTCCAGAGGCCCAGTGAGTTGAGTCTGAGCCTAGGACACATCTGAGCAGAGGGTGCTGCCTCCATTCACACCATGGATCCAATCCAAAGAGTCCTAGGTTGCCCTGAGACAGACGGCCCATAAAAAGCAGAAGAGTTATCAACAGGCACAAATAGAAAACAAACCAAAGTAGGGCATATTGAAAAAGCATCCACAGGAAAAACAAGATTAGTCATTAGCGGGAGAGAGAACAGAGCACATTAATAGAGAACAGAAAGTATTCTCCCTGACAGCCTGAAGCACCACTCTCTGCTGTAATATTTCCTGTTTTGGTACAATTGGTAAAGTTATTCTTTTTTTCTCCCTCCCTCGGTTTCCTGTCTCTCTCTGCTTCTGTGGTTTATGCTTGTGCACATGGAGAGCCATTTCTCTTTTACTGACCATTTGGCTTTCGGGAGCATTTCTGCTGTTTTTCCATATCCATTTGTTTTCTTCTTTGTGTAAGAAGGACCTGATGTCCAACTCCAGAAGTCAAACATTATGAAGATCTAATGAAAGCTTTTTTAAGAAGAAAAATGGCAAAAATGAAAAAGCCCTTCCTCTCATTGTCCTCCAACCTGAGACTGTAATTCAACTCCTGAAACAGTAACATCACCCCAGGCTAGCATGGAAGAGTTAGCATATAGGAGTGCCTGAGAGTCCTGAAATTTCCTCCGAGCATTCTGAGCTCAGGATAAGGCCAAGGGAAGTCTCCAAAACGTGGCACAGGGGGCATTTAGTGAGGGTCTTTCTTGGGGAAGACCTGAGGGTCAGCTATTCAGAGGTCTGGGGATGGCACAGTTAACTCTTCCCGGACCTTGTTTCCTTGCTAGGTCCTTACAACACCAGGTACTCATCCATCTAAAATAAAATCTCATTTTTTTTACTGAGATCCTCATAAAACAGAAAATTGAATGGTTCTCTTTTCCCTAAGAGCTTATGAGATGTAAATGAACCCTTTCATGCAACACCAGGCTCAGAAGTGAAGATCATCTCATACCAACCATATAAAAATATGATTAAGCAACATTTTCTCAAGCATCTTCCTCTCATTTAATATCTTCCAGCAGATATCTCGCTTAGATCCTAGTAGAAGATGTGCCAAAGCGTCAGAATTACAGTCAACTGTCCTTGGCTCCATGCATCTGATTGAAGAGAAATTAAGCGGCTCCTGAAGCACCCTGGGGAGTGAGTATCTCATTGCCCGATACAGCTCTAATAATCACACCACCTTAACCTAATAGAAGAGGGTAAACACATTATTTTGCATGAAATTATGTTTCTTAATGAATTAATAATAGGGTTACAATTCTCAATTCAATAAGCAGAGAAATACAGAGAATAAAATAAGGGCAAGCAACTGCATTACAATTAGTTGGTCTTTGCAGCACTGTGTTTAGGAGTGCATTATCTCTGATTGCAGAGGAGGATGGGTAAATCATGGTAGGGTTAGCCCTCAGCTGCTGGGGAGTTCACATGTGGTAGAGAAGAGGAGAAGAGGCTGCAATGAACAACTCTAGAATAACAATGACTCGTTTCTGTGTCAACTGACCCCATCCATTCCAAGATTCTGATTCTTGAAGATTTTTCAACATTGCTCTTTTGTATATTAGTGATACCCCTTGCCCTTCCCTCACTTCCCTTTGATTGTTTCTATCCAATTCATCCTTGAATTTGAGCGGCCACCTTCGTTGACACATTTTTGGAACCTAATGTCATTTGTCTTTTTTTTTTTTTTTTTTTTTTTTTTGGCGACAGAGCGAGACTCTGTCGCCCAGGCTGGAGTGCAGTGGCGCGATCTCGGCTCACTGCAAGCTCCGCCTCCCGGGTTCACGCCATTCTCCTGCCTCAGCCTCCCGAGTAGCTGGGACTACAGGCGCCCACAACCGCGCCCGGCTAATTTTTTGTATTTTTAGTAGAGACGGGGTTTCACCGTGGTCTCGATCTCCTGACCTTGTGATCCGCCCGCCTCGGCCTCCCAAAGTGCTGGGATTACAGGCGTGAGCCACCGCGCCCGGCCATGTCATTTGTCTTAAATCGACCTCTTCATCCCCCACACTCATGGCCCTGCCAGCAAAAGCCTTCTCATACCACACCAACCTGAGGACCACATTCCCACCTCTGGATCCCTGGGCCGTAAGAAATTTGGCCTTGGCCAGAGACAGTGGTCTGGCCTTTGTCCTCAGCTTCTGGAAAGTAATATGTGTCCAACATGACAGGAGGATGTTTGTTTAGCATGGCTACTGGCCATACCAGATCCTAGGGTGGAGGCTGACCATGTCAAAAAAGACCGACCATGTGATCTAGGGTGGCAGCTGGCCTCCGGGCATCAGTTAACCTGGAGGCTGAGTTCAGTTGTGTGGGCAAGCAATCAACTCATCATATATAAGTAATGAGGACCCAATAAAAACTCTGGACACGGATGCTCAGGGGAGCTTCCCTGGTTGGCAGTACTCTATGTGTGTGGCCACACATCCCTCCAGGAGAGTAACATGTGCTGGTGCCAGGGGAACGCATCAGGAGAAGGTTCACGTTTGGGCGATTCCCAGACTCTGGTCTGCCCTCTGCACTTCTTTTGGCTTATGGAAATTTGTATTCTCTTCCTGTAACACACCATAACAATGAGTATAACAGCTTTCAATGAGTTCTATGAATCTTTCTAAAGCATTATTGGCCTAGAGGGTGGTTTTGGAGACCCCCTGAATGTGCATTTGGTGTCAGATGTGAGGAGAGTCTTGGAGAAGACCATGCCTTCAACCCGGCAGTTTGGCTAACTCCAGGTGATCCCTCGGGTTTTCTAACGTTGTGTTTCCTCTTCTCCAGATCTGAGGTCTGGCACTATCTCTGGCCACCTCACTTGGTCTTCCGGCTTATTTAGTGTGTGTTAGATGTGGTTGGGGTCTTTATGTTTCCGGGAAGAGTGAAACAATGCATTTATTTTTAGTCCAAAGTTACCCAAATTTGGGTCTAAGAAAGTCTTGGCTTGACCCCCCAGGGTTTTATAAAACAGCTCAGGAGTCAGAACACTGCTAAGTTTGAGGAGTGGCTCAAACTAAGAGCTATTGTCACCAGGGACGGAAACCCTCACCTTTTATGCCTCTGCAAGAGCAACATTATTTCTGGCCTGCTGAAGGGCCATTGCCAGATCTCACCTAGAGGATCAATGAGGACACTCAGGATTCGCTGCCCAAAGAGTTGGATCTGAGCCACAGGAGGGAAAGGCTGATCTGTGGGTTTTATCTCATCCTTCTCCCTGATTTGTATTAAGGGAATAGAAAATACCCAATAAACCTTTGAATGTGTAGGGCTGATCCCTATAGGGTATAGCGTTAGCTTGAGTAAAAGTAAAAGGAGGAGGAGGAGAAGGAAAAGTGGAAGGAGGAGAAAAAGGAGGAGATTAGGTGTTATTTTTTATTTGCTAAGCATGTCTTATGTGCAGCCACATCTGAGCACCTGGAGGAGGCGGCCACAGCTCCACAGACTGGAAGGAAGAATTGTGCTGCATGGAACTGAGACAGATTCCCATTGGTTGTAATGCCTCTCAAATGCACACAAATGTCCCTGCAGAGGCTCCTGCACTCAGAGATTGCCTGATTCTCCAAACTGTGCTCTCTGTATCTACACTGCTACATGCTTAAAGCTTAATCAAAATGCAGGAGTGGGGCTGAGAACCACTTGCCAGTGGGCCTGTTAGTTACCAGGTTTTCGTGTGGAACACACTGGTCTGGGGACTCCCGTGTCCTTGATATTGAACAGTGGTGGAGTTGAGAAGAATCTCCCAGCTCAGATGGGCCTGGGTCTCAGTCCTGCAGCTGTCTTTTTGCTCTTCCCTGTGGGCCTGGCTTTTCAACTTTCCAAGCCTCGGGTGTATATATGTTTGCTTGTCAGTAAAAGGGGGATGTATCGCCTGCATCTCAGAGTTGTAAGAAGCATTAATTAAAGTGATGTAGATAAGGGGCTGAGCCCAGTACCTGACTCAAGAACTGGTTTCTGGTTTAGAATCAGATACAGGAGAGAATACCTCTATTGGCCAGGCACTGCTTCAGCTACAACGGAGGCAAACATCTTTGAAAGGCTAATCATATCCAGCCATAAAGACTGTAAACATAGCATGGGTGAAAGAAATCAGCGTCGTAAGTGGCTACCTCTCTGAGAACAAACTCAGTTTTGTTGGTTTGGATCTGGTGGTGGTCTTGGCTTTTGTTTGCTATTAACCTAAGTGGAAGAATTCAAATAAAGCTGCTGTCAGGAGCATATTTCTTGGTAAATCCAGAGCATAATAAAAAGCAATGAGTGATCTCAATGTCAAAAGAGTAATAGAAAATTCTACTTGCAGCAAATACAAATAGTACTTGCTGTTAAAAGGACAATATATTCCAGAAACAGAGAAAAACCACCAGATGACCAGCTCCATCACTTCCAGTTGACTTACAGTGTGGTGAGTTCCAGGACTTGTATCAGAAAGGAAATTCAACCCTAATGTTTCTCTCTCAGAAAATTTTTCAAAAAGGATCTTCTTTCGTGGAGGCAAAAGCAATGGAATAACATGAAACAGAAACATTTTTGGTTATCAAAGATTGGGTTGTGTATTACTTTATAGTGATCATTGCAAGTGAGGAACAACTGACTTGCACTGGCTTAAGCAGAGGGGGTTGTTTTCACTCAATTTCTTGGAGAGGCTGTAGTAGGCAGACTCCACGGGATGCTGGGTGCGGGGAATCCAGGCACGTGCATGACTTATTTCCCTGTTATTCCTCAGATCTGCTTACCTTTGCTTGGTCTGATTCCCTGGCAGGCCCCTGCACGCAGCAGGCAGGATAATGAAGACACTATTATGAGCTAAGGCTTGGTCAGTGCCTGCACTGTGGCAGGTATCATTAAGCAGCCTTACATCCTCAGCATGGTCCCAAGAGGGAGAGTGCGATCATTAGCTCTTTTCACAGGGAGGGAGACTGAAACCCAGCTTTCTCAGATCATACTTCAGGAAATGACAGAACTGCAGCTGGAACCCATGTGCTCAACCTCCGAGATTGCTCTCCCCCACCACTAAATGGAAGAGGACAGCTGTCTCCAAAGTCTCAATAATACAGGAGTCTCTAGCCCTACTGAGGCCACATGGCCATCCTTGGCCCAATCACTGTGGCCAAAGGAGTGAAATAGTCTCATTGGCCAGCTTGGGTTCTGGGGCCACTTCTAAGGTGCAGAGGAAAGCAATGGGGCTCTGTGATTTAGGACCCCAGAGAGCAGGGGTGGAGGGATCTCCCAAAGGAACCATAAACAGGGGATAAGAAATTATGCCACCACCATCCTTAGCACCCTCCCTGATCATTTTTCCACGAGCAGCCTTCAGAATTTGCACCAGAGTGTGACTTGGAGTGTGTGAAGGGGAGGGGATATGCAGGGAGGAGCCACCATTTGGGGGGCAGGTAGCCTTAGGGGACACTAGTCTTTGTTTTGGCACTCTTCCTCAAATTTCTGAAAAGAAATACATTCTCTAGGCTCTTTACATTCTAGGGAATTGTTGGCTAAAGAGGCAAGCACCTTTGAAGGCACTGGACTTCTTTGTGGAATCCTCATCTGAGTCTAAGACGTTGGGACTTCATGAATACTGGGCCAGTTTGGAAACCCGAGAGACTTTCTCCCATGTCTCAGAGAGTGTTTTGTGGCAGCCCCGACTCAATCACACCATTCAAAAAGATGAACATGAAAATCGGTCGTCAGTCACAAGTTTCCCTGAGATTTGCAGGATCCAGTCTGGTTTGGGAATTAATGAACCAACATGCTAACCATGAAAATTATTTGCAAGCACGCATCTAGCACAAGGTAAGGGATGCCCTTCTTTCTTGTTAAGGCCTTGGTAGAAAAATCTGCACAGTTAATATGCAGAGTCTGTTCCCCAACCTCCTTCTAATAAATTGGTGTAACATCTTGCATAGCTAAATCATGAAGGGGGGACTAAGCCCCAGAGGCCAGTTATAAATGCACGAAAATAATATAGAACTAGGTACATAAAATAGAAGCCTATTTCTTCATCTATACTAATGGATTTTAAACAGAAAAAATAACTGAGAATGAGCACCAGGCACATTAGAAATTTAAATTAGGTTGCAAAGCTCCCCCAGTTCATACAAGAAGGTCGGCTTGCAATAAATGATTCAAGGGAGCATTCCTTAGGAATAAAACTCACATGTTTTTACATTAACCGATGGGCTCTACAGATGATGCTTCACAACGTGTTTTGGTTGGCTGTTTCCTCACACCATATTCCCTGCATAAACCTGAGCGTGCTGTTCATTTTTTAAACCCTAAGAAATAAAACATTCTTACCCGTGGGCTCTTGTTGCCCAATTCTGTAGGGTTTCTTTATTGACTTTAGGTGACTAATTCTTTTCAACTATCCATAATGAGTTGTTCCCAATATATGTTTAAGAACATTCCTCTGCCAGTTATAAAAATAATGTATACTTGTGGAAAATAAGAAAACACAGAGACATATAAATAACAAAAAGAAATTACCTATGGCCAACAACCCAGAGTTAAATCTAGTGGCTATTTTTCTTTCTTGCCACTCTGTCTGTACATATACACGTATTACAAAATTTGGATGATACTGCACGAGACTTCTGCATCCTAGTTGGTTTTTCCTTCCATACCATTATGCTGTGAAAACATCGTGCTTTTATTATTCTTCAAAATGTCATTTCAGTGGTTGCATACGATTCCGTCATATGGGTTGCCATAATTTATGAAGCCATTCATCAAGTTTCTCTCGTAAATAACGCTACCATAAACATCTTCCTACATAAATCTTTGTTTATGCATTCAACAAATATTAATCGTCTATTTCCTCTGAACTTGGTTCTGTGATAACTGCTGGAGAAACAGCAGAGAAGATTACACACATGATTTCTTTGTTTGGTAATTTTTTTCATTACATCCTTAGGATAGATACCTATACAAGTGATTACTTTTTATACCCTCTTAACACGTATTGCCAAGCAAACTGTTTCTCACTAAGGTTGTGCCAGCTCATAATACACCAATGCCTACATACCCACAAGTAGCTTTTATTGCATGCTTACCTGTGCTAGGCTCTGTCCTAAGATTCTGGCTTGTGTTGTTTCAGCCCTGGAAGAGGTAGGTACTGTTGTTATTCTCATGCTATAGGTAAGGAAACTGAGGCTCAGAGAGTTAAAGTTGTAAACGGTCAGGTAAGATTCAAACCCAAGCCCTGGCTCCGTGGCCAGATCTTTACTGTTGCATATAAATTATCTTTATTGATTCTTGGCCAATTTGAAAAGGAAAGAGTATCTTGCTTTTGGTTTAATGTCTACTCTTGATTATTGCAAAAGTACCAAGTTCTCCTAAGTTCATCAGCTCTTTATGGTCTTCTCAGTGAGTGGATAGACCTCCACCGACTGACGCAATTCCTTATTGCCCCACCCATCTCTCCAGCTGGTAGACACTTAGGAAGCAGACACTAATTTTTATACTGGACTGAATAACATTATAGGGTTTATAATGTTTTGGGAACCCTAAATCATCATGAGGATATTTATAAGAGACATTTTAGAGATATAAAACTGTCCAAGGTCAGAGCCAAGATTTTTTCTTCTGTGTAGTCAATTTACTTTGAGAGTGCATATTTTGTAATTTACGAAATGTAATGAAATGTATATGATTTATAAAGTTTCCATCCCCAGTTTAGTAACAAGATGCAGTTAAGGGTTAAATGTTGAGAATTTTACCCCAGTCTGCAACCTCCCTGTCATTAGCATTCTTCTGTCCTCAAAGAACAATGCGTGCCTCTTCCTGGTCAAGATCTACCAATCCATTGATACTGTTTACTCCACAGCCTGTATGATATTTTTTACTGAATTGTTACTTATTATACACTCTCTGCCCCTTCTTTATCCTCTGCCTCTTTAGGGGCTCCTGATACTCTTTATATAAACTTGCTTAAGTGTTTTCTATTTTGAAAATCTTTCTTTGCTCACATTTCATACTTGAGATAATTTTTCTTTCCCCCCGTTTATCCAAACTTCTCAAATGAATGCTACATTCACTATTTCAACATCCTGGCCTCCCATTAACTCCCTGGGCTGGCTTCTGCTTCTCAGCACTCTACTGAAATCTTAAGAAGGTTGCAAAGAGCTTACTAAAGTGAAATGAAGTGAATCTGTGTTCTCTTTCTCAGTGAATCTTTCAGCTACACTTGACGCCACTCAGTTCCTGAAACTCTCTTCTCCACGACTGTACCCTCTTTCTGGTGGCTCTGCTCTCTGATCCTGCATTTTTTGTTCAATCCATCCTCTACTGGTTTTCCTTCTACCCTTCATGTACTGGTGGCCCTTGGGGTTCAGTCTTCCACTAACTACTGTTCCCGTGCTATATATTCTCCCTGGATGATCTCATTTACTCCAAGTGCCTCCTACATCTTGATGATTCTCTACATATTCAATATAATTGCCTGCAGTTTCCCCCTACTTTGAAAATAATACATCATCAAATTCTTATAACTACCTGGATGCCTTCAGTGTGTCTCATATGCACACCTCTTCCTCTTTCTATGTCCTTGATCACAGTTGTAGACACCACCATCCACTCATTTCTTAAACTGGTGAAAGCTAAGGCTGTTGCTTTGAGCCTTCTTTTCTAACACTGGGGGTGAGTGCTATAAATTACCCCTTAGCTACTATTTTAACATAATTCCACAATTTTGATGTTTCTTCATTTCTAAATATTTTCTAATTCCTTTTTTATTTATTTCTTAATCAATGTGTTACTTAGAAATGTATTATTTAGTTTGCAAATACTTGGGGGGGATTCCAGTGATATTTTTGTTATTTTTAAATTTAATTCTGGTCAGAGAACATACATTGTATGACTTTACTCTTTTTAAAGTTATTAAGACTTGTACTAAGGCTCAGAGCATTGTTTATTTTTACACATGTTCCTTGTGTACTTGCAATAAACATGTTTCTGTTGTTTGTGGGTGGAGTACTATATAACTGTTAACTAGGTCAAGTTGCTTGACAGTCCTGCTCACATCTTCCAAATTCTTTCTATTTTCTATCTACTATATCTATCAATTAGTGACAGATGGGCTAATGACATCTCTGATTATAAATATGGATTTGTATATTTTTCCTTGCAGTTCTATCAGTTTTTGCTTCATGTATTTTGAAGCTCTGTTATTAGGTGCATATACATTTAGAACTGTTGTGTCCTCTGGATGAATTAGTCCCTTTATCATTACGAAATAACCCTCTATTTTTGATAATATTCTTTACTCCAAAATCAACTTTGAGTGATATTAATATAATCACTTCAGCTTAATTTTCATTAGCATTATATATCTATCTATATATTTATATATACACATGTAATGTATGTACATACACATGTAATATATATTTACATGTACATATATGTAAAAATATACAAATATATTTACAGGTACATATGTATATATACACACATATATTTACGTACACATATATGTATATACACATATAATATATTTACATATACATATATGTACATGTACACACATATTATATATTTACATATACATATATGTATATATACACATATATAATGTATTTACATATACATATATGTATATATAATGTTTTATATATATAATACATTAGATATAATACATTATATATAATGTATGTATATATTATATATACATATACATGAGATATACATTATATATAATGTATGTATATATAAAACATTACATATAATGTATTATATGTATATATAAAACATTATATATAATGTATTATATGTATGTATTATTATATATGTATATGTATATTATATATAAATACATTATATGTATAAAAAGCATGGAACTTGCTTTTTATTCAACATCTAACCATCTCTACCTTTTAATTCGATCATTTAGACCATTTATATTTCATGTGGCTATTTCTATGATTAGGTATTAAGTTTCCATTTTGCTATTTGGGTCATTTCTTCTTTGTTTCTTTTTTCTTTTTTCTACCTTATCTGCCTTTTTCTAGATTAATATTTCTTACGATTCCCTTTCATGTACTTTACTGGATTGTTCGCCTTAGCTTCTCACTTTGTTGTTTGCATGGTTGCTTCGGGCTTTGTAGTATACACCTTTAACTTATCACAGTTTGCTCACAGGTAATATTACAACACTGTGTATAGTACTGCACTGCACACCTAGCTTCAGATAGCTAAACACCTTACAGGGGCATACTTCCCTTTCTGCCCTCCTGGTCTTTATGGTCCCGTTGGGTCATGCATTGTACTTTTACACATGTTATAAAGCACACAATTCATTGTTGTTTTTTGCTTAAGCAATCAATTTTATTATAATATTAAAATAATAAGAAAAACCAGATATTGACCTATGTCGTTACCATTTCCAGCACTATGAGTTCCCTGGTCTCTCAACTCTGTTTCTTAACCATGGAGTCCACCGGGCTCCGTATCATACAAAGAGCTGGGGGCAATCGCGGGGCTCACCTTGTTAGTTTCTCATCTTTTGGGGACCAGTGTCCTTCATTGCTTGACATACAGTGTGTCACGTATTTCGTCTATTTGGGAACTCTTTCAAAAGGGAGCTAAATCTTGTCTCTTATCCACCAGAGTGAGAGTCTCATGATAGTGGCTCTGATCAATGTTTTCATACATGTCTCTTCCCCCAGTTTGGGGGGATGTGAATGGCTTGAAGACAGAGCCCTTGCCTTACTCCTTAGGGTGTGGTCTGCAGAGTGTGGGCTCTGAAGGTCCTTGTTTCAATTCTGCCACTCACTGTTTATGACCTTGGGCAACTTACTTAATTTCTCTGTGCCTTAGTTTCCTCACCAATAAAATAAGGATAGTAACAGAACAACTGGGGTTATTTTGAGAATTCAGTGATCCATGCAGCATGCTGAGTAGAGCAGCTGGCACATAGCTCCCAGTCTCAGCAACTATTAGCCTAATAATAGTAACCCTTGCTACCTAAATTTTATATTCTTCTCTTCACATGTAGTGAGTGGCAGAGATTGACTAGAGAAATATCTTTATGAATGAGTGATTTTGATCCTTTCTGGATCCTCATTGTTAAGCCTCGTCAAATGCTTCCTCCACACATGAAAACCTCCCTGCCTTGTTCAGTTGTTTTTTCTTCATCCCTGAGTCATATGACTCTCACCGTGAAGCCTTCGCTTTTCACCCAAGTAGCTGGAGATGTGCAGACATTGTCTGTATCAGAGCATTGCTGAAATTCAACTCTTAGTTGATTCAAATGGCAGAAAGTTGTCTGTGGGCAACACAGAGCACAGTATTTTATAGAAATTGATGATGCCTTGAAGGGAGCTTAAGCGGATAATGTAATGGGAGGACAGATCCATCGGCACTTCCCTGATTAAGCTGATGGCTTAGAATTGGCATCAGACCGCTGCATCCGGCGTGATTATTTCACGTTCATTCCAGAGTGACGGCAGCTGGGAATTTTCAACTATTGGGAGATTTGGGGAATTCGAGGAATGATATGAGCTTGGAGGGAGATGTACTTTAACGGGTTGGATTTGAAATCATGTCACCAGCCTTACAGATTCCAAAGGATGATCTGGGGTTCTTCTTGCTGTTACAGAATCTTAGTCCCCTCATATTCTTAGCTGGTACATTTTGACTCTGTGCCAGAAGAAATGTGTGCAAAATATCTCCTTTTCAGGATGTTGCAGGCATATAACGCTTGATCATTAAGCACACGTTTCTGCATTATAGGATTTTATCTAATAACACTCTTGATTTCCCTGTGTCTTAATGGCCCCTCCACCACGTTTTTTTTGTCTTGGCTGAGGTTTGAATCCAGAACTCCATCCTCAAATGGCCTCAGGATCATTAGGAGAGGCATTAACATCGCCTAAAGTAAAATGACAGTGGAAAATAAAATGAATGGGGCCATTTTAACTTCTCAGACCTACAGATGATTTTTGGAGAATAGAACAAGTGGCAGCACCCATCGAGGCGGGTTTGGGATTTACCTCCCATCCAGGATGAGGATCAGAGGTTTTTCTTTCGGGCCATTTTGGCGTGACTTTTATGGGCTTTGAAAGTCTGACAGAGGCATGAGTGCATGAGCTGGACCAACCCTCTTTTTGTGTCTGCTCATTCACAGGGTGGTGTGCGGCGGGGGGGTGGGTACAACCCACAGGAGCACATAAAATGGGTCATTGAGCAAGAAAATGGGCACTTTTTGCATCTTAAGTACAAGTTGTAAGTAATTAGCTTTATGCTCAGAAATGTTTTCCATGCGTAGCTGATGTCCTTCCTCATCCTGTCTTGTGTTTGGAAATGAAGCATTTGATGAAAACTCTCTTTCCAGATAGGGCCCAATGTAAGAAATCATTCCCAATCCAGAGTTTGGGACAGAAGGGAAGACTTAAATCTATTCTCAGTAAAGATATGGAGTGATTTTGGTTTTCATATTTTACCCTTCTAAAATTTGTCTGGTGCATAGAACTAATAGCTGGTGGTATTGTTATCACAACTTTTAAATTTGACTGTTGCAATTTCACTTTCAAATAGACCTGTGATTTCTACAAGTGGCCTTAGACTCTGAGATTAGTTCTAGGGCTTCACAGGCAAGTATGTTTAAAAGTTTTATCATTTGTTTTCGTTGTGTTAATTTTTCTTTTCTTTTTTTTTTTTTTGAGATGGAGTCTCACTCTGTCTCCCAGGCTGGAGTGCAGTGGTGCAATCTCAGATCACTGCAGCCTCTGCCTCCAGGGTCCAAGCGATTCTCCTGCCTCAGCCTCCCAAGTAGCTGGGATTATAGATGCCCATCACCACGCCTGGCTAATTTTTGTATTTAGAGTAGAGACGGGGTTTCACCATGTTGACCAGGCTGGTCTCAAACTCCTGATGTCAGGTGATCCACCCACCTCGGTCTCCCAAAGTGCTGGGATTATAGGTGTGAGCCACCCGCCCAGCCCATTGTGTAAATCTTTATGTTTATCTTTGATGTATGCTGATAATAGTTTCCCACACATGGTAGTGATATCCAAATTCCTTTAAAAATAATAGTAACTGAATTAAACACATTAAGCAAGCAATAGCTCAGCTATTAGTTTTACCTAAATATATTAAGCAAACAATAGCACATCATCAAAAGCTTACAGATGTTAAATACATGGCCATGAAGTGGACAATGAGCTCCTTGACCAGGGAGATGTCCCCACATTTCTACCCCCAGTGCCCTGTGTAGACCCCTGGCACGGAGCTGAGAACTGCTGTGTGAACCAAGAAATAACATTCTTGTGGATATTTTGGTGTTACGCAAGTTTTAAAAAGTTTCTTCATCTCCTCACATGCACAGTGGGGATGTTAATAATAGTCACCTCGGCTAGGTGCAGTGGCTCATGTCTGTAATGCCAGCACTTTGGGAAGCCAAGGCAGGAGGATCAACTGAGGTCAGGAGTTCAAGACCAGCCTGGCCAACATGGTGAAACCCTGTCTCTATTAAATACAAAGAAGTAGCTCAGTGTGGTGGCGCGTGCCTATAGTCCCAGCTACTGGGGAGGCTGAGGCAGGAGAATCCCTTGAACCCAGGAGGCAGAGGTTGCAGTGAGCTGAGATTGTGCCATTGCAATGATCTCCAGCCTGGGCAACAAGAGCGAAACTCCATCTCAAAAATAATAATAATAATAATAGTCATCTCAAAGACTATTGTGCAGATTAAACAAATCTGTGCCTGCAATTTGCTTTACCCACCATAAGGACTGTGTTGTTCAGCTGATTTTCCTCAAATGGCTTTTCCTCTGGAATCTTCTGAGTGCAGCATGGTTTCTGCTCTTTCTTTCCTCTTACCTGGCATGAGGCTTGGCAGTCATTGCCCCTCCCTCAGGAATGAGTCTTCCTGGGCTGCTGCTGAGGTCAGCAGGACAGATGTCTTTCCAGGATTTGGGAGCAAGGAGTTGACCAATGAAGAGTTCTCAGTATTATCATGAGCTTCCCTTTGGCCATCATCTACCTCCTGGTCCTTGACTCCCTCCCACCTTCCATGTCTTCTTAGGTACTCTGGGAAGGTTAAGAACTTCCAGACTCAGGTGAAACTGTGGACCTCTTAAAGCATTACCTCTCCCAGGGGAATTTGTACTGTATCAGAGTCAGAGGGTAATTTCTAGGTCTGTAGTCAATATTAATTGGGAAGGAGAAGATTTCTTATCTTCCTTCCTTCCCTTCCTTTCTTTCTTTTCCTTCCTTCCTTCCTTCCCTCCCTCCTTCTCTTCTTTCCTTTCCCTACTCTTTCCTTTCC
The DNA here is from genome assembly GCF_003255815.1 of Theropithecus gelada. Taxonomy (NCBI): domain Eukaryota; kingdom Metazoa; phylum Chordata; class Mammalia; order Primates; family Cercopithecidae; genus Theropithecus; species Theropithecus gelada. The sequence continues at coordinate 34,009,081 of NC_037668.1, read as the reverse complement.
TTTCCTTCCTTCCCTTTCCTTCTTTCCTTCCTTCCTTCCTCCTTTCTCTCTTTCTCCCTTCCTTCTTTCCTTCCTTCCTTCCTTCGTTCCTTCCTTCCTTGCTTCCCTCCCTCTTTCTTTCTTTCTTTCTTTCTTTCTTTCTTTCTTTCTTTCTTTCTTTCTTTCTTTCTTTCTTTCTTTTTTTCTCCCTGTATTCATTGAGCACCTGCTAGGTGCCAGCCACTGTTCTGGGAGCTGCAGACACTGAAAGTACAAGACAGACAAGGTCTTTGCCTGCCTGGCTCTTACATTCTGGCTGGGAGACACACAATGCACGGTGCTCACAGATTCAGAAAAGAAGAATAGAATATCACACAGATGATTAGAGAGCAGCCGAGCAGCCACTGAGCTTAGATTGTTTGTGCAAGCCTCTCAGCCATGTGATGCCTGGAATTGGGAAGTGGTCCCCTTTGTGGGTCAGACAGCCCTAGCATTTGGACTTTAGTTGGCTTTGTTAATGGGGTCTTCACAGAATTACTATGATCCCTGAAGTTTGCATACTCTCACAATCAAACATTAGTGTGAATACTCATTCTCCAGTTCAACATTCTATTTAATTTTTTAAACCTTGGTCCAATTAGATGATTACTGGATTGATTGGCTTTGAGAATTTGTATTGGAAGTGTCCTGTTCAGTATTGCAAGCTGTGGGAGGAGGGGATCCCTGCCCTTCAAGAACTTACCAGGGAGAATCTAAATGATGACTAAGTCAGTGACATGCTGGTGGAGGATGGAAAACTGACCGTCAACTTGAGTCTGATTTCATCAGCTCTGAGACTTTGGACAAATAATTTATAGTCTTAGGTTTCTTATTTGTAAGTGACTACCATGTTACCTTCCACACGGCATTTAGGTGAGCACCAGTGAGCAAAAACGGGGAAGTCAAACAGTCGTGGCAGGTGGAATGTGGCCTTCCCAAAGATGTCCACGTCCTAATCCCTAGAAACTGTGAGTGTGTCACTTTATGGCAGAGGGACTTGGCTGATGGAGAGATTATCCTGGATTATCTGGGTGGGCCCAACCTCATCTCCAAAGTCTTTCCAGGGGAAAGAGGTGAGCCAGAGGAGATACTTCTGCCTCTGACAGAGGCAGAGGCAGAAGTGATGTGAGTTCCGAAGGGGATCCCTGAGCCAAGGGAGTCAGGTGGCCTCGAGGAGCTGCAAAAGGACAACAGGGTTGTCCCCTGTGCACCACCTATTACCTGCTGGGCACTGTTCTGAGAACCCTGCAAGTATGAACTCAATTCATCCTCGAAACACTCAAACAGCAGAGGGATGATAATTAGCCCCAGTTAGGGGATGGGAACTGAGAACTCTCTTAGAACCTCCAGATGGGGCACAGCTCCGCTGATGCCTCAGTTGTACAGCCCAGTGAGGCCCACTGTAGACTTCTGACCCCTAAGAACTGAAAGATAATACATTTGTGTTGTTTTAAGCAATTAAATTTATGCTAATATGTTCCAGCAGCCACAAGAAACTCACACAACAACCCAGAGGCTACATGCAGCCCTACCGCTTGTTTCTGCACTGTCCGTGAGCTGAGAATGACTTTTCTAGATGCACAATTGCAATTGGTTTGATGGAAGGGAACACTGACTTTAATCCCAATGAAACAAAACAGTATTCTGGAAACAGGAATTTCATTCTTATTATTCGTAGACTCGTATTATTCATATTTCGTATTTTTAAGAAGTACTCAATTATGATGATATCCATCAATAAAAATGTGTGGGAATTTGTTTTCTCTCTTGTGACATGAGTAAGTAGGTAATAATCTGGAATTTGTCCCTTGGCCTGCCAAGCTGAAAATATCTGCTCTCTGGGTCTTTATGAGGAAGTTTGTCCACCTGTGAACTAAGCCTTGGAGAGCTGCTCACCCGCCTCAGCAGTGACTTTTCTGCAACAGTCGTTTTTACCAACAGGTGAAACTGCCATCTTTGTCCCAGAGTGATGTCGGGGCTGGGGCTGCAATTGAGCTTGTCGTTTCTCCTCTTCATTAGTGTACACAGAGAAGCAGATTCCTACTGTGGGGACTGTCACAGAGAGCCATTTGAAGAGATGACCCGTGCCTTAACTATTTTATTGAATAGAATAGGAATATAATCCACCTCCCCTCCCACAGAGTGATGATAGCAAAATCCGGGGCAGCCGGCCTTCTGGGCAGCTGCGGTGTCAGCTCCAGGTACCGAAAGAGGGCGGCTAGGGCTGCTCCCTGTCCTCCAGGGGTCCCTGTCCTCCAGGGGTCCCTGTCCGTGATCCGTGGGAGGCAACATGTACCCAGGCAGCCCTAAAGATCACAAACCCTCACAGCTCCACGCCCACAGGCACACTGCCTGCCGAAGCTCCCTGAGCCAGAGCTGTCCTGACCCCGGGCTGCACGGTGTCCAATAAATATGACAGGAGTCAATGACTGGTGTTTGTTTTTCTCATGTGACTCATGGAGACACTTCTATTAAGAGAACTTGAGGATGCTTCTCCCCATGGCACGGGGGTTGGTGGCACCAGAGCTGGACTGCTTGTGTGGAAGCCTCTCCCACTTACAGCGGTGTGGCCTGGGGCCTCGGTTTTCCCATCTCCTAACTGGACTTAATTATCATCCCTCTGTTGTTGGAGTGTTGTGAGGATGAATTGAGTTCATACACGCAGGGTTCTCAGAACAGTGCCCAGTAGGTAACAGGCGGTACACAGGGGAGAACCCTGTTGTCCTCACTGCTCTGATGAGAGTTTGACATATGCACGACTCAAGCAAAGGTTTTTGCCTTTGAATCCTGTATCCTATTCACACCCTCGCACCTGTCTTTGTATCGTGTACTTGGAGTAAGATTTGTCATGAAAGGAGCCTAGTGCTGTGGCAGTCAGAGAGGGACAGGGCTCCGTTGCTGGGGAGCAGCAGAAGAGGTAGTTTTTAAGGTGATTCTTAGAGGATGGAAAAGTCCTCCGTGGGTGTGGAACACAGTAAGGGTGCTCTAGGTGGCAGGAACACCTTGCACAAAGGCTTGGAGCTGGGAAAATTAGGGCTTGATGTTGGAGGAGCATAAAGCAGTCTTCCAGGCCTGAGAAGGGGCGGGGGCCTAACAGCAGAGGGCTGGAGCGTGGGGAGAGGGTGGATTGGGACACAGGGATTGCTTATTGGCAGGTTGAACATGAACCGTCAGAATGTTCCTGCTTTGGTGGGCGGGGTGAGGCTCTCCCTGCTCTGACACTTGGGCAGATGGCCACCCACACCAAATGGGGTTAGAGGGACATGTTATTCCCAGTGTCAACAGCCACCAAGCCACTGCAGCAACAGCAGGTCCCTAAGCGCCCATCCTGCTGAGAACAATTTATGCTGCGCAGGCCGGAGAGGAGGCCAGAGAGAAAACAGTCCACACAAGATCCCAGTCTGGGGCCACTGAGGGCTGAGGCAGGTGAACTGCACAGTGCGGGGTGCTCCTCTGCGGGAGTCTGGCCTCTATTGGGTTTGCTTTGAATCTGACCCCACCCCCTGCGAGGGTTGCTTCTGACTCCCTCGGAGCCTCTGACCTCATGCACTGGTCTCTGCACTCTGACGTCCCCTCCAGCTCCCTGTTCATTCAGTGAATGCCTCCCTGTTTCCCAGCCTCCTGCTCACGTGGGATGGCAATGACGTTCCTGCAAAGCTTCCTCGGCCTGCTGTTTCCGGATCCCCCTGGATGACTCCGAGAGATTAGCTGGGCCCTGGCTAATTAAGCACAGAAGAGGCGTAGGGAGCTGCAAGCTGGGCCTGGGCTTGGAGAGGCCACTCAAACCCCTGGCAAAATTGCTTCTGTTTGATCACATTAACTCCCCAAATGGCTACGCGCTTCTTGTTTCCTATTTGTAGGGGTTTTAATTTTTGTTTATTTTTAATGAACAGGTGCGTGAGACCGGAAGGGCTTGTCATATGGGCTCTGGGCAGCCGCGGTGACTACGCTGACTCTACTGTTTCTCTCTCACGGATTCTCTGTGTGTCGCTGGCTTGTCTTTCCTCCCCCAGCCTGGTGCCTGTGGTTTCTGCTTCCGTGTTTCCACAGCGGGCACATGTTCAGGATTGCCAGGGCTGACCTGCCGCAACCCCTGCTCTTCAAACCTCTTGGTTCAGGAAGACTTCTGTCTGAGCAGATGACCACCTGGATCCCACATGCAGTGCCAAGTGGAGAGTTCCAGGGGTTCAGCTCCCCACTTCACGCCAGGCCATGAGTCGTAGCTCCTAGGTCATAGATCCCAATGCACTGATGTAGGCAAAGTGCCCACATCTGCCCAGTCCTCCACAGAAGGGGCCAGGATAACTGGGAACCCCGTGTCGCTGCCGCCCTATCCCTGGGACATGGGTGAGGCAATTTCTCCTGCAAAGGGATATGGTTAAGTTTGGGCGAAGATGTCTCCATTTCCAACCTGAAAACCTGCTGTGGGTAAAAGGAGGAGTTTTTGGAGTTGAGAGTGAAACCCAGGGAGGAGTCGTTAACCGATGCTAATTGTCCCATATGTAAGCGTGGGCTTGGATGACAGACCAAACAACATAGCTCTGAAATAGGATTTCTTCATCAGATGATGAACAGAAAACAGGAAGCTCATGGTGGGGCGAGTCTTCCCAGAGAAGGACAGGAACCTGCTTGTCGTACTAGACAGGCCCCCTACAGAGTGCTATGGGGACTCCTGGGAGCCATGCTGCTGTGGGCTGAATGTGCCCCTGAAGTTCATGAGTTGGGAAATTAACCCCAATGCAACAGTGTGGAGTTGGGGGACCCATAAGAGGTGCTTAGGCCATGAAGATCCTGTCTCCATGAATGCAGTAATGCTGTTATCTGGGTCGGGAGTGGGTTAGATATCTTGGGAGTGGGTTACTGATAGAAGGATGAATCTGGTCCCATTCCCCCAACTCCTCTCAGCCCTCTTCCTCGTTCTCAGTCTCTCACTCTCTCACTCTCTTACCCTCTTACCCTCCCACCTTCCACCATGCAGAAGGCAGTCCTTGGTTAGATGTCGGCCCCTCAACCTTGGACATCTCAGCCTCTAGAACTTCAATAAATAAACCTTTGTTCTATCTAAATACCCAGTCTCAGGGTTGCTGTTACAGCAGCACCAATGGACCAAGACACAGATTGGAATTCCTTCCTTTTTCTCTCTCCCCTCTGTGGTCTTACCCTTCGACAGAGCTGTGCGGTTCACAAGCAGCTTTCAGTGCGTCTGCTTTGGTAAGCGCTGAGCAACTCCGTGGTGCAGGGGTGTCTTAATTTCAAGCTCACCTCTGCTTGCTCTTAGTGAAAGCTCTTTCCTTTGCTGAGTGGTGTTTTCTATACTCAGAGGATTCATGCCAGAAATCAGAGGGTCCTTAGCTTTCCTGGGAGTGCTGGGGAGGCCTGGAAGGGCAGCTGCCAAGGGATGCATTTTGAACCCCAGCATTCGTCAAGGCACAGGTCTGCAGCACAGGCTCCCCCTCATCTGAAGGAGTCACTGCTTTCCTTTTCAGTCTTTTAAAATGTATGCTTGGTTTAATTTCAGTTTTTAAATAATTCTCCCCTAAGTTACCACTTATCTGTCAGCTCCTCCCAGAAAAACAATTGTTTTTTTCTTCCGACACCATCCACAGAAAGGACTTGCAATTTAAAAAAATTTAAATCAATCAACTAAAGGATTTTAATCTTTTAAAGCACATAATGAAAGTGAGCTTTGTAAGACTTTAACCTGACGGTAAACTAGGTTCAAGTTCAGGCTTTCCATAGGGAAATCTTACCAAAGGCTGTTTCCTCTTTCCTTGCCTTTTCTCACCCATGCCCTGGTGCTCTCTCTTTCACCATTCAACACCAGAACACCAGTGAGCTGTTTCCCTTTCTTTAAATAGAGTGTGTAGTATTGCAACACTTCTTTGGATTACAAAAGTACTATCAGCTAGGTGTAAAAAATAATTTTGAAGTTTCTTAACATGATTTTTAAAAATTCGCCATTGGCTGGGCGTGGTGGCTCACGCCTGTAATCCCAGCACTTTGGGAGGCCGAGGTGACTGGATAACCTGAGGTCAGGAGTTTGAGACCAGCCTGGCCAACATAGTGAAACTTAAATGCAAAAATGTAGTTATAGTACTAGTAATACTATTACAAATGCAAAATTAGCTGAGCATGGTGGTGCACGCCTGTAGTCCCAACTACTTGGAAGGCCAAGGCAGAAGAATTGCTTGAACCTGGGAGGCGGAGGTTGCCGTGAGCAGAGATCACACCACTGCACTGGAGCCTGGGTGACAGAGTGAGACTCTGTCAAAAAAAAAAAAAAAAATTGTGATCGTCCCACGGCCCAGGACAGGACAGTATTACTGTGCTGCCCACCATACTTGGTTTCCTTCACTCACCATTTTCATGCATATGTGACCCGGGATTCCATCCTCAGTAGTGTTATATCATAAAGGCTTTCTGGGTCATTAAAATTAAAACTAGACCGGGCGCGGTGGCTCATGCCTGTAATCCCAGCATTTTGGGAGGCTGAGGCAGGTGGATCACAAGGTCAGGAGTTCAAGACCAGCCTGGCCAAGATGTTGAAACCCCGTCTCTACTAAAAATACAAAAATTAGCTAGGCATGGTGGCATGCACCTGTACTCCCAGCTACTCGGAAGACTGAGGCAGAAAATTGCTTAAACCCGGGAGGTGGAGGTTGCAGTGAACCGCGATTGGGCCACTGCACTGTAGCCTGGGTGACAGAGCGAGACACCATCTCAAATAAAATAAAATAAAATAAAACTAAAAGCTATTTGTATGTCATACAACCCAGTAGGTTTAGCTCTGGCATGGGCAGTGGGAAATTCTGTGGTTCCACACTTGGGTTTACAGTCCCTCTCAAACTCACACCTCCAGGGTCTCTACAGCTGAAGGGAGGAAAGAGGGAGCCCATTTCAATGTGGGAAGAGGGAGAGAGGAAGGGTGCCTGTGGTGGGTGGGCCGCTGCGGGGATGTACCCCTTGGCCTTGCAGACCCCACCGACGGCCTGGAACTTCTTGCTCTTGCTTTCTGCTTTAGAGGTATTTGTCATGGCTGACGGGGAGACACCACCCCCACCCCAAGTCACATGTATGAGACTGCCCTGATTGGCTGCTCCTTCCAGCAAAGCTCTGTCATCCCCAGTGGACTCAAGCTCCTGGGTTCATGCATCTCGGTCTCCAGTGGCAGGTACAGAACATTTAGCTGTGTTTCTTTGTCAGATGCAATTTAGATTGGAGACAAAGGACATCAACTGATTACAAAACAAGCCACTTAGCACACTGTGGCTTTCAGCTCTTAACCCAGCCAAATAGCTCTATGCTTCTCCATTTGGATTTGTGTATCTTCTCTGTTAAGTCATCAGTTTCATCGTCTGTATGTGATTCTGTATTCTCATTAAACAATAACAACAGCACTCAGCCCCATTGTGCATCATCATGAAATAGAAAGCAAACTCTTTTTTTCTTTTATCTTTCTTTTTTTGTTTGTTTGTTTGAGATGACGTCTCACTCTGTCACCCAGGCTGGAATGCAGTGGTGCGATCTTGGCTCACTGCAACTTCTGCCTCCCAGGTTCAAGCGATTCTCCTGCCTCAGCCTCCCAAGTAGCTGGGACTACAGACACACATCGCCATGCCGGGGTAACTTTTTGTATTTTTAGTAGAGACGGGATTTCACCGTGTTGCCCAGGCTGCTTTTAAACTCATGAGCTCAGACAATCCGCCCTCCTCGGCCTCCCAAAGTGCTAGGATTACAGGGGTGAGCCACTGCACCCGGCTGCAAACTTTTTGGTCTTGAGAGGAACTATAGTTTTGACTCACGAAATCACCTTACAAACTTCTCTAAATTCCCTCACAGCATGTTTAAAGGTGGAAAAGAGTCTTCCTTTGAACAGTTGGGTGTGTCCTTTGTGGCAGGGGTAGATAGGAATATTTGCGGCAAAGGGACGTCGAGTTTACTACAGAGAGTGTGACCTTGGAGTTTGGGGCCAATGCTTATGTGCAGTCGTCTCTCTGTTACCTGTGTCGGATTCTGCATCTGTAGAACTGCAGCCACTAGGAATGGGAGGTTGGGTTCCCATTTTTAATCAGCATCCGGGTCACCTCCTCTTGTCGGCAGGCAGGAAATGCAAAATCCTTCCAGCGGCGAGCAAGTCACAGAGGCTTTCCCAGATCAAGCAGAAGTCCCAGAACTGAGGACAGCTTCTCCTTCCACACCCACAGTTGAGCCTGGCCTCTGCCTGCAGGGCTGGGACGAGGCGGAGCTTACTCTTGGGGCTGTACAAGTTTGAGGGTCACCCCTGAGAGTGAGTACTTCCTGGAACAATTCACCCTCAATACCTCATGCCTCGCCTTGTCTCAGGCCTGCCGCTGACCTAGAACCTCAATTTTACTTTGTCAGCTCTAAACAGCTTGCACTTCTGGGCTTGCCTTAATCCGCACTTCTGGGTGTAGACCTCCACTCACTCCGAAGTCATTTATTAAGAGCCTGTTGTGCTTCAGCACTTGTGTAAGATCCTGGGGACGCCGTTTAGAAGTTTACAGACCAGCAGTACAAACATATAACTTAGAGGAGAAAAGTAAGCCTCAGCTTGTCGGTGCAACAGTTTGTAAGCAAGAGAGTGATTTTTTTTTGCTTAGCACGGGTTTGTAATATCTAAATACCTTAAGAATAATAGGAACAGTCCTAGCTTTACTAACAGTGTAGTTACAGTATTAGCGATAGTATGGTATTAGCATTAGTAATGTTACAGAATAGTGGTAATAGTAAACATTAGTAATAAGCCGGGCACGGTGGTTCACGTCTGTAATCTCAGCGCTTTGGGAGGCCGAGGCGGGCAGATCACGAGGTCAGGAGCTCGAGACCAGCCTGACTAACATGGTGAAACCCTGTCTCTACTAAAAATACAAAAATTAGCTGGCATGGTGGCACGTGCCTGTAAGCCCAGCTACCTCAGGAGGTTAAGGCAGGAGAATCACTTGAACCGGGGAGGCGGAGGTTGCAGTGAGCTGAGATCACGCCATTGCACTCCAACCTGGGTGACAGAGCAAAACTTCATCTCAAACAAAACAAAACAAAACAAAACATTTTTGATAGTATTAACAGTAATGTTACTATTACTACCAATGGTAATAGTAACAGTGGCGTCATGATTGACAATGTGGAGTAGCCAGCGAATTCTACGATGTAGTTCCATGATCCAAATTCTCGCCTTCAGCAGTTACTGGCCATATGATACTGGACAAGTGATTGAACCTCTCTGTGCCTTCGTGTCCTCATCTAGAAAAGGATTAAAAGTCATATTCATCTGACCCAAGTTGATGTGAACGTTAAATTAGACAGGGTGATTACTGCACTTAGAAAAGAGCCTGCTGCTATGTGTTGAGTATTGGATGAGTATTGTCAATGACTGCTCTGTTTTGCTGTGTAGAGATCACAAGAACTCAGGGACATTCAGCAATATCCATGCATTGCTCCTGCTTCTGCACAGTTCAACGGGTATAATGGTTAATCAGGTATCAACTTGACTTGGCCATGGGATGCCCAGATATTTGGCTACACATCACTTCTGGGTGTGTGGGTGAAGGTGTTTCTGGAGGAGATGAGCATTAAAATCAGTGAACTGAGTGAAGCATGTTGCCCCACCCCATGTGGGTGGGCTTCATGCAATCCATTGAGGTCCTGAATAGAATAAAAAGGCTGAGAAAGGAAGAATTCTGTCTCTGCCTGGCTGCTTGAGCTGAGACACTTGTCTTCTGCTGCCAGACTGAGACTGACACCATCATTTCTCGTGACACCTGGTTCTCAGGCCCTTGGACTTGGACTGAAGCTATACACTGGCCTTTCGGGGTTTCCAATTTGCATATGGCTGATCAAGGACTTCTCAATCTCCATAATCATGTGAGATATGTCTTCTATTGGGTCTGTTTCTCTGCAGAACTCTGACTAACACAGTGGGTCTGGGGTGGGCTGCGCTCACTCTTAGGCTTGGCTGGGGCATCATGGCTGGTCCAGTCTTCAATCATTACCTTCCTCTTCTTGGCAATAGTGGGCAGGCACAATAACAACAGAACGTCAGAGCCAACCAGTGCAATGCTTTTCAGATGTGGCTTGCAGATTATCTACTAACATTCCCTGGGCCAAAGCGTGTCCCATGGCCAAGTCCAGCGTGGGAAACTGTGAAATCCCCAAAAGGAGGGTACCACAGTGATGGCCAAGGATATGGACTTGCATGAAAGCACCCTTCCGGGGATGGTCCTGTAGTTCACTCCCAATTTGACCCACCTTCTCTTAGCTCTACTTAGGTAGGCTGTTGCCAAGGGTGAACTTATCTGAGTACGTATTGAAAACTTCAGTCATTATCATAGGGTGATGTTTTGTCGTGTGGCCAAACTCTTTTATGTTGGGTTGAGATTTTTAACACTCAAAACAAGTTTGAATCTTCTGCAGTGAAGTTGTTCCTCTCTTCCCAGGGAGAAGGAGAAAGAAAGAGGTGGCAGTATGCAGGTTATGACATCATTCTAGAGACATCTTATCTAAATCCTTGTAACAGATGTTTGAGGAAAGGTGAAACTAAGACATAAGCCTCTTAGAAGTGTTGTCAAACCACTGTAATCTCTTCCAACATATTTAACCAGTGTATGCTCCACACAGGGTGGCCCAGCACACCGCACATTATCAACACTCACCAGATACTGCTCTGAACTGCTGAAGTGCAGGTGACTTTGAAACAGAGAAAAGAACCTTTTGTGCTAAGGAGAATGGCAGTTGGCAGTGCACAAATCACTGAATGTTCAGAAGAAAATGCACTATCAATTAGGATGCATCTTATCTGTGTGCTTGTGTGCTTTTTTTTTTCTTAAAGAAGAAAGCCAAAGGTCATGAAATGATCCATCTGGAAGGAATCCTGCCATCACATTGCACATTCTCCTACTTTCCCAGCAGCTTGCACATGAGTGTCCCAGGAAGAGCATTGTTTGCTCATCCCTCAGTTATCCAGGAAAAATCAACTCCTAAATACTTCAAGAGCAGTGCCTGCCACTTCCTTGCAGTCTGTTGGTATTGATTACCAAAAAGAGATGTGTTTATTAGGGACCTTTCCTTTCAGGGATTATGGTGAGCACTTGGGGAGAGTCAGGGTGGGCCTGGATGGAGGACAGTGTCAGTAATCAAGTGGGAGTGAAGGGCTTGAGCCCTCTCCAGGAAGAATTTGTCAACTTCCTAGTTGGTATGCCCATGGCTGTGGTAGGTACTGGGTGCTTGGTTGTTGACTTAGGTATATACCCATGAGCTATGTTAGGTACTGGGCACTTGGTTGTTGACTTAGGCATATACCCACGAGCTGTGGTAGGTACTGAGCACTTGGTTGTTGACTTAGGTATATACCCATGAGCTGTGGTAGGTACTGAGCACTTGGTTGTTGACTTAGGTATATACCCATGAGCTGTGGTAGGTATTGGGCACTTGGTATTCACTTAGGTATATACCCATGAAACAAACACCGTAATACATGACATAAACCCATCTATCCACCACCTCTACAAGTTTCCTCACGTTTTATTTATTATATTATTTGTGATAAGAACACTTAATATGAAATCTACCCTCAGCAAAATTTTAAAAGTGTAATATAGTACGATTAACTACAGGTGCCATGCTATACGGTAGATCTCTAGGGCTTATTCCCCTTGCTTAACTGAAACAAGTTTTGCCCTTTGGCTAATTTCCTCCCCATTTTCCCCTCCTCCAGCCCCAGGTAACCAACATTCTACTGTCTGTTTCTGTGAGTTTGACTATTTCAGATTCCTCATATAAACGCTATCATGTAGTATTTGTCCTTCTGTGACTAGCTTATTTCACTTAGTGTAATGTCCTCCAGATTCATCCTTGTTGTTATAAATGGCAGGATTTCCTTCTTTTTTAAGGTTGGGTAATTCCATTGTGTGTGCCTATATAGTCATACAACAGTCAGTGTATAAACAGAACAACGTATCTGTCAATGACTGCCTTTATGACAGTGGTCCCATAAGATTATAAAATTGTATCTTTACTGTATATTTTCTATGTTTAGATACACAAATACTTGCCACTGTGTTGCAGCTACCTACAGCATTCAGCACAGCCACAGCTGCACAGGTTTGTAGCCCAGGAGCAATAGACTGTATCATACATGCATGACTCTGTGTGTGTGAGTGTATCATGCATGACTCTGTGTGTGTGAGTGTATCTATCTATCTATCTATCTATCTATCTATCTATCTATCTCTCTGTCTGTCTATCTATCTATCTATCTATCTATCTATCTATCTATCTATCATAAAACGTTTTCTTTATTCATGGTGGGCACTTAGGCTGATTTCACATCTTGGGTATTATGAAGAATGCTGCAATGAACATGGCAGTGCAGGGATCTCTTTGAGATCCTGATTTCCTTTCCTTTGGATATATACTTAGAAGTGGGATTGCTGGGTCACAAGGTAGTTCTATTTTTAATTGTTTGAGGAATCTCCCTGCTGTTTTCCAGAGTGACTGCACCAGTGTGCACAAGGTTCCCTTACTCCACACCCTTGCCAACACGTCACACTTTTCTTTATGTGATAACCACCTAACAGGTGTGAGGTGATATCTCATTGTAGTTTTGATTTGTGTTTCACTGATGATTAGTGATGTTGAGCACCATTTCATATGGGCATTTGTATGTCTTCTCTGGTTTCTTTGTCCAGTTTTTAATTGCGTTATTTGCTCTTTTGCTATTGAGTTATAGGAGTTCCTTATATATTTTGGATAAACAATAATGTTGTTACTTCACAGTTGTGGTGTTCTAGTTACATATTATTTTTCTAATACTCTTTGACATAAATGTCTACATATTAAAAAATAACTTAGCTCCACCCCATGTCATCACCCCCAGGAATATCCATCCCACACTTCGAACACTGAGTTATGGCAGCCAGATCTGTCCTCAGCAGCTCAGCCCCAGGTGTCTAACATTCTTCAAGGTCCAGCACAAGTCCACATACTCTAGAAAGACTCTGAGGGTCCAGGCTGTGTGGCACAGTGGAAAGAGGTCTAGGTCCCAGGCAGGCAGCCTTAGCCCTTCACTCAGCTCTGCCACTGCTACCTGTGAACTTGGACAAGTTGGGGGAACTCTTTGGGTCTCGGTGTACTCAACTATAAAGGAACCAGCCTTCTTTCTTTCTTCCTCCCCCCACTCCTTTATCCTTTTCTCTTTCCCTTCTTTCTCCCTCTATCACTTTTTCTTTCCTTCTTCTCTCCCTTTTCTTCCCCTCCCATCCGTCCCTTCTCTACTTCTTTCCCTCCCTTTATCCCTTCCCTTTTCCCTTTGTTTTTCATTTATTTTTCATTCATCTAGTTACGTTTCAGGTTTGCCTAACAGTCATAGCTTCTTGAGGATCCTTGAGCCAAAACAATAATGACAAAAATTAAAGCAAGCAGACAAAGACAAATACAATGATGCTTGAAAGTGATTTGAGAAATGTTGTTACCACATGAAGTCGAAAGGCTCCAGGGGTAGAAAATGTGACCAATTAAGTTGATTTCAAAGGAGCTGCTTTTGATCCAGGTCTATGTAGATCACAGGATTCTGATTTCTGTGGGTCCAGGGAGAGGATGTGCTTTTGAAATCCATCCTTCCAGAGCCTTCACCTCACTGTTTCTGGCACCTTGTCAGCTTTTGTGAGTCAAGAGGAACGTTTGGTTCTCAGAGGTCCCCTTTCTTCCAGACGTTAGGAATGTGGGCCATGTCATGTTACACAAGATGAGTTGAGGGACTTGTGGGAGTGTCCAGACCAATGGCTGGGCCAGTGGGTGAGCAGGTAGGAAGTCTGTGTGCAGGGGGCCTGGGCATGGGTAGGAGACCTTAGAAGGACCCCTGCTTGCTACAGATGTGTCCGCATTGATGTGAAGCCTCCATGCCCTTGGATATGGTTTGGATGTTTGTCCTCTCCAAATCTGATGTTGAAAGTGCATCCCCAATATCAAAGGTGAAGCCTAGTGGGAGATGTTTGGGTCATGTGACTGGATCCCTCATGAATGGCTTGATGCTATCCCTGCAGTAATGAGTGAACTCTCACTCTCTTCATTCTCAAGAGAGCTGGTTGTCTAAAAGAGTCTGACACCACACCCCCCTCTCTTTCCTCTTCTCTTGCTATGCGATGCTGGTTCTCCTTCACTTTGCGCCATAACTGGAAGCTTCCTGAGCCCCTCAGCAGCAGCAGATACTGGCACCATGCTTATTGTGCAGCCTGTAGAACCACAAGCCAAATAAACCTCTTTCCTTTATAAATTCCCCAGCCTTGGGTATTCCTTCATTGCAATGCAGAATAGACTAGGATGCCGTTGACTCGTGTCAGTGCCACAAACCTTAGTGAAGGGTTGAATGGGATGGCCAAGGATCCCCCCAGCAAGAGGGGATGCTCGAGCTTTCCAGGGATGGGACTCTGGAGTCTTGGCTGCATGTCCAGTCATTTCCCCACCAAACCTATTTGAGGGTCACGTTTTATCTTCTGAATTTTCAAGTGTGTGTAAATCATTGGACACAAACCCACCGTGTCTTCTCCTTTTAAGCCGGCATATTCTTTAGTCATGGCCCTGGCTGACACCCTTCCTCTTTGTCAGTGGGCTGCTGTTGTTGTCACTGACCAGCTACTGCCCACCAGATGCCACAGTGAGGTATGTGATGGAAATGATGGGATAAAGTTATATAGTAATAAAAATGAGTCCATTATACATTGCTTGAAACTCTAATTAAGAATCTTTTAATGAATACCTCATTTTGATCAATCTTAAAGCGTGAATACAAATGAAAAATGTTTTGTGAAAATGCAGTGGAGCGTCAGCAATTGTATTCAATTCTCAGTTGAATGAATTTTAATTAGCAATGGTATTATAGGACTACATACCAAAGATCACAGACCTTGCTATAAGGGAGATGTACTTTATTTATAGGGTCTAGGACCTCATTATCATTAAATTTAGGCAAGCAAAGAAATAAAGAAAAGTCTCTCTTAAACAGAAAGCTGAGTCCCAGAGAAGGGAGATTCTGGTTCAAGAAATGTTCAAAGACAGACAGTATAAACCCGCCTCCCTATCCAGCTTTGTTACTGAAATCGTCCTGATGTGATGCATGGAATCACCTGCATGGAGAATATGGCAGTGTTTCTGTAAGCTTTTAAAAAGGAAATATAACATGCAGTAAAGTATACACGCTGTGCATCTTGATGGATGTTTATGAATTGAACACACCTGTATAAACACCATGAGGACCAGGCTGGAGAGCACCACTTGTACCCTGGAAGGCCCCCTGTGCTCCCACCTGGCCATTAGCACGCCCACCTTCCTGCCACCCTCTGGGTTCTACAATGATCAATTTGTTTTGCCTGTTTTCTCCTTTAAAGATCGCCATATAGTATATAGCCTTTTCTGTCTGACTTTTTAGACATATCTCATCAATCCATGTTGCTGTCTGTAACAATAGATGCTTGTTTTCACCATTATATAAACATACTACAATCTACGCATTTATCCTATTGTCAATGGGCAATTACATTGCTTCCAGTTTGGGGCTGCTATGAACAATGCTGCTAAGAACTTTCCTTTGTGTGTGAATGTAGCTACTCATTTCTGTGAGATACATACCGAGGACCCGAGGGTTTGACCTCTTTTCTAAGTGACCTCCTCCATTTCGTGGCTTTATATACTCTCTGACAATGATCTGTGATAGTAGAAAGCTCTAGTTCAGAATGGCAAACTGCTGTCTGCAACTGCCCAGTTGGAACTTATCTGTGGATATCTATCATCTCAACCTAAAATGCAATCAAACCTTGAGTCCCTCCAACTCCTTTCAAGTCTCATTCATCCTCTCCAGTCCTTCAGGATATCCTATTGGCTTTATCTTTTTTCCAGTCCCTCTCACTGCATAACAACTCACCCCCAGCGTATTGCCTTAAAAGGACAACAGCTCTAACATCACAGGTTCCATGAGTTAGGACACAGACGGCACAGAAAGGACAGCTTGTCTTTGCTCCATGGTATCTGGGACTTCAGCTGGGAAGACTCAAAGCCTGGGGGTGTTGCAGTGGCCAGGACTGGGATCACCCAGAGGTATTTTCACGCACATATCTGGAGTCTGGCTAGGATGACTCAAAGAGTAGGACTGGTGCTCATAGCCCGTCTGTGGTTTCTCTGGGTGACCCAGCCTCTTTACAGCTTGGTGGCCTCAGAGTGGTCACACTCCTTACATGGCTTCACAAGGCTCGCAGTTGAGTGTTCCAATGAACTGGGGAGAGGATGCATCATTTTTAGGCCCCAGACTCAGGTGGTACAGCCGTACTTGATTACACTTTTGCCATACTGTATTACACAGAGCCGTCATGAGCCTGCCATATTTAATGGAATGGGAATTAGACTCTGCCTCTGGATGGGGAGGTCACACTATAGAAGAAAGGGACTCTTTATATTGGTGTGTCTCATTGGAAAATATGACCCGCAGCCTGCCATCTTCAAAATACATCCAGAAACTTACGACTTTGCCCCACCTCCGCCTGGCTCCAGGCACCGTTGTATCTCACCTGCATCATGAATAGTACCATTATTACCTCTTACCTGTGTTCTGGGTGGTACTGGCTATGCCGATATTGACAATGATCCCAATAACACCAGGTAATTGAGATCATCCATGCAAGCATTTTGAACTTTTTTTAAATCCTCACAGCAGCTTTAAAGCCAGTGTCCCATTGTACAGGCGAGGAGTCCCAGGCAAAGGGAGTTGAGCGGCCCAGCCCAGCCCCCATGGCCCCACAGCAGCAGTGCCCGCCCTCCCAATGACTATGTTTCTGAGTGCAGTGTTTGGATCAGAGATATTTTGAATGCAAGGAACAGAGACTCACTGGAACCAGATTAAGTCACAGGGAATTTATTGAAAATGTACCAATCAGCCTCAGACTGCCTGGTTCGTGGTACAGTTACAAAGAGCTCCAACCCAGTGGCTCTGGACAGCCAGGGTCTATGTCTCCTCTTGTGGAATATGCTGTGAGTCTGGTTGACTCATGTCATTCACCTGTTGGTGGGGACCCCACTCCTGTGGTCCCTACCAGGAAGGCAGTCTGATGCAGGCTTCATTGTCTACAGTGGCCAAGGGAACAGACAGCCAGAGGGGCTCCCAGCAGCAATGAAGAGCTTTGCCTAGTGGTGACACGGACGTCCACTGCCCATTGGCCAGACCAGTGACATGGCACCACTCAACTGCAAGGGGCATGGGAGGGTGTCATCCCACCATGTGCCTGGCAGGAGATCAAAGCTGAAGCGGGTGAGGATAAACTCTGGAGTTGGAGGAGCTGATGAGCTTATCCCTTTCTCTGGGTCTCTCTGTCTCTGTCTCTCTTCTTTGTTCTCCATGGTCACTGGCTTCCTGCTGGCTCAGTCCCCAATGTCTTGATCATTCAACTCCGTTATTCACTGACCATTCTGAGAGTTCCCCAATTCCAAAGTCTACAGAGAAGATGCAGCTTGGCCCAGCTGACCTTTCCTCACTGGTCACTCTCTGGCCTGTGTATGGACTGCTCTGATCCAGTCATATCTGGCCAGGGATGGGGAATCCCCAGGCAGCAGGAAGGAGCTGCCTAAGAAGCAGCCCTGGCAGGAGGCCCCAGGGATTCATATCAGTGGATTCTCACCTCCCCTGAACACTCAGCCAATCTCCACCCTGGGGCCAAACAATTGGCTGGGGAGCTGGCGGGCGTAAGCAGACAGAAGCCTTTATTTGAAAAGCACCGATAGCTACGCGTGGCAGGATTAACCAGAAATGGGTTTGGAGCCAGCTGGGACCTAGAGTGGCCCAACATCTGCAGGGCCTGCAAGAAATGGTCGTGAGTTCTGGGCAGATTCCCAAGCCCACGTTGCAGCCCCGTGGAAGGCTACCGGGAGCACGGCTGCTCTGTGCGTGTCTCTCCCAGACTGATGATCTCATTTTCCTGGGCCCCACGCTGCCAGAACTCAGAGTGCTGTTTACAGCCCCCATGCCCAATCAATCACTTATTCATACAGTTTGAAGATTATAGCTGCTCATTTGCTACTTCCAGTCCAACTTGTCATGGAGCATCTCAGGGGAGACATCCACACAGCTGTATTAAAGCCATTCAACTCCTTCTCCATGGCAACAAACTCGGGGGGATGGAACCCTACCAGCCGTGCTCACAAGCTGGATGTGAGCTCCCACCCGAGCCCACCTGCCCCACGGGAGGAGCAGGCGTGGGGATCTTCATTAGCACCCTTGTGCCTTCCAGCCAAAGCTCATAATCATGCTTGATGGATTGCAAGCCATTTGTCATCAGTAGGGCAGAAAGGCATGGCTGTTGTTTCTCAAACAAGGCCCTCTCACCTTCCTGGGTGATCAGATTCAATCTAAAGGCTGTTTATTGGGAGCCTGTTAGCATCAACCTTGGGGTCTACTTGCAAGTTGTATTAATCAGACTGTTGTTTCCAGCCAACTCCAGCTTGCAGAGGAAGATGGATAGTATCGGGGAGGCAAGCTGGCCGGTAGCAAGCGATCCCTGCACCCTTATCGGAGAGAGCTAGCTGCGTGTGCAGTTATGAGGAGAGGAAATGGCTGTGGGGGGGTCTCTTCTTCATGCTGCTGTGTGGAGCTGCCACCCGTCTGCTGCTGGTGCTGGGAATCTGCAGGGAGATGGGAAAGGGCCTTCCACGCAGTCTCTGCCAGCTCAAGGCAGGGTCGCGGAGCTCTGTGGATAAGAAGCTGGATTCCCATCTCGACTGGGACTTGTGTGAATCATCCATCCTTTATTACTGGTAGACGTGGACACTGACCTTCCAATTGAGGTAACGTGCTGCAGGTTAGGGTCTCAAGTGCACATCCCTAAAAGATGCACTCGGGACACAGGGGATGAAAAAAGATGTAAGAGCAGCTTCTCCTGACTTTCTCCCTTACCCTGCAGCCTCCTCCCATGCACGGGGCAAAGATAAATCTCCTCTGCTGTGGCATCTCCTCTGTTCTCTCAGGGAACCCCTGCAGGTGCTAAGCCTTCAAATGCCGCCTGGCTCGAAACCCCCATTAGCCAGTCAGTGCTTAAAGCAGATTAAGTAGTGTGACGGGTTTTTTGAGCCTACGGACGGCTCTTGGCATTCATTTCATTCTATTTAGAAAACTTCATTCTTTTAGCAAAAGGTTCCTGGCACTGCTGAAGTTCATGTTCTATTCCAACTCAACCTGGGGCAGACATCACCAGGAGGTAGCTCCCTGACATCAACTGCGTCCAATCCATTATTAATCACTGTAAATCTGGAATAATCTCTACAAACATATTCTGCTTCCTACAAATATATTTGTGCCAACTTTCTCTAATAAATCTTATGTGAGGCCGGCGATTGTCTCTCTTTGCACAGCATCTCCCAGCTGAAATATTTTAACAGTATATGAGCAATACCAAAAATCGCTTGCTGCAGTCGCTTTTGTTTTAGGAGAATTGACTACAACAGGGAATAAATGTATTACTTACAGAGGGCTCCATTTGAGGCTGGATATTTTCCCCCCAGTGGATTTTCTAGTTCTAGCCTTAAAAATCATGGAAGAACTCCACGTTTGTCTTCATGCAAAATGGGCAAGACATTACTCCCTCCAATGAGAAAGGATATAAAATGACCTGCTGGGTGCAGTGGCTCACACCTGTAATCCCAGCACTTTGGGAGGCCGAGGTGGGCGGATCACGAGGTCGGGAGATCGAGACCATCTGCTAACAGTGAAACCCCGTCTCTACTGAAAAATAGAAAAAATTAGCCAGACGTGGCGGTGGGCGCCTGTAGTCCCAGCTACTCGGGAGACTGAGGCAGGAGAATGGCGTGAACCCTGGAGGCAGAGCTTGCAGTGAGCCAAGATCGTGCCACTGCATTCCAGCCTGGACAATGGAGTGAGACTCAGTTTCAAATAATAATAATAATAATAATAATAATAATAATAATAATAAATTAGCCGGGCATGGTGGCAGGTGCCTGTAATCCCAGTTACTTGGGAGGCTGAGGCAGGAGAATCACTTGAACCCAGGAGGCAGAGGCTGTGGTGAGCCGAGATTGCACCATTGTACTCCAGCCTGGGCAACAAGAGCGACACTCTGTCCCCCCAAAAAAACAAAAAACAAAAAACAAAAAACAAAAAACCCAGCCAGCCAAACAACAATAACAAAAAAGGAGGCTTTTCTGCTCTGACCCTCTGGCAGGATAAGAAGGTACAGTGTCATTTCAGGCTTTCCTCCTGAAAATGGACTTTCCCTGCTCCGTGCAATCTACCATCACGTTCTCCTCGAAATTTCCTCCCTTTCCACTGTAATGGGGAAACGGTGAGGCTTGAGAAAGGCCTGTCTGGAGGAGAAGAAAAGGGGACTTTGACAATGTGCTCTCAGTACAAAAAGGAATAGTCAGGGACATTTTCCAAAAGCTCTTTTGCCTGGGCATTGAAAAGCTACAACTAAGACCTTGCTTTTCCTTGGATTATTTTCTCTGAACTGCCCAAAGCAGTATGTATTACAGTAGAATATGTACTTTTAAGCAGCAAAAGGGAGAACTGGCATGGCTGTGAGAGCAGGACATTCAGAGGAAAAGTGGAACTAGGGGACCCTTTCACATCAGGCGTGGGCTGGGAGTGGGGAGGAGAGCGTAGACTAACAAGAGGCTGAAATGCACAGGGACTTCCACGGCAGCAGGGCAGCTGTGTTGCAGGCTATGGAAGTACTTAGCAGTTATTCGTGATCGTTCGCACATTCCTCGACAGGAAACCTCTCAGTGGGTGGTGAGGGAAGCTTGGTTGTTTTGTCGGGTGGTGTGAGGATCGTGCAGCTGGAGGGTGTTAAAGGTGGGGTGTTGTTCTCTTTTCCATATATTCTCCTGTAGGTGAAAATGTCTGAGCCACCCGAATGAGCATCTACTATGAGTCACACACTTGGAAATTTAAAAAATAATGATAAAGATCAGCCAGAGACACGAGTTTCTGGATTCATTCTGAGCCGCTCATGAGCATGGGAGTCACCAGTTCTGTAGATGACAGTCTCGTCGCTGAGACAATTCAGGTGACATCTGTGCCTAGAGTCAGTCCTTCGCAAAAGTTCAGCCACACCAGAAAAATCAGCCGATTCAACTGTGCCTGTCTCCTCCGTATGGGACTATTTCATGTACAAGTGCTTTTTTTTTTTTTTTTTTTTTTTTTTACAGCGGTTGCTTTTCTGAAAAGTTAGATATAAGCCAGGTTGCCTGAGGGAGATGTGCTCTTTGAAATAATCCTTCCATCACGTGAGTAATTGCCCCTTTATTTATCTGCTTGCTAAGTTCAGACTTTCCTACGTTGTCATGACTTTGTCCAGAAATAGCTATGCCTTCTGCACACCTGCACACTACAGGCTTATATTTAAGAACCAGGGGATGGCCATGAAAGGTGTTGTCAATTTGCAACCAAAGTGCAGCTACTGCAACTTTCACGGGGAGGTGGGAGGAGTGAGCCAGTGCATCGTGGCCATGATCTGAATGCTTCATGGGGCCCTTGGACCTACCCAGATGTCCAGCCGAGATGATGCCCACATAAAGAGGCAAGTGAGAGGCCAGGGAATGACTCAGAAAAGACTGGACAGGTCCAGGCCAGAGATCCTGGGGTCAACCAAGGCAAGGAGCTGAGGAAGAGTCTCTTGTGCACAGTTGAAGGCAGACTGTCAGGGAGCAGTCCCCTGACTGGTGCCTCTGGAAGGCTCAGCTCCCTTGCTCTGAGGGATGACATGGAAGCCTTTGGCTCAGAAGCCAGAGAATGATACTTAATGGTACCCTAGTGACACTGATGCTTGGTGGAGGGGAGTGCTAGACAGCGAGGAACCAGCAGCCCACAGAATAGGCTGGAGAGAAGGCTGGAGCACCCAGGGAAGTGAGTCTGAGGCAGAAGTGTCCCTTCATTGACTAAATCAAGGTCCTAAAATCTCAGGGAAAAGACATGGGAAAGATTTCCCCTTTTACTTGTCCACTAAGGCCATATGAAAAGCCAGGCTTTGAAGAAAAGGCTTGCTGTGGGGTGGCTCCAGCAAGCCCTTTGGAATTCCAGGCTCTGGGTTTGTCTCTGTGGTCAGATCTCAGCCTGAGACCCTGCTGTGCCTCCTTCCCTCTGGGCCTCTGTAGTGTCTGAAGCTCTGAGGCTCAAAAGTGGAGGTAAGGAAGAGAAGAGCCAGAACTCCCCAGGACACAGAGGCTCTGGGAGACTGGCGGGAAGACCCATGGCAGAGCACACACATGTGTGGGCACTAAGTGGAGAGGGGCAGTGGAAATGGCCTGCCCTCAAGCAGCAATGAGACAGGCCTTCCCTGTAGAGAATTTAGAAACAGTAGTGACACCAACTCACAGTCCATCTCCTTTCTCTTATTAACATGTGTTGACAGTTCTACACAAGGTCAGTGATAAAATATCCTGCCCTACTGAGGAATGCTCCTTCTGGCCCCTGGGTATACCTCTAGTCCAGGGACATCAAATTCAGGGCACTCATGCCTTCATTTGCCCACCATTTCCCATGGCAGAAAATGCAACTGATCTGACTTGGCTCTGTGTCCCCACCCAAATCTCATCTTGAATTGCAATAATCCCCACGTGTCATGAGAGGGACCCAGTGGGAGGTAATTGAATCATGGGGGTGAGTTTTTCCCATGCTGTTCCTATGATAGTGAATAAGTCTCACGAGATCTGATGGTTTCATAAAGGGGAGTTCCCGTGCACGTGCTCTCTTGCCTGCCACCATGTAAGACGTCACTGCTCCTCATTCGCCTTCTACCATGATTGTGAGGCCACCCCAGCCATATGGAACTGTCCATTAAACCTCTTTTCTTGATAAATTTCCCAGTCTTTGATAAGTCTTTATTAGCACTGTGAGAACAGACTAATACAGCAACTGATTATGGACTTCAAAATCCCCCTGAACACAGTATTCCAGGTGGTCACTCCTGTGTGGGGTCATCCTTGGACCTTAGGAAGAAAGCCCTGCTCCCCATCCCCATATGCTCACTCAGGATTATGTCCCCTAAGTTTCAGATCCTGCCTGGGATACTCTCTGATCCCCATCCTTGCTCCCTACTACTGCATAGCAATGTTTTCTGTGCATAAATTTCTCCGCCTGTGTCTCTCTGAAAATTTCATCCACATGTCAGCCTGTGCTGTGCGGGTTGGGTTCCAATGCAGATTAATGGCCTATGGTTGCCGGCACGATTATTTCTAATAGGTTGATTTGAAAAATAAGCTATTAATCGCTGTCACATACTGGGCTAACATCATCTCACTGCAGCAGGGAACCCAGCATCTGCTGCTCCTGTGAAAAGGCTCAACCCTAGGCTGCTTTTTCACAGGTTCCTTGACAGTTTCAACTAAAGGGCTGTGTGTGCAACCAGGGAAGAGGGCCGTGGGCTTGCCCTGCCTTTGGTGTCTCCCGCTCCATTTTTGTCACTGCCCTGTTTATTTCCCTTCAAATCATTCTGGAGACACAGTCCAGCATTCCAAGAAGGGCAAAGGTTTTAGAGAGACTTGGACTTAAACTCTGGCTCAGCCCCCTTATTAGTTAGATTTTCTGCGTGTTATTGCTTTCTGGCTGCCTCAGTTTCCTCCCTGTGAAATGAGGCTACTAGTACCTCTCTTCTAGGAGCTATTGAAAGATGTGTGTAGGACATATTCTAGGCACTCAATAAATATGTCCTTCCTCTAGTTTTCTCTCCTACACCATTCCTGAGCACATTTCATCCATCTTTACAAGGGTGTGTGGCTTTCTCTCCTCTCCCTGGATGACAATGTGGTTTGGCTCCTATACAGTGGACTCATGCGTGAGAATCGTGGCCTCTTCTCAGCCATCCTTACCTTCCTCATTTTCCTCTTTACTAAGATGCCCATTAAGTGCTTCTTTGTCCTTGGAAAATGTTCCAAAGTTCCAGACAGACAGCAATACAATTTTTGGGATCTAAAATCTGAGACTCTGTTCACTATGAATTATGGGGTCACTGGACAGGGTTGGTCACCCATAAGAACCAGGGTCAAGTGTCCAGCTGAGCAGGGGAGCCAGAGAGACACCCAAAGTCAATGGTAGAGAAGCAAGGGAGAGAACATAGGGGCATGGGCTAAAGTGATAGGAAAAGGGGAGGACAGATTGGGCTGGGAATCAAGACAGGACTGGGGTCTGTGAAATCTGAAAATCAATTAGAAGTCCTCCCTCATCCCACAGAAGAGGCTCTCCTTTCTCTTTTCTATTCCTTACTGCTTTACATAAGAGCTAATAATACCAGAATTGGTTCATCTATCTATCCATTCATTCATCATTCAGCTATCAATCCATTCATTTATCTATCTATCCATTCATCCACTACCCATCCACCATTCATCCACCATCCATCCATCCACTCTTCTATTCATCCATCCACTTATTTATCCATCCATCCATCCACCATCCATCCATCCACCCATCCATCCACTCATCCATCCATCCATTCATTAATCAATTGATTCATCCATCTATCCACCCATCTATCCAATCACTCATTCATTCATCCATTCATCCATCCATCCATCTGTAGGGAAAGTAAAATAATTTGTTCTTCCATCTTCCAAGATTTTTAGTTGGGATGGACCCCTGTAACAAAAAAGAACAGATTATTAGGAGACAAACAAACAGAAGTTTATTAACATGTATATTTCATATATACATTTGAGACACCTAGAGAGGGAGTAGTTCCCTAAGAGGTGGCTTTGAATTCCAGCTTATATAGCATTTTCAGCAAAGAACAGTAACATTTTAGAGAAGTGACAAAACAAAAGAAAAAGACCTTGAGTCTCTAGGGGCAGCACCTGGTGGAAAGGCAAATAAATGACAGATAAATGTTAGTTACCAAGGCTTGTTAATGTAGATTCTTCTGGTACATCTCCAGGTCGAAGGACCTGCCAGTGTCTCCTTGTACCTTTGTTCAATCCAGTGTACATTTTTTTCTCCTTGGCAGAGAGGAGAGATGAAGAAGATCTATCCTTCATTCCTCCTTTGTAAATATGTCCTGCTTTTACACAAATAGAGGGAGGTTAGGGAGCTTTCCTGTATTTGCTTCTTCCCAGTTGGGTTCAATTCAACAATTCTTCATATTTTGGGGTGGCATATTTTATCTATTCATGTATCTTTTGACTATTTAGCCATCCATCCATTCATTCATCCAGCCATCCATTCACCATTCATCCGTGTATCCATCCATGTATCCATTCATGTATCCATCCATCCATGCATCCATACATTCATCCATCCATGCATCCATCCATCCATTCATCCATCTATTCATCCTTCATCCACCCATCCATCATCCACTCATCCATGTATCATCCATCCATCCATCCATCCATGCATTCTTATTGTGGTCCCACTTTGCTTGTCCCAAACAAAGATATAGGAATGAATACAGCATCCTCCATTCCTCACACTTGGAGGGAAACACAATTGCCAACAAACAACCAACAATGGTAAGTGCTTTGAGCTTATGGAAGGGAAAACAATCGATTTCTCCTGGAGGACAGGAGAGTAACCTTCAGAGTTGAGCCTTGGAGGACCTATGGAAGCTGATTGAGAAGAGGAACAAGAGTGAGAAACTTGGACAGGGCAAACCAGTGTCCTGATGGCCTGGGCAGTCTGCAGTGCAGCTGGAATATTTGGGAGGAGCCCTGTACTGAGGTGGGAGCACAGGTGGAGCCAGGCAAGGAGAAATGTGGCACACAAGGCCGGGTCAGCCTATAGCCCCTGAAGCTTGTGAGCAAGGGGAGTGGCAAGGCCCAATTCAAGGGTCAGACAGACAGAGGAGCCCAGAAAGAGGAGGCAGGGCCAGATGCCAGGATGATCTCTACTGTACCACCCCATCGAGGTTGGTCCACTGCTAGGTGGACCTGGAGAAAACAGGAACACGTGAAGGAGTGTACTCATTTAACTCTCTGCCCACAGGCCTCAGCACACTGCTCACGAAGGAGCTGTGCCGTGAGGGGCTCCCTGAGTCACTCTGGCTTGGCAGCAGGACAGTCTCTCATGAAGCTGACTGAACAAAGGAAAGATTTTAGTCTCTGCAGTGACAAACAGCACAGTGTGAACATCCTCTTATGTCAAAGGCTGTGCTGGGTGCTGTGGGGCAGGCCTGCAGGAACACAATGTCCACTGGGGCCTTAAAGGGGCTCACGGCTCAGGTGGCAGATGCAGCAGGTGCCTTTGGGAGAACAAGTGGAGCAATCATGGTAGCTGGTGTGCTCTGAGCTGCTGCATCACCTCCCACAGGTACCTGGGAGGTCCCCACAAGACAGTTGCTACAATAAAGCCCCTTTACAGAGGAGAACAGGAGGCACAGAGAGACTAAGTCACCTTCCCGAGATCACACAGCTGGCAAGAGCCACAGCTGGAATCCAGAGGGCAGCTCCAGAATCCACCTCACACCTGCTATGGTATTCTGACCCCGAGTCTCCTTTAACTGAAACAGATCAACCTTAGCCGCTGGCTGCTGCTTAATTAGCTGAGCCTCCAGCGTGGATGGTGCATATGCCTGTCATGGACAGCCGACCTCTCTGTCCTTCCTTTCCCCCTCTTGGACGCATGCCCACTCTAAGCAGAAAACACAATTTATGTGGATTGGATGCTCAGCGGCAGATTTTCTGGCTTATCTTAGAAACTGAGTAGCAGAAGGAGGAAGGAAGGGGATGCTGGGGTGAGTCCAGCGTGAGGGGGCGACAGTGGTCCTCCTGGCTGGGGCCTGGGATGTGGGCACAGCAGCTGCACTGCCGAGCCCAGCCGCTTCTCCAGGCCTCATGCGGTGCCCTAGCACAGCAGCAGGGAGTTGTTATTGATTCTAACCAGCCATTTGTTATCAGAAAATGAAGGTGCTGGCATTTGGCAAGACGCACGCTGGGTGTTTAATCAATCCGGAACCGACACAAACACATTCTTGGCTCGGGAAATCTCTTAGGCTGGGTTCCTCATTGTTACCCTCTTCTCCCAGGCAAAGGTGTTGCTGAGAAGCTCTCAGTGCCCAGATGCTCTCGGGTGAGCCTGGGTAACATTCAGGCTGAAAGTGGCCTCAGAGGTGCTGAAGGCTGATGGCCAGAGTACAGGGCCGGGAGAATTGTCCCAGAAGGGGTCTGGGGGGCTCTCCATGGCAGAGTCCTCTTAGCAAATGAGGCTGATGTCTGAGGTGGGGTGGGAGAGTTGCCTGAGTGCCCTTCATGCTAAATAAAGAAAGGCATAGCGGGGTTCCTACTCCCTGAGTGCAGTGCATGAACCTTGCTAGGGACCGTCCTCTGGCCCCAGTGCTAACGACGGTCATCATGGCCTGGGAATCCCTTTCACTTCCTTTCCCAATCTCTGGCTGCGCTCTTCCATCTCCCACGGAGTCCTGCAGGCACAGAATGTGTTCTGTTGTCAAAGAGCCTTTGTCACACTTTCCATGTCATACAATCCTACCCCACCCAAACCTGCTCTGTGTACATCAGAAATCAGCCCTCCAGCCCCACTTCAGTCATTTCCTGTAGACAATCTCTCTTCATTTACAGAAAAAAAAAAAAAAAAGAAGTCATCAGACAGCAGTGGCTCATCTCCCTGATAGCTGGAGCCCATCAGCAGAGACCAAATATGGTGGGCAGAAGGTCCCCAAGATTCCCCCTGCTGGTGAGCACACTCTGTGCAGTCCCAGGACCAGGAATGTGATGAATTCTGCTCCCCTGATTAGGGAAGGTGGAATGGCACAGCTGGCCTTAAGAAAGGGAGATGATATTGGTGGGCCTGATCTAATCAGGTGAGCCCTGAAAAAGAATAGGGTCGTTCCCAGTGTAAGAGATTCAGGGCATGAGAGGAACATGATGTGGAGAGAGATTCGCCATTGCTGGCTTTGAAGATGGAGGGGCTGCATGAAGGGGATCGTTCTCTAAGAACTGATAGCAACAACCAGCTAGGAGATGGGGGCCTCAGTCCTACATACCCAAGGAACTAGATTCTGTCAACAGCCTGAGTGATTTTGGAAGTGAACTCTTCCCCAGAGCTTCAGCTGATCACAACCGACCAGAACCTTGGTTCTGACCTACAGAGCTGTGAGCTGGTCAACTGGCATTGTTTTTAGCCACTAAGTTGTGATTATTTGTTATGCAGCAGTGGGTGACAGATACATGGATACAGTGCCTGTACCTTGAGAGAGAGCCCTCTGCTGGCCCACTGTGACTTTGGCACATGGGATGGAAGAAGTGGAGCTGGTGCCCAGCACTCAGGGTTAGTGGAGCCGCTCCCAGCCTGCACATGTCCAAAGCTGGAGCCAAAATGGATGGAAAAACTCTGCATGCTCCCAATAAGAGCACCCCTTGTATAGCTCTGCATCTCCACCCCAGACCTCTGCACATACCAGGCAAGTCCCAGCCTCAGCCACTGGTTTTCAGGCTGTCATACCAGTCTCACTGCCCCCTTCACTTCATGCTGGTCACTACCAGGAGCTCAGGGCTTTCTGCTACCCCTGGCCCACATCTCCTACCCCTCCCCAGTGCCTAGGACTAACAGGCCTTTGAAGCCCATGACCAGTCAGCAGCCAGATCCAGAATCCTCCCTTTCCCTCTGAACCAAGGCTTCCCTTCACGTTTGTTTGAATGCATCTGAGCTGTCTGCTGAGCACTCTCCTCATGAGAGGCTGCCCTTCCTCTTAGGGCCTCACCGCCAAACCTGAAGATAGCTCTGTGTCTTCCTCCTCCTCATTCCCTGTGCCAACCATTCTCTCTCCCTCCTTCCTAGAAAATTCCAAGTCAGTCAACTTTCTCGACCCCCTCCCTCCCAGCCTTCTATCTTGCAGTCATGACCTGACCCTGGGAGCAGAGCAGAGCCCCTGGTGCCGGCTTCCCATCACTCTCCCCAATGTGACTCTTGCCATACTTGTTAGTGACTCTGCTAGGTCTGGAGTGGATTCTTTGTAGTGGATTCTCCTAGATGCTCTTTCTGTCAGGCTTTGACTCCCTGCTTTCCCAACCCTTCCATGCCGCCCTCTTCCTTATAGCCCTCACCTTCCCCTACAGCCATTCTTGGCCCTCACATTCCCCTTAAAGCCATTCTTGACTGAGCACTGGCTTCCTACTTTCCTGAGGATACAGGAGCAAGCTGGAGAGTTTCCACAATCTCCCCCACCTTGCTTACCATCTTCTTGCACAGAACCCACAGTAAGCCCCTCCTGTGCTGTGAAGGGATGCTGAATGCTGAGCCATGGCCACCCAATGCCTGCACTGGGTCTGCCCTCCCATGTACTGGGTCCCACCTTCTCTCCTGCTCGACGACATTGCATAGCAATTCTCCCCACTCCGTCAGGAAGCCTTGTGTGTCCCGTGTCCTGGGCTGTTCCTGTTAGTGTACAGATGTGCTATTATGGCTCCCTTCTTACAAGGAGCCGTCTCCTAATCAAAATGCCCTTCATGCTCCTGCCCCGGCTCTCCTTCTCAGGCAGTGACATCCTTTAAGAGTTGTGCACACTTGTTCTCAATAGTCTGTCTTCTCCAAGTTTCCCTTGAACTCACTTTGGTCAGGTTTGCTTCAGTTCCTCCCTAGAATTGCTTCCTCGGGGTCAACAATCACCAGCACGGTGCTGAACCCAGTGGGCAAATTTTAGATATTGACTTGACTGTATCACAGGGTGCCCAGACATTCGTCTAAACATTATTTCTGGGTGTGTCGGTGGGAGTGTTTCTGAATGATTTTAGCCTTTGAATCTGTGGCTGAGTAAAGCAGGACTTCCTCCCCAACGTGGCAGGCATCACCCAATCCACCGAGGGTCTGAGTAGAGCAGAAAGGTGAGGGGAAGCAGTATTCTCTCTCTGCCTGCTTGCTTGAGCTGGGACCTTGGTCTACTGCCTTTGAACTGGGACTTACACCGTTGATTCCTTTGGTTCTCAGGCCTTCGGATTTGGACTTCACCATACCAGCTTCTTAGGGTCTTCAGCTTTCAGGTGCCAGATTGTAGAACTTCTCAGCCTTCATAATTATGTGAGTTAATTCCTCTGAATAAATCTCTCTCCATCCAGCCATCCATACATACAATATGTATATGTATTTATTTCTCAAGCTTGTCCTGTTTCTCTGGAGAGTCCTGATAAATGTTGAGTCTTCAGTCTTATTTTTGATTGATCAGGGGAGCAGAGTTTGACACAGAAGAGCTTTTCCTTCTGAAAACGCTTGTTTGTTTGTTTGAGACAAAATCTCACTCCTGTCACCCGGGATGGAGTGCAGTGGCGTGACCATGGCTCACTGCAACCTTGACTTCCTGGGTTGAGGTGATCCTCCCACCTTAGCCTCCCAAGCAGCTCACACTATGGGTCCATGCATGGCTAATTTTTGTATTTTTTAGTAGACACGGAGTCTCGGTATGGTTGTCCAGGCTGGTCTCGAGCTCCTGGGCTCAAGCAATCCACCTGCCTTGACCTCCCAAAGGGCTGGCATTACAGGCATGAGCCACCATGCCAAGCCCTGAAAATACCTTTTTTAAAATTAATTAATTAATTAATTAATTATTATTATTATACTTTAAGTTCTAGGGTACATATGCATAATGTGCAGGTTTGTTACATATGTATACTTGTGCCATGTTGGTGTGCTGCATCCATCAACTCGTCAGCACCCATCAACTCGTCATTTACATCAGGTATAACTCCCAATGCAATCCCTCTCCCCTCCCCCCTCCCTATGATAGGTCCCAGTGTGTGATGTTCCCCTTCCCGAGTCCAAGTGATCTCATTGTTCAGTTCCCACCTATGAGTGAGAACATGTGGTGTTTGGTTTTCTGTTCTTGTGATAGCTTGCTAAGAACGATGGTTTCCAGCTGCATCCATGTCCCTACAAAGGACACAAACTCATCCTTTTTTATGGCTGCATAGTATTCCATGGTGTATATGTGCCACATTTTCTTAATCCAGTCTGTCACTGATGGACATTTGGGTTGATTCCAAGTCTTTGCTATTGTGAATAGTGCCGCAATAAACATACGTGTGCATGTGTCTCTATAGCAGCATGATTTATAATCCTTTGGGTATATACCCAGTAATGGGATGGCTGGGTCATATGGTACATCTAGTTCTAGATCCTTGAGGAATCGCCATACTGTTTTCCATAATGGTTGAACTAGTTTACAATCCCACCAACAGTGTAAAAGTGTTCCTATTTCTCCACATCCTCTCCAGCACCTGTTGTTTCCTGACTTTTTAATGATTGCCATTCTAACTGGTGTGAGATGGTATCTCATTGTGGTTTTGATTTGCATTTCTCTGATGGCCAGTGATGANTTTTTATGGTATTAGGTCTAACATTTAAGTCTCTAATCCATCTTGAATTAATTTTCGTATAAGGAGTAAGGAAAGGATCCAGTTTCAGCTTTCTACTTATGGCTAGCCAATTTTCCCAGCACCATTTATTAAATAGGGAATCCTTTCCCCATTTCTTGTTTCTCTCAGGTTTGTCAAAGATCAGATGGCTGTAGATGTGTGGTATTATTTCTGAGGACTCTGTTCTGTTCCATTGGTCTATATCTCTGTTTTGGTACCAGTACCATGCTGTTTTGGTTACTGTAGCCTTGTAGTATAGTTTGAAGTCAGGTAGCGTGATGCCTCCAGCTTTGTTCTTTTGACTTAGGATTGTCTTGGAGATGCGGGCTCTTTTTTGGTTCCATATGAACTTTAAAGCAGTTTTTTCCAATTCTGTGAAGAAACTCATTGGTAGCTTGATGGGGATGGCATTGAATCTATAAATAACCTTGGGCAGTATGGCCATTTTCACAATATTGATTCTTCCTATCAATGAGCATGGTATGTTCTTCCATTTGTTTGTGTCCTCTTTTATTTCACTGAGCAGTGGTTTGTAGTTCTCCTTGAAGAGGTCCTTTACATCCCTTGTAAGTTGGATTCCTAGGTATTTTATTCTCTTTGAAGCACTTGTGAATGGAAGTTCATTCATGGTTTGGCTCTCTGTTTGTCTGTTACTGGTGTATAAGAATGCTTGTGATTTTTGCACATTAATTTTGTATCCTGAGACTTTGCTGAAGTTGCTTATCAGCTTAAGGAGATTTTGGGCTGAGACAATGGGGTTTTCTAAATATACAATCATGTCATCTGCAAAGAGGGACAATTTGACTTCTTCTTTTCCTAACTGAATACCCTTGATTTCTTTCTCTTGCCTGATTGCCCTAGCCAGAACTTCCAACACTATGTTGAATAGGAGTGGTGAGAGAGGGCATCCCTGTCTTGTGCCAGTTTTCAAAGGGAATTTTTCCAGTTTTTGCCCATTCAGTATGATATTGGCTGTGGGTTTGTCATAAATAGCTCTTATTATTTTGAGGTACGTTCCATCAATACCGAATTTATTGAGCGTTTTTAGCATGAAGGGCTGTTGAATTTTGTCAAAAGCCTTTTCTGCATCTATTGAGATAATCATGTGGTTCTTGTCTTTGGTTCTGTTTATATGCTGGATTATGTTTATTGATTTGCAAATGTTGAACCAGCCTTGCATCCCAGGGGTGAAGCCCACTTGATCATGGTGGATAAGCTTTTTGATGTGCTGCTGAATCCGGTTTGCCGTATTTTATTGAGGATTTTTGCATCGATGTTCATCAGGGATATTGGTCTAAAATTCTCTTTTTTTGTTGTGTCTCTGCCAGGCTTTGGTATCAGGATGATGTTGGCCTCATAAAATGAGTTAGGGAGGATTCCCTCTTTTTCTATTGATTGGAATAGTTTCAGAAGGAATGGTACCAGCTCCTCCTCGTACCTCTGGTAGAATTCAGCTGTGAATCCATCTGGTCCTGGACTTTTTTTCGTTGGTAGGCTATTAATTATTGCCTCAATTTCAGAGCCTGCTATTGGTCTATTCAGGGATTCAACTTCTTCCTGGTTTAGTCTTGGAAGAGTGTAAGTGTCCAGGAAATTATCCATTTCTTCTAGATTTTCTAGTTTATTTGCATAGAGGTGTTTATAGTATTCTCTGATGGTAGTTTGTATTTCTGTGGGGTTGGTGGTGATATCCCCTTTATCCTTTTTTATTGCGTCTATTTGATTCTTCTCTCTTTTCTTCTTTATTAGTCTTGCTAGCAGTCTGTCAATTTTGTTGATCTTTTCAAAAAACCAACTCCTGGATTCATTGATTTTTTGGAGGGTTTTTTGTGTCTCTATCTGCTTCAGTTCTGCTCTGATCTTAGTTATTTCTTGCCTTCTGCTAGCATTTGAATGTGTTTGCTCTTGCTTCTCTAGTTCTTTTAATTGTGATGTTAGAGTGTCAATTTTAGATCTTTCCTGCTTTCTCTTGTGGGCATCTAGTGCTATAAATTTCCCTCTACACACTGCTTTAAATGTGTCCCAGAGATTCTGGTATGTTGTATCTTTGTTCTCATTGGTTTCAAAGAACATCTTTATTTCTGCCTTCATTTCATTATGTACCCAGTAGTCATTCAGGAGCAGGTTGTTCAGTTTCCATGTAGTTGAGCGGTTTTGATTGAGTTTCTTAGTCCTGAGTTCTAGTTTGATTGCACAGTGGTCTGAGAGACAGTTTGTTATAATTTCTGTTCTTGTACATTTGCTGAGGAGTGCTTTACTTCCAATTATGTGGTCAATTTTGGAATAAGTGTGATGTGATGCTGAGAAGAATGTATATTCTGTTGATTTGGGGTGGAGAGTTCTATAGATGTCTATTAGGTCTGCTTGCTGCAGAGATGAGTTCAATTCCTGGATATCCTTGTTAACTTTCTGTCTCGTTGATCTGTCTAATGTTGACAGTGGAGTGTTGAAGTCTCTCATTATTATTGTATGGGAGTCTAAGTCTCTTTGTAAGTCTCTAAGGACTTGCTTTATGAATCTGGGTGCTCCTGTATTGGGTGCATATATATTTAGGATAGTTAGCTCTTCCTGTTGAATTGATCCCTTTACCATTATGTAATGGCCTTCTTTGTCTCTTTTGATCTTTGATGGTTTAAAGTCTGTTTTATCAGAGACTAGTATTGCAACCCCTGCTTTTTTTTGTTCTCCATTTCCTTGGTAAATCTTCCTCCATCCCTTTATTTTGAGCCTATGTATGTCTCTGCATGTGAGATGGGTCTCCTGAATACAGCAGACTGATGGATCTTGACTCTTTATCCAGTTTGCCAGTCTGTGTCTTTTAATTGGAGCATTTAGTCCATTTACATTTAAGGTTAATATTGTTATGTGTGAACTTGATCCTGCCATTATGATATTAACTGGTTATTTTGCTTGTTAGTTGATGCAGTTTCTTCCTAGCCTCGATGGTCTTTACATTTTGGCATGTTTTTGCAATGGCTGGTACTGGTTGTTCCTTTCCATGTTGAGTGCTTCCTTCAGGGTCTCTTGTAAGGCAGGCCTAGTGGTGACAAAATCTCTAAGCATTTGCATATCTGTAAAGGATTTTATTTCTCCTTCACTTATGAAACTTAGTTTGGCTGGATATGAAATTCTGGGTTTAAAATTCTTTTCTTTAAGAATGTTGAATATTGGCCCCCACTCTCTTCTGGCTTGTAGAGTTTCTTCTGAGAGATCTGCTGTTAGTCTGATGGGCTTCCCTTTGTGGGTAACCCGACCTTTCTCTCTGGCTGCCCTTAAGATTTTTCCTTCATTTCAACTTTGGTGAATCTGGCAATTATGTGTCTTGGAGTTGCTCTTCTTGAGGAGTATCTTTGTGGCGTTCTCTGTATTTCCTGGATTTGAATGTTGGCCTGCCCTACTAGGTTGGGGAAGTTCTCCTGGATGATATCCTGAAGAGTGTTTTCCAACTTGGTTCCATTTTCCCCCTCACTTTCAGGCACCCCAATCAGACGTAGGTTTGGTCTTTTTACATAATCCCATACTTTTTGCAGGCTTTGTTCATTTCTTTTTCTTCTTTTTTCTTTTGGTTTCTCTTCTTGCTTCATTTCATTCATTTGATCCTCAATCACTGATACTCTTTCTTCCAGTTGATCGAGTTGGTTACTGAAGCTTGTGCATTTGTCACGTATTTCTCGTGTCATGGTTTTCATCTCTTTCATTTCGTTTATGACCTTCTCTGCATTAATTACTCTAGCTATCAATTCTTCCACTATTTTTTCAAGATTTTTAGTTTCTTTGCGCTGGGTACGTAATTCCTCCTTTAGCTCTGAGAAGTTTAATGGACTGAAGCCTTCTTCTCTCATCTCGTCAAAGTCATTCTCCATCCAGCTTTGATCCGTTGCTGGTGATGAGCTGCGCTCCTTTGCCGGGGGAGATGCGCTCTTATTTTTTGAATTTCCAGCTTTTCTACCCTGCTTTTTCCCCATCTTTGTGGTTTTATCTGCCTCTGGTCTTTGATGATGGTGATGTACTGATGGGGTTTTGGTGTAGGTGTCCTTCCTGTTTGATAGTTTTCCTTCTAACAGTCAGGACCCTCAGCTGTAGGTCTGTTGGAGATTGCTTGAGGTCCACTCCAGACCCTGTTTGCCTGGGTGTCAGCAGCAGAGGCTGCAGAAGATAGAATATTGCTGAACAGCGAGTGTACCTATCTGATTCTTGCTTTGGAAGCTTCCTCTCAGGGGTGTACTCCACCCTGTGAGGTGTGGGGTGTCAGACTGCCCCTAGTGGGGGATGTCTCCCAGTTAGGCTACTTAGGGGTCAGGGACCCACTTGAGCAGGCAGTCTGTCCCTTCTCAGATCTCAACCTCCGTGTTGGGAGATCCACTGCTCTCTTCAAAGCTGTCAGACAGAGTCGTTTGCATCTGCAGAGGTTTCTGCTGCTTTTGTTGTTGTTTAGCTGTGCCCTGTCCCCAGAGGTGGAGTCTACAGAGACAGGCAGGTTTCCTTGAGCTGCTGTGAGCTCCACCCAGTTCGAGCTTCCCAGCGGCTTTGTTTACCTACTTAAGCCTCAGAAATGGCAGGCGCCCCTCCCCCAGCCTCGCTGCTGCCTGGCGGTTAGATCGCAGACTGCTGTGCTAGCAATGAGGGAGGCTCCATGGGCGTGGGACCCTCCCGGCCAGGTGTGGGATATAATCTCCTGGTGTGCCTGTTTGCTTAAAGCACAGTATTGGGGTGGGAGTTACCCGATTTTCCAGGTGTTGTGTGTCTCAGTTCCCCTGGCTAGGAAAAGGGATTCCCTTCCCCCTTGAACTTCCCAGGTGAGGCAATGCCTTGCCTTGCTTCAGCTCTCGCTGGTCAGGCTGCAGCAGCTGACCAGCACTAATTGTCCGGCACTCCCTAGTGAGATGAACCCAGTACCTCAGTTGAAAATGCAGAAATCACCGGTCTTCTGTGTCGCTCGCACTGGGAGTTGGAGACTGGAGCTGTTCCTATTCGGCCATCTTGCTCCGCCCCTATAACTATGTTCTTTTTTTTTTTTTTTGAGACAGAGTCTCACTCTGTCGCCCAGGCTGTAGTGCAGTGGCATGGTCTCGGCTCACTGCAACCTCCGCCTCCTGGGTTCAAGAAATTCTCTGCCTCAGCCTTCCAAGTAGCTGGGATTACAGGCGCCCGCCACCACGCCTGGCTAATCTTTTGTATTTTTAGTAGAGATGGGGTTTCACCATCTTGGCCTGGCTGGTCTTGAGCTCCTGACCTCGCAATCCACCCGCCTTGGCCTTCCAAAGTGCTGGGATTACAGGCGTGAGCCACTGCGCCCGGCCTGAAAATACTTTTTTAACTTGGTTTTCAGAATCAGTCTTCTCCTGCTGTTTTGCTACCTCTGACCTTTCCCCCACTACCCCTCTTAGGACCCTGCTGGTGTGGTTACCTCTCTTACCTTGCCCCCGCTTTCTATTTAGGACCCACTCCCACCTGACTTCTCCCCACCTTTTCCACCAATGACCTCCTCTCCTGACTCCTCCCTGTCCACACGACCTCTTGTCATGGCAGGCACCAAGGTTCAGGCTTTCGAGCTTCTCTTTCTGCTCATTATCATTCTTCAGTGGCATCACCAACTTTAAATGGCATCTATAAGCCGATGACTTCCTCAGCCACGGCTCTGGAGCTTCCATCTGATCCCTTCCTCCTCAGGTCCATGTGAACACCTGGCAACCGCCTTTAACCTGAGCCTGACACATCTCATGCTGAGCCCTGACCTGCACCCCCGCCTGTAGGGGACCCTTTCTTTTTACTCCACTGTGTATGCTATGGATCCACTCCATCCTTCTGGGGGCTCAGTCATGGACTTCTTCCAGGGCAGGCCACCCTGCTGGACATGCCCTCCTTCTGATGTAGGTTCCTCCTGGGTCTTCTTTGACTTACTGTCTCCTTTGCAGGCTGGTCTTGCTGTCGCCAGAATTAAAC
The DNA here is from genome assembly GCF_003255815.1 of Theropithecus gelada. Lineage (NCBI taxonomy): Eukaryota > Metazoa > Chordata > Mammalia > Primates > Cercopithecidae > Theropithecus > Theropithecus gelada. The sequence goes on along the minus strand of NC_037668.1, from coordinate 33,971,764 downwards.
ACAGGAGTCCCTTTTAGTTCCCTTTAGGCCCTCTGGGCTGCTTACCCTGTATTCCCTCCTTAAACAATCTCATTCGTGCCCATACCTTCCACCCACACAATACCCCACCCGTCCCCCTGAACTGTGGGTTTTCTACCTGACTGGTTCCTTGCAGGGCCTCCTTGGGTGTTGCCACGTGACCTCAACTTCAGCTCAGTGCATCCAGATCCAAACTCTTGGTGCTCCCTTCCATCCTCAGTTCTTTACCCTGTAAATGGTGCCACAGTGGCCAGAAACAAATCCTTTAGACCCTCCTCTAACCCAAGGTCAGTGGGTACTGATTCTACCCTCCAAACACCTCCTAAATCTCCACTCCTCTCCATTTGGTCTAAACACCCAGCCTTTCACACATGAGCCTGCACAGACCCTCACTGAAGTCCCTGCACCGACTCCAGGCCCCTCTCAGCCTCTCCGTGTGACTCCACCTATAACCAGGGGGCCTCTTCCACGCCCAACTTGATTTCATCAGCGCTTGGCTCAACCTCCTCAACGATGCATCGAGATGAAGACCAAATCTCTTAGCATGCCTGGCTCCACCAACCTCTCCAGGCACCTCTCCTACCTTGTCCCCAGCTCCCCTGCTCTGGCCAGTGACTTCCTTTCCAGGCCTTGTCCCTGGCTCCTCTCCTTTCTGTAGGGCCAGCACACTCACGGTTCTCTCGGACTATATCCCTATTTCCTCCCTCCTTGCCCTAATTAATGCTCATTCATCTGCCGGCTCACACTCCTTCTGCCCCTTCTTCAAGGGAATTCTTCTGTTGGCTTTTGCTGGGGCTGCTGTAATAAAGTCCCACAGACCCTCAGACTGACTGGCTTGAGCAGCCTAAATGTCTTATCACATGGCCCTGGGGCTTTGGAGTCCGAGATCAAGCTGCTCACAGGGTTGGCTCCTCCGAAGGCTGTGAGGGAGAACCTGGTCCAGGCCCCTCTCCAGCTTCTAATGCTTTGGCTGTAAGCTTTGACAGTCTTTGACCTTCAGATGCGTCACCCTGATCTCTGCCTTTGTTTTCACATGGTGTCCTCCCTATGTGTGTATGTCTGGGTCCACATTCTCTCCTTTTGTAAGGATGCCAGTCATATGGCACTAGAGGCTCACCTGCTCCAGTACGAACTCAGCTTAGCTCAATCTACTTACAAGGATTCTATTTCCCAGTAACGTCCGATGCTAACGCACTGTGGGTTGGGCCTTCCACTTACGAATTTGGGGATGGGACCCACTTCACCCCATAGCGGGGGTGATCCCTGGCTGCCCATCTGGGCTGAAGCTTTTGAAAGGGGCACCCCCAGCACCATCACAGGGCAAGTATAGCTGCCGGAATTGTCACGTCTTATGTCAGTTTCTGCTGATTTTTCTCTTTTTGTCTCTCCCTCAATTCTCTCTTTCTTTCTCTTTTCCAACTGGAGCTATGTCTGTCCTTGTTTTTTAGTATATCCCTGTCACATGAGAATAGCTCACTGAAGTTTTTTTTTTTTTTTTTTTTAAATAAAAGTAATCTTTTAGAGCTCCAATTTCATATTCTTTACTCTTGTCCCTGTAAGTCTATGTATTTTTATATATTAAGCCATGTGTCAACTCTCTGGGTTTGGGGATATATAAATACTACCTGCACGGCTGCTGCAGTCAGTGACTGAGTGGGTACTTGTACCTGGCTTATATTCTCAGCAGACTTCACTATATTGTCGATTATGTGGCTTCTTCTGTCACTTGTCCTTGAGATTCCATCTGGATTTCTCAGCAAACCAACTTCCCTCCAGCATCCTTTCTGGGAGGTGATCAACCCAGCCACCAAAGGACCATCCATTAATTCTACAACTATTCATTGAGCTCTTACCCTGCCCCGAGTACTGTTCTTGGCACTGGGAAACAACCGGTCCTTGGGTAAACGGAAGCCCCTGTTTTCACAGTTTGAATTCTAGCAGAAGATGGCAAACAACCAACAAAATAAAGAAGCACGATACACAGGCGTAAGTGACCCGGAGGAGGTGTGACAGAGACAGGGAGAGGAGGCAGTGCTGGGCGGCAGGAGTGATTTCTCGCGGGGTGTTCGAGGAAGGCCTTGCCAAGTCAAAGTTTGCAGTGGCTGCAGATGGGCGTGCCAGTCTCAGGGCCAAGAGGCTTCCCCGCAGAGTGAGCAGCAAGTGCCAAGGCCCCGAGGTGGGAATATGTCTGGCAGTTTTGCGTTATAGCAGGGAGGTCAAGGTGTGTGGGGAAAGTAGTGGGAGGTCAGAGGAATAACAGGGAGCAGGACAAGTGGCCTCACAGGTCACTTAAGACTTTGACTTTTGTTGGGTGTGAGGAGAAGTTTCTGGAGGGTTTGGCCGGAGAGGTAGTAGGCCCATTCTCACGTTTGTCCTCCTCTGCCCTACAAAGCACTTTACCTGGGCCTCTCTTCCAGCACTTCCCACTTACTACTTGTGAATTATTTATGCTTGTCTAATATCTCCCCTTGGAGTGTGTGAGCTCCAGGAGGAGAGATTTATATCTGACTCATTTTGTATACCCAGCCATGCCCAAGGTGGTGCTGCTGCATGGCCGTGGCTCACGGCAGGCTGTGGAATGTGATCATTATAGCACCAAGGAGGAAGTTTCCATGTGCACTTCCCATCTTCCAGCGTCTCTGTTTGGTTGCTTTCTTGGGCAGCCAGGAGATGAGTGGCCTATAGTTACTGAGGAGCAGAGGGTTAAAAAAAAAAAAAATACTGATGTCGGCTGGGGGCAGTGCCTCACGCCTATAATCCCTGCACTTTGGGAGGCCAAGGTGAGCGCATCACCTGAGGTCAGGAGTTCGAGACCATCCTGGTCAACATGGCGAACTCCTGTCTCTACTAAAAATACAAAAATTAGCCAGTCGTGGTGGTGCATGGCTGTAATCCTAGCTACTTGGGAGGCTGAGGCAGGAGAATCACTTGAACCCAGGAGGCGGAGGTTGCAGTAAGCAGAGATCATGCCACTGCACTCCAGCCTGGGCAAGAGAGTGAGACTGTATCTCAAAAAAACAAAACAAAACAAAAACAAAAAAACTTATGTCGCCCGGGCGCGGTGGCTCACGCCTGTAATCCCAGCACTTTGGGAGGCCGAGGTGGGTGGATCACGAGGTCAGGAGATCGAGACCATCCTGGCTAACATGGTGAAACCCCGTCTCTACTAAAAATAAAAAAAATTAGCCAGGCGTGGTGGTGGGCGCCTGTAGTCTCAGCTACTGGGGAGGCTGAGGCAGGAGAATGGTATGAACCTGGGAGGCAGAGCTTGCAGTGAGCCTAGATCGTACCACTGCACTCCAGCCTGGGCAACAGAGCGAGACTCTGTCTCGGAAAAACAAAACAAAACAAAACAAAAAAAACTTACGTCATGTCCCACAGTCCCCAAGGGGGCTGGCTCTTCTTTTTCTGTAAAGAGGAATTGTATCCACTCAGCCAAGATAGAAACCAGGACAGCAGTGACTAGCGGCTTTTGGAGATCTGCTGCCTTCTGGAGGGAGGCATTGCTTGTTGCTCTTTAAGGCTGAGCTTTCTTTGAGAAGGCTTCTGAACTGGCTGGATCCCAAGTGGCAGGGTTTGTGGTGTGACCTGAGAGGCTTAGCACAGCAGCATGCCCGTGATTTAGCAGGGTCTAAAGGAAACTGAGTTGGATAATGAGAGAATTGGCTATGCTCTTAAGAGAAATTCAAATCTGCTTTCATGGACAAATAAACCAACACACACACACACACACACACACAAACACACACACGCACATGCATACTTCTTGACCTAATTTCATGGGGAAATTATGCCAGAGAAGGAAGTGGGGGAAAAAAGGAAGGAAGATCTGAGTACAGGAAAATTCTACTTTAGAATGTTCCAGAACACTAGGTGGAACATTAAAGGTGAAATGGCCAGGAGTACCTTGTAGGTTGATGGAAACTGGGTACCTCTCAGTGCATCTTTGATCCTTTTCGTTAAAGCTGATTAAAATATAAATTGGCTGTCTCCTCTTAACAGGGTTTTTTTGGACATTCACTTAATGCTTGAGTGAGGAAAATTAGGTCCTTCAGTCTGTGTTGGAATTAATCTCTTAATTGTATCCTTCCGATGATCCTCTTGCTTGTCTGTTGGAACAGTTCATTGGGACACACGTTTTCACGGAAGAGGAAGCCACAGGAGGTGGGTGGGGGGGGGGGCAGGTTGTGCCAGGTGGCAGGGCAGAGCTCTGATAACCAGGGCATGATGGAAGCTTCCAGGAGTACAGTGAGGCCAACATCTGTGCATAGCGGGAACTGTCAGGGACCAGGCAGCAAAGATTTCATTAAAGATGTTTGTTCTCGTGTGTTAAGTGGGCTGGGTGTGTTAGTTTGGAGAGCTGGAAACTCCTGTTCAGCTGAGAGGAAGCTGGGAACACTCACGCTCGCTCCCCAGGAAGGACATGGCAGAGAGGAACAGAGATGTCCAAACAGGGCCCGATGCAGGGGCGCCCTGGGCAGAGCCTCCACGTCTGCCTCTGGGTTGCTGGGAGGACCGTGGACAGCATCAGAAAGGTAGCAGGAGAAATGGGGCTCCTCATGAGGTGGGGTAGAGGAGAGGCAAGGCAGGCAGGCAGGTGAGGTTCAGAGGCCTGGCACTCAGCCCTGCTTTTCATCAATGCAAAATTGTATTTCTGGGGTCACCCCATCGTAGACACAGTGCAGTGAGAACTGGAGGTGTTGTCAGTGGAGGTTCTGACTCAACTGGCTTCTTTTGGAGTACTAAAAATCGACCCAAACATGTTTGCACTGTATTCCCCTTTCTCATCTTAAATAAGTTCAAAATGCGACGGAGAGCCTGGCAGAGCTGCAGACCTTGGTAGACGTCTCAGCAACCGGACTGATGGCAGGGCCCTTCTCCAGGAAACCAAGCTCTTCAGAAGCCTCGAAGCTGAGCTGCTAATGATGTGGATGCTGCAAAGAACACAGCTTGGCCTGAACCCCGGCACTCGTCCTAAGTTCTTCCCCACTCCCAAGGACCCACGAGGTGCCCAGCCTATTCTCTGAACCCCTCTCCAAAACGAGTTCTCCTGGCTTTATTCACACCATCTGTCGCTTTTCTTCCTCTCTCACCAATGACTGCTGAGGTCCTGGTCCAAGCCCTGCCCACACACTGTGGTGGTTCTGTGTCCCCCTTAGATTTGCTTCTGGAAGGCTTCATTCAGTTATGCTCCAAATATTGCTTGAGCACCAAGTGCCAGTTGCTCTTCTAGGCCTGAGGGCAGAGCAGGGAGCAGGACAGACACAAAGACTCCCTCTCCCTGGGGAGAAGGGAGAAGAAAGAACTAAGCAACAGGGAAGTGTGTTAGAGGATGAGTATGTGTTATATAAATTACTGAATGTAATATTAGCAACTTAACAATATATATTTATATGTAATACATAACATATATAACAGTTAGCAAATATAATAATTAGTATTATGTCTATGTATTATATACCCATATATATTATGTGTAGCATAATGCATATCATATATATATTAAATAAATCATAAAAAACAATATATATTAATTTAATACCATGCATGTATAAGTATTTATATATACACAGGTATATTATATTAAGGCAATGTATAATATATAGATGACTACATGTCTATGAATAATTTAATCTTTGGTATGTATATGTATGCTACCTGTAACATAACACATGCTATAATATTATATATCATATAAATTATATAAATAACCACATATCATTTAATATGTACATTACATATACATGCATGTATATTATATATAATGTGCTGCATAATATCACACTGTGTATTCTATAAATAACTGAATGACTGTATAATACATAGAAGGTGACTGGAGCGTGGCTGTGGTTTCAGTTTCAAACAAGGCAATCTAGCACAGGCAGTGTTGGCTGTGTCCTGACTGCAGGTTAAATCATTTTTCAGTAGTGTGGTCCTTTGGTCCGAGGCTCCGGCACTGGACCTCTGGCTCTGACACTTGGGTAAGTTGCTCTATTGTGCCTCAGTTTCCTCATCTGTAAAACTGGAACGATGGTTCCCATATGGAGCTGTGGGCCCTCCTAGGACGTGGTGAGAGCCGGGAGCATGGATTCATGTCCAGCACTGACACCCACTTGCCCCCAGGGGCTGTTGCGTGTATCTTCACTCTTAGTGCTCTCTCTGTCTTCCTTTCTTCGTGATGGTCATGGCCCCGCAGCTGCGCTCCTCTCGTGGTGGCATTGCTTCTCGTCTGCACCGGCAGCCAATCCCTTTCTCATTCATCACTGCCAATGCAGAGGCCCGGCATTCCCCTTGTCGAGTGCGAGCAAACACCAGCACCACCCACCAACAGGACCCGGGGTGGAAGCCCCCGATGGGCAGCTGAAGAAAGAGCCATGTGTGCCACAGGCAGAGCCCATGCCCGCCCGTTGCCAGGGCCATTCTGCTGACTCCGTGAACATTCCCAGGGCTGAGTTGTTGGGTAGGGAAGTATGTGGGCAGCATGAGAATGCCAGGTTTGGGAGCAGCTTCCAACCACCTTTCTTTCTCATCTGCGAGTATCTGCAGGCCAGGGGTCCAGCAGGGCCTGGCTCAGTCCTGTACTCAGGGTCTCAGAGGGTGAAGCCAGAAGTGAGGTGGGCCGTGCTTTCATCTGAAGGATTGAGTCGGGGAAGACTCAGCTTCAAGCTCAGTCAGGTTGTGGGCAGAATTCATGTCCTGTTCCTGTGGCTGTCAGGACTGGGGCCTCAGCTCCTAGAGACATCTGCGTTCCCTGTCCACAGGACTCTCCAGGGGCAGTTCACACGTGGTGATTGGCTTCAGGGCGCCTCTCACATGGGCCGGCGAGGAGGGGGTCTTGCATAACCAAATGTAAACACAGAGGAGACCACCCATCTCCTGTGCTGTGTCCTGTTGCTTAGGAGAAAGTCAGGCGCCACCCATATCCATGCCCGGTCTGTGAAATGGGAGTGATGGGGGCCAACCCTAAGCCTGCTGCAGCATCAGGTGCAGTCCCACACATGAGGCGCCTGGTGCACATGGTATCTCCTGATAGGTCCCTAGTCAAGGGTGATGATTTGCTTTTATTGAGAGGCCTTAGTGAATCTAAAGCTCTAAAGGGGAGCCCTAATGTGCCTTTAGGGAAAATCCCTCTTGATGACCCAGGCCTCTGGATACACAAGGACTCTGCACTTGGGAAGAAGAATGGAGGGTGTATTAGTCAGGGTACTCCAGAGAAACAGAAGTAATAGGATACGTGTGTGTGTGTGTGTGTGTGAGAGAGAGAGAGAGAGAGAGAGAGGGAGAGAGAGAGAGATTTATTTTAAATAATTGGCTCTCACGATGGTGGGGCTGGCAAGTCCCCACAGGGCATGTGTTCAGGGCAGGCTGGCAGGCTGGAGACCCGGGGATGAGTTGACACAGGAGCTGCAGTCCCGAGGCAGAGACTGCAGGGAGAACTCCGTCCTCTTAGGGAGATCTCAGCCTTTGCTCTCAGGCCTTCCACAGATTGGACGACCCACCCACATTATTGAGGGTCATCTGATTTTCTCAAAGGTTGCTGGTTTGAATGTTAATTGCATCTAAAATAAACTTTCTATGAAAGTATTTCATAGACTACTAGCAACAGCTAGAAGTCTAGCAACAGCTAGACTGGTATTTGACCAAATATTTGGGTCCCATGGCCTATTCAAGTAGACATAAAATTAACCATCACAGAGGGAGTTTCTGGCAGCCACAGCCAACAGGCCTCTCACGCACCATAGTGGGTGGTGCTGACCTAGGATCCTGAGGTCTTAGAGAGGAGCAGTGAGGCTGGCACAGATGTGCGGATGGCCTTTCAGGAGCCTCAGGGAGAGCCCTGCTGCCTGGGCTTAGTAGGGCCGGCTGGGCCAGTGCCCACGAGGTCAGGTGGCTTTGACTGGAGGGAGCGTTTGAACAGTCAGGGTGAGCAGGGACCCATGAGCAGCCCACCCAGGTTTGAGGGTGGGGGCATGCAGGGCCCCCCCACCTTACTTGGGCAGAGTCATGCTAGGCCTAGCACCAAGACACTGTTTGTCCTTCGGTGGCAAGCAGTCTGAAAATGAGAGAGGATGCTTGCAAGAGCAGAGCAAGGGCAGGCCTGACTGGGCACTTTGCACCTGGGAATGTCCCACCGTGCACGCAATCTAACCACTGCCCAACCCCCACCCTCCCTGGAGAAGTCCCTGCAGGTCTCTGCTTGGCTAAAAAAGACCTGGGATTGGTCACCTGGGCTGAGAGCTCTGGGCCATCACAAGCCAGGCTGAGATTCCATCTGGGGACAGCCATGGGCTCCATTAGGGAGGGTCTGCAAGGTCCATAGGGCCCTGAAGGGCACCGGAAATGAGTGGACCTGACAGCAGAGGGCGGTGGACACAGCCAGGGTCACCGAGGAATGGCCCCAGGCAGGGCTGATGGGAAAGCGAGTCTGTAATTCTGGGTAATTTTTTTCACCTCCCAGCTTCCTGGGGTTAATATTGTATTAGGTTCTCATCCCCCAGCTTCCTGGGGTTAATATTGTATTAGGTTCTTCCTGCACCAACTCAGCTTTGGGCATGAGACCATGACCCTGTAGTTTGCCCCAGGCCCTGTCACCTGCGTGGTTTGCTGTCAGAGCTGCTGTCTGTGTGCTGCCTCCACCTCCCCGGGCAGGGCTGTCACACCACCTCCGAGCTGCCAGCATATGTGTGCTCCTTGCCACCAGAGAGCACTCGCTCACGCTTGTTTTCTGACCCCCGGTACGCTCTGTGCTGTCCTTTTACTTGAACCAGGGTGAATAAATCTGCCTGTGGTGGGGCCACTGCCTCTTTCCTGGCCTGCCTGTGAGGTTCCCTGAGGCCTCAAACATGCTTCGCCCTGTTGGATATTGCATCTAGGACCAGGGCTGCACCACGGGTGGTCGGTTCTTCATCTGTCATCCCCAAAATTCTGTAAGCAAGCCCCCACCCCGAGGGTATCAGCCATACCTTAGTTAGCGATCTAACCCTGAGGCTTAATGGTGTCAGGGATATAGCAAGCACTGGATAATTACTGGGACGAATGCAAATCCAGAGGCATGGGTTCTACTGTCAGGGCTGCTGGGACCTTCCAGGGTGGCCCTAAGAGGTCTCGTCCCTCCCAGGGTTTCCCCATCTGTGAACCCATGCTGGGTTGTTATGTAAATGTCTTTGATTCTGTGACAACATTGAGCTGATGGGGTGGAACTGAGCACAAACCATGACAATTTGGCAGGCAGAGATTAAGGAGAAACACTGCACTTACTGCTCTACAAATGAGTCACTCTCTGACATAACTGGAGCTCTCTCGGGGTTACTCGGCATAGAATTTCCCGCTCCTTGCTCTACACTTGCTAGTGTTGGTCCGTCCCCCTTCCCGAGGTCCCACTTGGCCATCCCTTCATTAAATTACAAGTTCCCCATGTTCCCCCAATACAATTATCTACCGCTTCATAACTCCCTGGCCTTGGATCCACTTGCACAGAAAAATATAGTTAAAGATATGCTGTTTTAATTAATTTCCCTTGGCTAGGTTTCCACTCTTATTTCTCCCTTGGAAATACAAACCCACAACGGGGCCCGGTGCATCTGTGGGCTCCCTGTACCTGTCACCAATCCTTCTTGGAGCTGTTTGTGCCTTGCATCTGGGCAGGGGACGTTCCTGTTCATTCGCTGACTCATCTTCTTGGTTCTTGGGTAGCAGCCCCCACCTTGGTCTGAAATCCCCAGGTCTGGGAATGATAAGGGCTTCCTAAAAATGCGTGTCACTCCTGGCCGCATCCAGCTCTGGAATCTCCAGGTAGCCTGCTTCTCTTCTCCCACCAGCTCTGGGCACTAGCTGGGGCTTTTTGTCCACGCCTCGAGTCTCTGTGCTCAGCTTGACTCAGCGCTTGAGTCGCCGTCTTGCCTAAGTGACTGCTCCATGGAACAGCAATGCCTGCTGTCCTCACATTGCAACAAAAGGATGCTCTAAGCCAGTCCTCATTTGTGAGGAGAATGGAGCCAATAATACAGAAGGAAAATGCAATCACAAGGTGTTAAAGTGGTCCAGTAGCCTCTTACACAGAGATCAAGAGGAAATCAGGCTGGAGAAGTGAGTTAGACGGTTACCCTGGGCTGTGACCCAAGCTTTAGATTCAAAGCCTGGCATCCTAAGGGTGCTCCCACACTGTGTGCTGGGCAGGTCCTCTGGGAGGCTGCTCTGCCTGTGTTTTTCTCAGGCTTTGTCTCCTGGAGTCTTCCCAGTAGCCCCAGGAGGGAGCTATTTCCTTCCCCTTTCACAGAAGAGGGAGCTCTAGGTTTAATGAGCTTACTGACCAAGGACATTTGGAAGATCCCTGGGGTGGGGATGGAAAGAAACAAGATTCACATCCAGCATCATCTGACCTTAAGCCCAAGCAGGAGCTGTGATACCCAGAGAGCTTGTTGGCCATGTAGAGTCCGTGGCCCTCTGGGGCTAATCCAAGTGTACAGACAGCAGGGAGGCTCCAGAGCATTTCCGAGGAAGCACCCAGGAGCTCAGCAGAGGAAGTTGACCTGGGCTGTACTTCCTGACAAATGCCACCACTCATGAGTCACTGCGAGACAAGAACTGAACTCAAACCAAACCACTGGAAGAAGTCACTGCAGAGAAACATAGTGACTCATTGTATTATAATAATCATTCTCTTCTAATTGGTGCAGTCAATTGGCATTTTTCTCTACTGGGACTCTCCCCTGAGTGAAGTCCCCTCCTTTCCTAAACTATCTCTTCCTTTCTTTCCAATCAGTTCTGCATTGTTTGGTGTTTGCAGCCCTGGTTTCACTTGGGTCGGGTTTTTGGTAGGGTTTGTTAAAGTAACCTAAAACTTCTTTCTCAAGAGGGCATGCCCCAGTTTTGCCTGGAGGATACACACAGAATGAAGATTGGTTTCTGACTTCAGTGAGCACACTATCTAGCTGGAGGGGGGGCATAGTAACAGTTACAAAAGTACATGTGAGTTGTGGGAACACATGCACACACACACACACACGCACACACACACTTGTGGACAACTAGGTCTTGAAGGAGACCTAATTGGCTGCAGAAGTCAGATGAGCAAAAATTCTGCTGCATTTAAGGTTGGCAGCTAATCCCAAGGAGGGGACTGATCCTGCATGAGGGGAGATAGCGTCCCCCTAAGAGCTGGGAAGAAGGGATTTCATGCTCACTGTTTGTAATAACTATCATATAAAAAGTCAAACAAGAAATAGACTCAAGACTCTGGTCGCCTCTTTGGCGTGGTCAAAGGCCACCATCTTCTCTCTTCAAGGCTGCATTCTCTAAAACTTTAGGAAACTCTCCCTCCTCCCCTGCTCCACCCCTATTCCAGGACCCATAAGCAATTCTATGTATATTATTCCTCACTTGCATTGATAAATAGGCGATAAAAATGCACAGAGAAGTCAGCTGGATCAATTTATTTCCATTCTCTCGACATAGTCGTGGTAGTGGCTAAGACTGAGACGACCGACAATGCTATTTCCACAGCGAGAAGTGGTGTGATGTTGGGGATAAATTACCCTTAAATGTCACATGGTAATGAGGCTGCATCTTCAGTGATTTATCTGCTCCCTTCTTACCCGGCAAACACTCCAAGCTGGCAATCAAGCCAGGCAGTGATCATGAAACAACCTTTATGGCATGAAAAATGGCCCCGAAAATTTATGGGAGATGTGGATGACTTCGTCAAGACTCTATATTTACAGAACTTCCTTCTTGGGATTTCAAATTAAGAAAGGCGGAACTGGAAAGAATAAAGGAGTGTGAGGCTCAGAGGGTGAGGACACAGAGCATTGCACAGGGAGATCTCCAATAACTCTGCTTTTCTTCCCTTTTTAGTTGAGATTTCTGTTGCTTATAAGCCACCTTGGCTTTCCAGAAGGGAGCATGGATGGTCAGGCAACAGCTTTGAATTTGTGGCTTGCCTCATGTCTTAGTCCATTCTCATGCTGCTGTGAAGAAATACTTGAGACTTGGTAATTTATAAAGAAAAGAGGTTTAATTGACTCAGTTCCGTATGACTGGGGAGGCCTTAGGAAACTTACAATCATGGTGGAAGGCACCTCTTCGCAGGGCAGCAAGAGAGAGAATGAGTGCCAGTAGGGGAAATGCCAGACACTTATAAAACCATCAGATCTCATGAGCACTCACTATCATGAGAGCAGCATGGGGGAAAACACTCCCGTGATTCAATTACCTCCCACTAGGTCTCTCCTATGACATGTGGGGATTATGAGATTACAATTCAAGATGAGATTTGGGTGAGGACACAGGCAAACCATATCACCTCAGCCCTCTGTCTAGGAATGCAGCCTCTAGATCCCAGCTGAAGAATGTGAACAATTGAACTGCATTGCAGAGTTGGAGACCTGGGAGAGCCAGTCCACACCAAGAGCTGCTTCTCTTTGTCCTTTGGTGTCTCCTCTGTGATAACCAATGGTGCCAACTGTAGCTAGAGGGAGAAATGCCAGCTAAGCAGGAAGAGAGGGTAGGTAGCACCCTCATGCCATCAACTCCAGCTTCATGCAAGTGACCTTCCTAAGGACGCACCTACCTTCCAAACACCTACGGTGGTCATGTAGGCTGCATTTAAGGCTCCAAAGAGTTTGAAACTCTTCCATCTTCTGGTTCATAACAGCTGCAAACACTCCCAGCCCCGATGTGGACTTGCTATCTGGAGCTGACCCTCCAGCCCAGGGTGTCTCCTTTCATGGCATGAGTAGATCTACTGGACTTCCTCTAGGGTTGGGTGTTCTTGGGGGTATGCAGGCTAGTTAAGCCCCCTACTATTTAATTGTTCTTTTCTTGTTCCAGCAGCAACCAGGTTTTCCACTAATACAAATGGACTCAAGACATTTGTTTCACCAAAGTCTGTGTCCTATGTACAACAGGATGGTGGATCTGGAAGGTTCTGTTACCCTCTGGAGACAGCAGAAACTTATACCCTGACCTGTGACAGCACAGCCTACTGAGTCAGTGGAGGAACATTAGTTCTCACTGTTTAGGACTGGCTGCCTCGGACCTGCCATCTCTCCTCAATGAGGGCATTAATTCAAACACAAATTGAAATCACTGTTCACGTCTCTTGGTGGGAATTCAACAAGCTGAGGGCTGTCTGAAAGTGAATTAGTTGTCCACTGAGAAATCAAAAACCTCAGGCTTTGCAAAGTGAGAGAAAATGTTTGACCTTTTGAGGACAATTTTCTTCTTTATTCTTCGGGACACCTCTTCCTCCCCAATGAGATCTAATAGCTGAATGGTGTTCTCCACCCCGGTTCTCCCCCCACCACTGTGCATGGGAACTCCCAGGGTGCCCCTGTCCATCTTGGGTCTGAGATATCTTCATCTAAAAAGTTCCTTTTCTTCTCTTCGCTTGTCTTGCTCACTTCCTGTTACGATTTCACAAGAAGAGAATGTGGGGGGCTCTTTCTCCTCCTGCATCAGGTCATGGGGGTCATGGAGGGTCCTATGGGAGGAGAGCCTTGCTCCTTCTGAAATCCTGTTACTCCTTGCTTCTCGCCCATGTCTCTGTCTGGTTCAGGTTGCACATGCAATGTGGGAACAGGTGGGTTTGCTATGCATTTGTCCACTCATCCATTTCCTCAACACATGTCTGTTGAACACCTACACCTACATGTGTGCCATGCCCTGGGCTGAGCAAAGCAGATATGGTGCTTGCCCCACCAAGCTTACCATCTAGTAGGAGTTACTGGACAGGAAACAAGTCACTGAAACATCACTGCAAATGATGCTGTGTGCTCCAGAAGAGCTGCCAGAATGCAGTGACAAAGGTTGCCAGGGAGGTCCATTGAACTCCGATAGGAAGAAAGGGAAGAAATGTCTCCAGCAGCCAGGGGACCCCTTCCTCTCACCCCTCACTAACACCCGAGAGGCACAGGCAGCACAGAGTGCAGGCTCTGAAAGATGGAGCTGGCTTCAGAACACGGTACTCCAAATCCCCACTGACGGGTTCCACTCTGCATCCTGATGGGAGCCAACTCTGACTGAATGGACACTTCCACCTGCCAGACACTGCCCTGAGAGCTTTCTGGCAGCTCCTTTGAGGGAGGAATTTTATTATTTTTCCCATTTTTCTGTTAAGCAGACTCTACCTGTGCTTGGACATGTGACTGGCAAGGGGCACAGCTGGGCCCCACCCATCAGTGTCCCTCTGGGGTCTGTGTGCTCAGTGCCTGGGTCTCTCATTGCTGTGTAACATGGTACCATACACTGAGTGCTGTACAAAACACAACAACACAAATGCACTTATACCTTGTGGTTCTTGGGGCTGGGAGTCTGCCATGGGTCTCACTGGGCTAGAGCTAAATGAGGGAAAGGCTTCCTTTCTTTTGGAGGCTCTGGGAGGATGCTATTGGCTGATGTGTCCTCCCCAAATTCCCATGCTGAAACCTAACCCCCAAGGGGATGGCACTAGGAGGTGGGGCCCTTATGAATGGAGTTAGTGCCCTCATAAGAGAGGCCCCAGGATCTAGCTCACTCCTTCCACCATGAGGAGACAGCAAGAGGTGCCATCTATGAGGAATGAGTCCTTGCCAGACACCAACTCCACCAGCACCTTGATCTTGGACTTCACAGCCTCCAGAACTGTGAGGAATACATTTCTGGTCTTCATTATCCACCAGTTTATGGTATTTCTTTTAAGCAGCCAGAATGGCCTAGGAGAGGAGAGATCCCGTTCTCCTCAGCTTCTAGGAGCGACCAGCATTCTTTGCTGTGTGGCCCCTCCTTCCACCTCAAAGCTGGCAAGGCAGCATCTTCCAGTCTCTCTCTGACTCTGAGCCCCCTGCCTTTCTCTTATAGGATTCCTGTGGTGACCCTGGGCCACCTGGGGAATCCAGGATGCTCTCCCAACTCAAGGTCCTTAATTCAACAACTTCAGCAAAGCCCCTCTTGCCCTGTAAGGTTGCATATTCAGAGGTCCTGGGGACTGGAATGAGGACATCCCTAGGGAGGCATGATTCTGTCTACCACCCTCAGCTGCTTTGCTGGGACCCCTCTTCCTGTGCTGAACCATCTGGAGCTCTCACCTGCTTCTCCGTTGCTACCACTCAACTCCACATCTATGACCATGGAGTCAGGCAAACCCCACCTTGCTGCCCCACTCAGCAGCTGTGGGACCTGGGATCGGGCACCCTATTTCCCCGTTTGTGTCCTGGCAATAGCAGCAGCACTTCCCTCTTAAGTCCGCTGCTGTGACAGTGAGTCCACGTAGATAGAGCACTTTGAGAGGGGTGTGGCCCGTGGTAGACTCTCATGAACTGTGGCACTTCCCCTATTATCATCACCGCCCGTGGTAGACTCTCACGAACCGTGGCACTTCCATTGTTATCATCACCATTATCTCCTCCACGAGTCAGAATAAATGACAGTAGAGAATCCACACACTGACTGCAGCCCAGCGTCCGCAGTAACAAGGGGCCGAGTGAGCGCCGAGGCCGTGGTCCTGTTTTTAAAGCAAACATAATCTCTGAGGGGCCCTCTGTGAATGTGTATTTAATTTTCTTGTTCAAATGTGTGTTGGTGAGTGTGTTGAATTCATTTCCCAATTTTGCCCTCCCACCTGCCCCTATGGATTCGAAGTTCTGCAGCTGTTGAACCTTGTGAAGTGCCTGGGAAGAACCCTCATCCCGCCAGGACCCAGAATGTCAGCCTCCTTCTCCAGCCCCGGGGAAGGTGGGAAGTGGTGGCTGGGCTCTTGCCCCCATCGTGACAGCAGCCAAGTACACCTGAAAACCTGTACATTCTGATGGTCAGGGTCATCCATTTACGTGGTGATAATGACAAGATCAGGCATTTATGAGGCAGTCTCCTAAGCATGTCCCATATCTAACCCATTTCATCATCTCTCTCATGAGCTGATTGGCTCTATACAACAGTTTTATTGAATAAATAAGGCAAGTGTCATTCCCGTTTTACAGCTAAGGAAACCGAGGCCCAGAGAGCATGAAGGACTTGGCTGACATCACTTAGCCTGCAAGTGTCAGAACTAGGACGGGAGCCCTCTCGGCCTGAGGCTGGCCCAGGCTCCTTTTGCGCCTGGGTCCTGCCTTCCCTCCGACTGGCCCTGGGATCCTGTGTGGGAGGCAAACCTGTTTTCAAAAGTCCAGATGCTTTTGCTTTCCACTCCCCCACCCCAATGCGGGAAGTTCTTTGGCAGGGCCAAAGCCTCCTGGTTCAGAATTAAGACTCAGATTTAAACCTAATGCTAATTTGCATATGAATTATAGGAGATCCGTCACTGACAGCAGGGCATAGTGGGTGGAGGCATCAGAAAAAGAAGAGGTTTAAAACGGGGATGCAGGACTGCAAGTGTGCAGCAGGAAGGACCCGGTGTGGGGCAGGGGAGGGGGCTCTGCCGTGTCCTCTTCCGAGCAGGTAAAACCTTCCCTGTGCCTTCCTGACCTGGGGGTCGACCACACTCCTGGAGTTTTGGACAGAGAAGAACCCTGTAAGCAGCTAAGGGCTCTGTCTCCTCTGGGTGTCCTAATGGGCTTTGGGCCCAAGTAGAATTTGATGGAGAGGAAAGACAAAGGATTTTGAAGGTGGAGAAAGACAGAAAGAGAGCAGAAAACAGAGAGAGGGGGAGGCTCTTTTGGCCCATCTGCCCCTGTTGACTCGATAAGCAAGCACTTTGTGGCCCAGCTCTATTTATTTGCAGTTCATGGCTCTTAGTTAAAACCACAGAGACCACCTCTGGCTACTTTAGCAGAAAGGATTTTATTGGAAGGCTCTTGGGAAGCTCAAAGGATCAATAGACCAGCCAGACAGATAGGCAGAGCAACCGAGGGCAACAGGTTGCACAAATGAGGCTGGGCACAGCTGCCTGCTGGACGCGGCACCCCTGCTGGACATGGCCACAGCCCGTGGACTTGGCCCCTAGATTCAGGGTCACTCATGTGAGAGTCAGAGTTGCAGGCAGAAGTTCTCTGCTGAGTCCAAGTCATCTTCCCTGCCTCTGGCTTCAGGAGGTCAGGGAATAAATGGGAGTATCTCTCCATTAGCCTTCCAGAGTGGAAGGCAGGTCCCTGCCCTATCACAATATAATAATAATATTAAACAATAAAATAAGAACAATACCCCCAGCCATCACCTACCAAGCCCTGTGCCCTGTGCTTTCTGTTCATTCTCACATTCAGCTCTCACAGCATGTGTGTGGGAAATATGTTGCCATCCCATTTTACAGATGGAAAGGTGAGGAGGGAGGTTAAGCAATGTGCCTGGTGACAGTGCTGACTCTGTATTTGTAGCAATGTGGGCATGTTTCAAGCTTTGAAGCTTGTGCCTGGAATGACTCTTTAGGGGCCATCATCAAGCAGGGATGCCAGGCCTCTACTCCATAGCCCTGTCGTGGTTGCAAAGGGCTTTCTCCCTCCCCTTGGAAGACGCTCAAGGTACTCACTCAGACTTGAGGGCACTGCATCAGTCCTTGCTTGGGTGGCATTTTCTGGCATGTCTCTCTTCTTGTAAATCAGGTGCGTGGCTCTGCTTCAGGCGCAGCTTGGGGAGCAGGTCGTTGGGGGTACAATCTACGCCCCCCATATCTTCATATTCCCATATAGATGCCTGCTCAAAACCAGGGGCTCCCAGCCTCCGTTTCTTCATATGGCTTTCCCCAGAAATAGAAACTGTTCACTTACGTCACTGGGAGGCTCTTCAAGGTGAGTGTTGTTGGAGCCAAGGCAGCTTTGGCTAGGTGGTGTCCCTACCCACAAAGTTACCCTCCGTGCAGAACAGCCCACAAGATTTGCCTTTACTCGGGATCCCTAACACACCACAACTTTTCTGCCACACTGGGTGGGCTGCCACTCTCTAGAAAACCACTGCCTCCACTCCACATACTGTCTGAGTTAAGGGGATCTCAGGATCCCTGCACATCCCCCATGGCCCTGGTTCCTACTTCCATCCTGCCGTTTGTCTCGCTATACTCTTAATTTCCTACCCATTTGCCCATCCCTTTCGCTAGCTCATGAGCTCCTTGAAGGAAGAACCCTTTTGTTGCTGCATCCTGGGATCCAGTGGAAAAACTGGGAGCTAAATTTCCCTAGTTCTATAAGCTTGCTGAGAGCTTTGGTATTTGTTGGATTCTCTGTCTGTGTCATCTGTCAGAGAAATCAGTGAAACGTTGGTGAGAACAACTGGATGGGAAAGAGCTGGAGAGTCAGCCTTCTTGGATCGTCAGGTTCAATCTCTCCCTCTTGGCATCACCCCAAGGACTCGGGGTGCGGTGGAGTGCTGGGCATTTAGGTCTTGCCTGTAATTTGGTGCAAGGAGTTGGCCTCAAACACCTTGACTGCAGCAGCTGCCTCAGAGTAAGCAATGCCAGCAAAGGAGCTGGGCATGACACATCCATGAGGCTGTCAGTGAGATGTCACCGCCATCTGCAGGGATGTGACAGGAGGACCAAGTGCTGATGAGACTTGGCATGTGTGTCTTCCAGGGTGCCCTCACGGGCAGACACTTCCAGCTTGGGGAATACATGGAATCTGTATCCTTCTTTGTGTTTGCATAAGTCTCTGCATGGGTGAGTGCCTCTGCACAAGGAGCCTGGAGTCGAGCATTCAGGGGTCTGTTTTCCCTTCACAAACTGCGGCTGATGGGGGCCAGTGAGTCTGAATGCACAGAAGCAGTGGCTCTGCATCTAGAAGAAAGATAGAATGGGTATTCAACATGCTGCATGCTGGCTGGCTCACCACACCTGGAAAGGTGGCCCTGGTATTGAGGGTGCCTTTTTTTTTCTTTTTTTTTTTTTTTGATGGAGTCTTGCTCTGTCGCCCAGGCTGGAGTGCAGTGGCATGATCTCAGCTCACTGCAACCTCTGCCTCCCTAGTTCAAGCAATTCTCCTGCCTCAGCCTTCCCAGTAGCTGGGATTGCAGGTGCACGCCACCATGCCTGGCTAATTTTTGTATTTTTTTTTAGTAGAGACAGGGTTTTATCATGTTGGCCAAGCTGGTCTCAAACTCCTGGCCTTGTGATCCACCCACCTCATGAAGGTGCTTTGATTCCAGTAAGTCAACCTGGGTCAGGGGAATCCAGCCGGAGTGCACAGCAGCTACCAGCTAGGACTTACGCACAAGGTCACAGGCATAATCCACCCTAAACGAGAAACTTCCAGGCAGTAACCAAGGCATATGAGAAACCTAAGGGATGATCACTGAAGTTTGTGTGTATTTGCTTGTGTTTGAATTTGGTGAACCCCCTAAAATGAAAGACGGACTCTGCTTGTGTTATATAGCTCAATTCCAGCTCATCTCTCTTTGAATGCATTTTACAAACACACTGTAATGACTTCCCATCAGCGCGGCTGCCATGTGCTCACTTGAGAGTTCCAGTGAGATGGTTTTTGTTTTTTATCATCCTGTAAGTTTGATTTGCTATATTCAGTATATGGACAGAAATCCATGCTGGTAGATTTAGATATGCTCCGATCGAATTGATGCACACTGCCGGGACTGAGATTCGCAGTTATTGTGTGCTTTTTCTGGCCATTGGCCCCTGGTCACAATTTTCCAACACCTATATTTCATGTCAAGCTGGATATTGGCATGCCCATTAAGCTCTGTGCCAGTCCGGTCTCCTTGAAGAGGTTGTGGAAGGATTGGTTTTTATTTCCAATTCACACCCACACTTCTCAGCGTTGGGCTGAAAGGGACAGGCCCACGTTCTCAGGAAGGCATTTCAAGACAATTTCTCAAGAAAAATCTGCTCCTGGTTGGGATGATCCTCCAGGCAAAATCATGGTAACAGCGATAATTGTTGTAGTCAAAATCACAGTAACAAACATTAAAAAGGACATTTGGAAACATGTCAGGGTGCTCAGACTCTAAGAACGATGTAGGATTCACTGTGATCAAAGGGCTTTTTCCCCAGATAGCACTCATCACAGTATTGTGGTCATTTATAGACGGTTCTAAACTGCCTGCTTAACAAATACATTTTATTTTGCCCCTCTGCTTTGATTTTATTATCCATTCATTAAGAAAGTCAAAATCAGCAGCCAAATGACGTGTGGAAAAGTCCAAACAGGGTCCAAATTTCAGCCTGCTCTTGACAAATCTTAAATGTGATAATCCTGGTTGAATTGGGTACTGTATTCGTCCATTTTTACGCTGCTGATAAAGACATACCCAAGACTGGGTAATTTAGAAAGAAAAGAGGTTTAATGGAATCATAGTCCTGCATGACTGAGGAGGCCTCATAGTCACGGCAGAAGGCAAGGAGGAGCAAAGTCATGTCTTACATGGATGGCAGCAGGCAAAGAGAGAGAACTTGTGCAGGGGAAATCCTATTTATAAAACCATCATATCTCATGAGACTTATTCACTATCATGAGAACAGCACAAGAAAGACCCACCCCCCAGGATTCAATTACCACCCACAGGGTCCCTTCCACAACATGCAGGAAGTGTGGGAGCTACAATTCAAGATGAGATTTGGGTGGGGGCACAGCCATATCATATCAGGCACTTATCAATTGTTGGTGCATGTGTGTTCACACACACACATGCTGTGCCCACACATATATGCATGCCCACAAGATGCATGCACACACACAGGATTGGAGTCCACTCCAGATAAATGGTGTTATGAAAGACCCAGAAACGCTGCTTGTGGAAGTTGAACCTGAGAAGCCAATTGCTGGAAGGAACCAGCTGGTTAGGGGGTCTCCTGATCTCTGCCCTTCAGAGCAGTGTGGGCTGACCTCTTTCAGGTATGCTGTGTTTGCAGGAGTGTCCATGCTGAGAGGAGAAAGTGCAGGTGATGAGAATTCCCTGGAGGAAGATTTTTTTATCCATTATATTAATCAGTTTGCATTGCTATAAAGAAATATCTGACACTAAGGAATTTATAAAGAAAAGAGATTTATTTGGCTTATGGTTCTGCAGACTCTATGCAAAGCATAGTGCCGGTATCTGCTCCTGGTGAGGACCTTGGGAAGCCATAATCATGGCAGAAAGCAAAGAGGGTGCCAGCATGTCACATGGCAAGAGAGGGAGCAAGAGAGAAAGGTGGACGTGCCATGCTCTTTTTGGCAGGGAGGGGCTCACGGAGTCTCACTGTGTCACCCTGGCTGGAGTGCAATGGCACGATCTCAGCTCACTGCAACTTCCATCTCCCGGGTTCAAGCAATTCTCCTGCCTCAGTCCTCAGCCTCCTGGGTAGCTGGGATTATAGGTGTGTGCCACCACGCTCACCTAATATTTGTATTTTTAGTGGAGACAGGATTTCACCACGTTGGCCAGGGTGGTCTCAAACTCCTGACCTTGTGATCCACCTGCCTTGAGCTCCCAAAGTACTGGGATTAAAGGTGTGAGCCACTGCACCTGGCCAGCCAGGCTCTTTTAAACAGCCAAATCTCCTGTGAACTCATTAACACAGGGAAGGCACCAAACCATTCAGGAGGAATCTGCCCGCATGACCCAAATGCCTCCCACCAGGCCCCGTTGCCAACAATGGGGATCACATTTCAACACGAGATTTGGAGTTGTCAAATATCCAAACTATATCATTTATATTCTTAGATGCTGCAGCCTGAAAAAGGCAAATTGGAGAGAAACAACAGTTCATTTCAAATTAAGGAGAATTGAGAGAACCCAGGAAGCCACTGGCATATAGGACATGACAAGATTTTTCCCCTTTCCCCAAGTAACTTCACAAGATGTCTACAAATCAATCATATTGTGCTTCATAAATGCGTGAGTGCATTTTCGACTTCTGATTTGTATTTTAACCACAGAAACTAATAACATAAAATTACGTTGTCAGCAAGAACGGAAGACTTCACTAATTCCGATCTATTTAGTAGATACTTTATCAAGGTATACTCTCAAGAAGTCAATTAAACCCTTCCAGAAGATGGCAGATAATGATTTAAAAGCCACGAAAGTCTCTGAAAATACAACTTTTAGCACATCTAAATGGTTGGGAATTTTCTGACAATGTAATTGTCGTTTTATGAAAATGATTGCTCCCTATACGGAAATCAATTACAACCCTGCAACAAAGGTTTTCACCTAAGGATCTCACACAAGGTGTTATTTGAGTCCTACAGAGTTCCCAGAGTGTCCAGCCACAAGTGAAATTGATATTACATGGAAGGAGGCTGAGATAGAGAAGGCATAGGCTTGTCCATGGTGAAGCGTCCACAGGCAACACATCTTAGAGTGAACACCCCAAATGAAGAGGTATTCTTCTTCTTTTTTTTTTTGATGGAGTCTTGCCCTGTCACCCAGGCTGGAATGCCGTGGCATGATCTCAGCTTACTGCAACCTCCACCTCCCAGGATCAAGTAATTCTCCTGCCAAGATTGTGCCACTGCACTCCAGACTGGGTAACAGAGCAAGACTCTGTCCAAAAAAACAAAAAAAAAAAGAACAAAAACAAAAAAACTGTCAATCTACAATTCTGTACAGTGAAATTATCTTTTTTTTTCTTTTTTCTTTGAGATAGGGTCTCACTCTGTCACCCAGGCTGGAGTGCAATTGCATGATCTCAGCTCACTGCAACCTCCACCTCCTGGGTTCAAGCAATTCTGCTGCCTCAGCCTCCCAAGTAGCTGGGATTACAGGTGCACACCACCGCACTTGGCTAATTTTTGTATTTTAGTGGAGATGGGGTTTCACCATGTTGGCCAGGCTGGTCTCAAACTCCTGGCCTCAAGTGATCTGCTTGCCTCGGCCTCCCAAAGTGCTGGGATTATAGACATGAGCCTCTGCACCCAGCCTGAAGAGGTATTCTTAAGCTAAGCAGAGCTCCTTCTCTCTCCCGCCTTATATTCAATTCAACAAACAGTAAGTAAGGACCCCACTGTGTGCTTGAGAGGTGGCAGAATGGAACGGCTCAGAGTGTAAGTTCTGGAGCCAAACTTTCCCTGTTCAAATCCTAGCCCTGCTGCTTAATAGCTCTTTGAGATTGGGAGGCATAAACAATCCCACCCTGCCTCAGTTTCTTCATCTGTCAAAAGGGTTATGGGGAGAACTGAAACAAAATGCATTAATGACTAGTTCTGCTTCCATTCCAGATGTGGAAAACCAGAAAGAGTGACATTCTTACCCCGACACAAAGACAAAGCTGGGAAAACTGTAGGATCACATCTCTTCCTGAACCCATCAGCAAGCTGAGGACACAGAGAAACCAACTAGCATGAAATACAAGAGCAAACAGGCCCCCAGGGAGACAGGGGCCAAATGGACTGTGTTGTATGGACTGTGTCATCCCCCATCCCATGGCAGCATCTGGTGGAACACAGGGCTGCCACTCAAGTGGGTAGGAAGAGGTCAGCTGGAATTTCAGCGAACCACAGGAGGCCAACTGAAGGCCGGCTGAGCACCATGAGCCCAAGGAGCTGCAACCACAAGGAGAACTGCTTCCACACGCTCCATGGAGGGAGCTCCTGAGAAAGATGAGAGGGCAGGGCAGGAGACCAGAGAGAGCTTTGTGCTGTGGGCACAAAACCCACCTGCCTCCCCAGAGCTGTTTGCAGAGGCCTCACACCCCTGGGGGAAAAGCAGCAATACCTGTTGCTCCTCAGAGAAAGAAAAGACCTTTGATGCAGGGAAAGAATGGAGAAAGTCAGGAGAGTGAGGAAACAGTCCTGAACCCAGAATCCCATTCCAAGACTAACTGGGGTCTTCCTAGTCCTGGGGGGGAAGCAGGAAACTCCCCACATGAGACTTTCCACAACACAAGGCAGTGTCCAGCTGTCTGCCACGGAGAAGAGGGGTAGGAATGCTTGGAAAACCCCACCTAGAGGCACAGGCACGTGGGGCCTGCCTTGCCCTGAGTCTGTGCTGGGCCATAAAGCAGCTCCCTGCTTCCTGCAAGGATCCTAATAAGAGCAGGGTAACATGCAACAGCAGATACTGGCAGGCAAGGGCAGGGGCATGGAGGGACTCCCTCTGCGGTATAGACATAGCAAGTTGTAAGCTGAGGATGGAGCCCAAACATTGAAAAGAACTCTCTGGCACCCCAGCCTGCAAGCTAATCGTGAGGAACATGAAGTCTGTGATGCATTAAGGGTAACCATAGGAATGACAAAACACAGACCCAAGTCGACTCAATCACCACCTCCCCTCTAACTGATAAAAAGACAAGCCCATTCCTAGGCATGAAAACTACACACCTCAGTCTCCCCTGTTCTATTTAAGAGGTTTGGCATTTCTTATGGACTGAATTGTGTTCCAGAAAAAGATGTTAAAATCCTAACGTGTAGTACCTATGTATATGACCTTACTTGAAAATAGAGTTTTTGCAGAGAGGTAATCAAGTGAAAATAAGGTCACTAGTGGGGGCCCTAATTTGATTTGGCCATATCCTTATAAAAAGGGGAAAATTTGGATGTAGAGATAGATTCACAGAGAGATGATATAAAGACATAGAGAGAATGTCATCTACAAGCCAAGGAACATCTGGGGCTATCAGAAATTGGGAGTGAGGCCTGGAACATATTCTCCTTCACAGCCCTCAGAAAGAACCAACTCTTCTGACACCTTTGCTAGGGACTTCTGGCCTCCAGGACTGTGAGACAATAAATTTCTGTTGTTCAAATGCTCTAGTTTGTGGTACTTTGCTATGCCAGCCCCAAGAAACTAATGGAATATTCAACCCCAAATTATGAGACACATGAAAAACAAACAAACAAAGACAATCCTTTGTCAAGAGAAAAATCAGGCAACAGAACAAGACTAGGAGATGAACCTGACACTGACACTATCAGACAGAGACTTTAAAGTGACTGTAGTCAATTATTAAAGCATTTATCCCCAACCTTTTTGATACCAGGGACTGGTTTTGTGGAAGACAATTTTTCCGTGAACCAGGTAGGAGAATGGTTTCAGGATGAAACTATTCCACCTAAGATCATCAGGCATTAGTTAGATTCTAATAAGGAGGGTGTAACCCTTGCATGTGCAGTTCACAATAGGGTTCATGCTTCTGTGAGAATCTAATATCACTGCTGATTTGACAGGAGGCGGAGCTCAGGTGGTAATGCTTGCTCACCTGCTGCTCACCTCCTGCTGTGCAGCCTGGTTCCTAACAGGCTACAGACCAGAACAGTCCATGGCCTTGTTGGGGAGGGGAGGGGTGAGAACACTTGTGTTAAAGGACAAAGTAGAAAAGATGGACACCTTGTATGAATAAATGGAACTTGAGCAGGTAGATAGGAACAATAAAAGTCAAATGGAAATAAATGCTGGAATTAAAGAATTCCTCTAGGAGGCTCATTAGCAGACTTAATATAATTGAGGAAAGAATTATAACTCAACAATAAATCAGTAGAAAATAGCCAAATGAAACATAAAGAAAAGTAAGAGTGAAAAAAATCAGAACAGGGTGTTCAGGAGCTGTAGAAACGTATCACATGGTTTAGTACATGTGCACCTGGAATCCCAAAAGTAGAAGACAGAGAAAATGAAGAAGAAAAACATTTGAAGAAATTAACCAAGAATTTTCTAAAAACAATGGAAGGCATTAAACCACACATCCAAGAATCAAAGAAAACCCTAAACATGATAAATACCAAAATAATATACTAGACACATCACAAACTTCTGAAAACCAAAGATAAGGAGAAAATCTTGCTGACAACCAGGGAAAAAATACATTTTATATATAGAGGAACAAAAATAAGAATTAGAGCATATTTCCCCTCAAAAAGCATGAAACCAGAAGACAACAGAATAAAACCTTTAAATTTAAAAAATAAGCAACACAAAATCCAACATCCATCTCTGATTTGAACTCTCAGAAAAATAGAAACAGAAAATTTCCTGAGCCTGTGTTATAAAATGTGGGTTTTATTATTATTCAGGTGTGGCAAAGCTAACAGACCAGGAGATGACTGTCATTGGAAAGATGGTTTGTTACAGTGCCTAGGAGGAGGGGGCACCCCAGGCCCCACAGAACCACACAAAGAAGCACTGGGGCCTGTTAGGAGACCCAGTGAGTGAGGAGGCAATGTGGGCAAAAGCCTTGTATTAGTCTGTTTTCACTCTGCCGATAAAGACGTAACTGATACTGGATAATGTATAAGGAAAAAGAGGTTTAATGGACTCACAGTTCCACGTGGCTGGGGAGGCCTCACAATCATGGCGGGAGGTGAAAGGCACATGTCACATGGTAGTAGACAAGAGAAGAGAATTTCTGCAGGGGAACTCCCCTTTGTAAAACCGTCAGATCTCCTGAGACTTATTCACTATCACGAGAAAAGTATGGGAAAGACCCGCCTCCATGATTCAATTATCTCCCACCAGGTCCCTCTCACAACACGTGAGAATTGTGGAAGCTACAATTCAAGATGAGATTTGGGTGGGGGCATAGCCAGACCATATCAAGACTTTATCATGGTTCATGTGGGAAGAAACACGCAAGGCACAGTAGGCTAATTTTGGTGGGCTCTGGGGTGAAGGGACTGTTCCTAGTTGCCTGGTCCCTGGTGCTGAGGTGTTAGGGCAGGAGATTGAAATCCATAAAGGAGGTTGTGGGGTGTCACCCCTGGATGGGTTTGTTTGGATATGAAAGGCAACTCACATGAACAGTGAGGACAACCCCTGCTTCTAGGAGCTATCAGCCCTGGGAGGGGTAGTCCCCCCAGGGTCAGCCAGACCCCAAGATGTCAAAAGATCAGAAATACAGAAAGTAAAAAGGCATGGTTAATACACATGATGAAAGGTATCTATGGAGAACACACAGCTGGCATCATACTCAAAGACAACGAGACTGAGATGTACCTTCTCACCATGTATATTTGACATATTTTTGACATCAAAACAAGGCACAAAAAGATAAAGGACATACACATAATAAGGAAAGAAACAAGTCTGTGTTTGCTCCCAGACAGCATGCAAAAAATCCAATGAAGTCTACAGAAAGCTACTGAAAGGAATAAGTGAATGTAGTGAGAGAGGTTGCAAGAAATAAGATCCTGTGAAAATTAATCGTTTTTTTCATGACACTAGCGAAAAACAATTGGAAATGGAAATTACAACAAAATGTCATTGATAAAAGCATCAAAAATAGGAAATACGAAAAGTTTGACCAGAGATGTTTAAGACATATACACTGAAAGTTACAAAATATTACTGAAGAACATTTAAAGATAAAAATAAATGGCAAGATACACTGTGCTCATAGGTGAGAAGCAAATATTTTAAAGACATCAGTTCTCTACAAATGAATCTGTACATTCCACGGTAATCTCAATCAAAATCCCAGAGGCCATATTCTGGGTAGAAATTGACAAACTGACCCGAAAATTCATATGGAACTACAAAAGACCTAAAATAGTCAATACTACTTGGGTAAAGAGGAGTAGTATTGGAGAACTAACATTGTCTGACTTCAAGACTTATTATAAAGTTCCTAAAATCAAGACAGTATGATGTTGGCATCAAGATGGGCGAATAGATTAGTGGAACGAAATAGTCCAGAAATAGAACCATACACATATGGAAAAATACTTTTTTGCAAAGGTGTAAGAGTAATTCAGTGCAGAAAAAAATAGTCTTTTTAAAAATAAATCTATGATGCTGGAACTATTGTATATCCATGTGAAATGAAATGAACTTGGATGCATACCTTGCACCATATGTAAAAGGTAACTAACAATTGACCACCTGGTCACCTCTTCAATGTCCTGTCTCAACACTGTTGCACTGGGATTAAGTTTCCAACATGTGAACTTTAGGGGGTGCATTCAAACCGTAGCATTCTCCTTTGGGATTCTGCCTGACTTCGCTTTCTTTCATCCAAGCTGTTGCCAAATCCTGTTATCTGTGTGGTCATAATAGACCCAGAATCCGTAATCTGTTTCTCATCGTGTTACAGCCATCTCTTCCCTGCATTGTCCTAATAGCCTTCTAAGAGATCTTTCTGCTTCTGCCCTGCATCCTTTACAGTCTAGCACAGCAGCAGGGTGACCTTAGGCAATCACAAATTAGATCCCTCCAATTCCTCTCCTGGAAGTCCTCCAAGTCCCTCCGTGTATAAGTCCTCCCGAATCCCTGCTGTCACCACTGGGCCCTCCATCCTCTGTTTCTCCCTAACCCCACTCCTCATGAGCACTGGGGTCCACCCCCATCACTCCTCCACAGCCACACCTAAGCTCCAGACTCACCTGCAGGCCTCCTTTTCTGGAGGCTGGAACACAACCCCAGAGTCATGGGGACCCTCTTCTGATCACTTCTCTCTCACTATCTCCACTCATGTTCCACCCCTCACCCTGACCTTCCTTCATCCCTCCCTTATCCACGTCTCCGCAGACTTTATCAGGAAGGGGGATAATATAATCCACTCATCTGTTTCTTTATTGCCCCTCCTCCAATCCATTAACTCCACAGGACGAGGGAGAGAGGTCTGTTCTGTTCACTGATGTACACCAGGTCCTAGAACAAATCCATGACTTCATGGGTGCCATTGACGAATGGATAAATAAATGGGATCTATGCCAAGTGCTTAGGAATGCTTGTTCGTGTCCCGTCACCCTGGAGGACTTGGAGTTTGGTAATGCTATGGAACTGGCCAGCGCTGTGCAGCCCAGCTCCTGAGAGAAACACCTCAGGAGATGATGAGGGTGACTTCACAAGCAAAGCAAAAAGCTCTGAACTTGGCAGCCATTGGAATGTTGGAGGGGCATCATGCTGGAGGCAGGATGACTGAGTGGCGATTCTGCTGAGGCCCCACCACAGACCCTCTCTGGGTGCAGGTCCGGCCATCCATGAGGACAAGAGGATAGGACCTGGAGGAAGAGGCTGACCACAGATCCAAAGGTCACACGTGCCAGGCTGTCCAGGAGTTTCCAGCCACGGCCACTTGCTCCTTTTCTGAAAAATCCTGGCTGCCTATAAGCCACCGTCAAATAGTGTGAATATTTCAGTGTGTGGGGATGCGGCGGGGTGTTCAGATTAGATTTATTGCCATCACCTGGACCTCAGCATTCTCCGGATCATCCTCAGCATCCTTCAGTAAGAGAAGAGCCCACGAAGGCAGGATGCTTCAAGGTTCTCATTCCAAGACAGTGAGCCTCTACACTCTGAGGCCTCCTGGTGTAATTCTGAGTAATTCTGAGTTTACCCTGAGCCCTGTGGGGGACAATGCCTCTCGAGGACCTAGCGATAAAGAAAGAAGGAACATGGGAAGCAATACCATCTGCCCCCAACAGAGGAGCAGATTTCTGCAGACAAGGCCTTCCATATGCACCTCGATAACACATATGCATCAAGGCATCCCTGCAGGTGCCAGGTAGGCAAACACCAGGGAGCAATGCACAGACACAAACAGCAGCATACTGGCAACATGTCACTGCATTTTCCTGCTTGCAGGAGCTGTGCCCTCGGAGAAAGGATTGCACTCATCGAAGCACCTGTGGAAAGCTGGCTTCTGATGGGGGGTGTGACTAGGAGCAAGCCGGCGTCTCCATCGCCCGAGCATCTCACTAGATGTGTCTCACTGGGGTTGTGTGAATGCAGCCAGGTCTGATAGCAGAACTCTCTCTCTGGGAAGACAATGTATTTATCCTGGAGAACAAGAGTTCATGGAAGTGCTAAGGTGCTGTTAAGCCCTCGGTGAAAAGCAGCAAGCCACATGGAGCATCTTGTGAGGCAGCAGCCCCCACGCCACCAAAGAAGTTATGAGTAGCTGTGAACCGCAGCGGGCCCACTGCAATGTCCCACCTATCAGACCCTCCCATGGGGCTACAGGAGCTTCTGAGCTCCCTGCTTGTGAAGATCTCCCTCCTTTCTCTGGCCCCAACTCATCCATCCATTTTCTTGCAGGGCAAGACTGTATCTTTCCAATTAAAAGTCCTGATGGCTTCCAATTAAAGCCATCAGGACTTTTGTCTCAGTGGGCACTTTGCAACCCTATAAAGGTTTGCAAAGTGTGACAGCCACTTCCAGGCATTCCCTTACCATTCATTTCTACTTTTTGTTTTCCTGAGTGTTCATGTTCATTTGAGTGCAGGTGGCAGCTGACACCCAAAGGTCTAAGAAACTTTTCCGGGATAAAAAGCTAAAATTAGGCCGGGTGCAGTGGCTTATGCCTGTAATCCCAGCACTTTGGGAGGCTGAGGCAGCAGATCATGAGGTTAGGAGATTGAGACCACTCTGGTTAACATGGTGAAACCCCGTCTCTACTAAAAATACAAAAAAAAAAAAAAAAAAAAAAAAAA